>NC_088795.1:65010126-65317487 GCF_011386835.1 Chrysemys picta bellii | reverse complement strand
ATACATTTAGTTCACATCCTCCCTTAGTGGGGATAAGCTCTCCCCAAGTTTTATCCATTTAACCTTCTACTGGCTTTTCTTTTACTGCCAGTTTCAGTTTCTGGCACCACACTGGCTTGTGTACCTATGTCCAATTTAAAAATCAATAAACACGCCATTTGCTTTCAGGTTGATAATCCATTCATCCTGTGCTGCAAATATTGTCCACTGCTCCTATGAAGAATTCATCTGAGCTAGTTGTGCTGCCATCATCCTCTTTGTCCATGCTGTGCACACACTGTTGGAGTTCAAACGGCAGTTCTTGCTTTTTAAAAACAAACAACAACAAAATTCTGATCCAGTTGTATGAACTTTGAAACTTTAGAGCAGATTGCTCGTGGCATGGATGAGAAGGGTCACGCAGCAGTGCCGTACTAAGCTCAAGGAGCAGAGGCAGGCGTACCAGAAGGCAAGGGAGGCCAACCATCACTTGGTACAGCACCAAAAACACACCACTTCTACAAGGAGCAGCACACCATCCTCGGCGACGACCCCACCTCCACTGCCAAGAGCCTCCTGAATACTCTGGGGGGACTGGAGGCAGCGGCCAGTGGAGGCAAGCCCAAGGACCAAATGGTGGACAAGGCACTTGAGTTGGAGGAGGATGTGGAACAGGCAACAGGCTCATCCAGTGACATGGTGAGCCAGGACCTCTTTTTGACTCTGGAGAGGTCTAGCCAGTCCCAGCAGTCCAGGTCTGGCGTGCCTGAAGCAGGAGAGGGAAGCTCTGGTAAATACTCATTTTGCTTTGATACTGCACAGTTACATGAGGTAGAGGTGTCCTTTATTTTGTTACATGGTGCATGTAGGAAAAGAGATTGAAATGAATACTACTGGGTACTGTTTGCATCTGCTTCTCATTCCCCTGTGCAGCCATGCAGTGGGAGCCCTGCAGAAAAGTTTGTTAATGCACACCGAAATCTCCCAGGAATCCTTCACTGAGATCTCTCAACTTTCTTGAGGAAACATTCTTGCTGATAAGCTGCAATCTGCTGCCAAAGGTTCCTTGGCAGAGCAGCTTTGTTTCTTCTCCTGTTGTAGGAAACTTTGCTGCGCAAATTGGCAATTACTTCTGCAGGAACCAAAGCAGCACAAAGGCAAGCAGCATGTGGACCCAGGCTGAAGCCGCACGCATGCAGGAGATGTACCCTTACATCTTCGGTTACTCTCAGTAGTGTGATTTCAGCTTCAAGCACCCCATGTGGAAAACGGTGCTAGTATTTAGAATAGCGTCCCTTTGCACTTGTACTGATCCCCGTCTGAAACCATCCAGACCCTTTCTCCCATATTGCATCTTCTCCCTACTCCCCAGCCAAACTCACCGTGTTTAGTGCTCTGGCCATGCTGCATGCTTGCCAAGGGAAAATAAGAAAAAGATGTATGTAACTTTTATGATTCAAGACCATGAGTGCACACACAATACTGACTCTGTGTGTTGCTTCTGCAGACGTGTCCTTGAGGGCCTGCTCCTACACACCGGCAGAGTGCTTCCGTCAGATAAGGAGGTGAATGAGGAGCAGGGAGGACAGGTTTTGTAAAGTGCTGCAATCGGATCAGGCCATGAATGTGGAGAGAGACAAATGAAAAACTAGAAATGGACAGCCAGGAGAGGAGACAGGGTTAGGAGCACATAATAGAGGGTCAGGAGCAGATGATAAAGCTCGAGGACCAATCAGAAATCCTCTGGTCCCAGATTACACTGCAGTCGGAACTCATGCATGCTCCACTCCCTGCAGCCCATACAGAACTGCTTTCCACTCCCTCCCCAAACATTCCTTGAATTCTCCCGGCCCTTCCCAGTACCCCTTGCACTCCACCACCAGAGACATTTTCCATAAGGACAGCTGGACTTACACATAGCTGAGAGAGCCTCACTTCAACGAGTGCTGCTTACTGTCATGCCCCTTGTAAGAGAAGTTAATTTGTGTATTGCTGTTTAATAAAAATTTAGTCTTACAAAGACAGCGATTCTTTATTTGTGACCTACACACATTGGTTGCAACACAAATTCATAGCGATCAGCACATTTGCAGTCTACAATTAATGCTCAGGCAGGACTCATTACAGGGGTCATTCAAGGTGGCAAGTAAACAATGCCTGGCTGAATGCATTACAGAAAGACACATTACTGGGGCTCATTTTCAAAATGCTGCTTCAAAGTCTCCCTGATTCAAATAGACCCCGTTGAGCCCCTCTAATAGCCCTCGTGTCTGGCTGTTCGAAATCCGCCTCAATGCTCCACCCCTGGGGAAACTTTCCCCCCCTTGACTTCACAAATATTATGCAGAGCACACAGGCTGCCATGACCATGGGAATATTTTCTTCATTGAGGTCAAACCTGCCATAAAGCCAGTGCCAGTGCCCCTTTAATCTGCCAATGGCACATTCTACCGTCATTCTGTACCTGCTGAGCCTGTTGTTGAAGCACTCCTTGCTGCTGTCAAGGTTTACGGTCTATGGCTTCATGAGCCATGGGAGTAAGAGGTAGATTGGGTCTCCCAGGATCACTATGGGAATCTACACCCCTATTGGAATCTTCTGATCTCAAATGAAAGTCCCTGCTTGCCACATTCTATACACACCAGTGTTCCTGAAGATGCATGTGTCATGCACCTTCGCGCTCCGTGTTGATGTCAGTGAAACAACCCCAGTGATCTACCAGTGCCTGCAATATGATAGAAAATTAGCCCTTCTGTTGATGTACTCCATTGCAAGATGGTATGGGGCCAAAATGGGGATATGCGTGCAATTTATCACCCCACCGCAGTTAGGGAATCCCATTGCTGCAAAGCCATCCACTATTTTCCACACATTGCCCAGCATCACAGTCCTTCATAGCAGAAGTGATTCATGTCCCTACACACTTGTATCACCACAATCCCCAATCCCAAACTGATTTGCAATTGGCTGGAAGCAGTAGCTGGAGTTGCCAGCTTCCACACAGCAATTGCCACTCACTTTTCCACCATTAGGGCAGCTCTCATTTTGGTATCCTTGTACTGCAGGGCAGGGGCAAGCTCCACACACAGTTCAAGGAAGACGGCTTTGTGCAAACGAAAGTTCTGCAGCCACCGCTTGTCATCCCAGACCCTGCATCACAATCTGACCCTACCACTCAGTGCTTGTTTCCCAAGCCCAATAGTGATGATCCACCATGTGCAGCTGCTCCGTGAGTGCCAACATCAATCTTGAATTGTTTCTTTCCACAGCACGGCAGGCAGCATGGATTCCTGTTCAGATTCACAGCTCATGAAATACTGCAGGATCGGCCGCATTGTGTTTGTAATGCTCATCACAAGGTTGGTGAGCAATGCAGGATGTCAGGCAGAAATGTCGGGTGGAAAGCATATAGGGGTATTTGAAAAACAGTGCAAAACGTAGTTGGAAGCCCTTGGAATTATGGGATGGAGAAAACTGCATCGTGATGCAGTGATCCCACCCCATGATGCACTACGATCCATTGCCAGAACTTCTAGCAGGAGAAAGTGGCAATCTGCATCATGGTATAGCTACTCATGGTGCACTACTCTCTCTGTTGGTGTTGGAGCACAGACTAGGGACATGCTCCAGGGACACAAGGAGCATTGTGTGAATATGCACAAGCGATGTAATTACAGTGGTTTATGATCGTTTACATAAATCTGTAGCATAGACATGGCCAAAGACTTCCTCAATAGTATGCAAGAGAAGAAAACAAACCTGCAACCAAGCAAAGCCAAATTAAAACTATATGATGACATGATCACGATACCATTAAGAAAATGTAAATTACAATCAGAATACTAAGGAAAAGTTCAAAATTTCAGGTAGCATAAACACCGCAGAAGCCATCTAAAACAATTAATGACCTAGTCACACTAAACCTGGGACAAACAATTATACAATAAACATACAAACAAAACATAAAACGCCCAGAGCAGAGAGCTCAGAGGCATCCCTGAAGCAAAGCTGCTAAAATATTACCAAGATGTTTTGAAGGACGAGGATGACTTCCAGGGATGTTACAGCTGGAAATACATAAAACAATTCAGCCAGTACACCGCTTGCCTTACAGAGTACAAATTGCATTCGAAGAAATAGTGGGAGCAATAAAGCAAAACGGAAAATGAAGGCATCATTGCTAAAATCAGCGACACCACAAATTGGATAAGCAGCACTGTAGCCATTGAGAAACCAGAACAAGCTGCACATTTGCATAGACCCAAGCAACTTAAAAGCACTTAAAAGATTTGCTCACTATCCAATGCCTGCAGCTGAGAAATACTACCTTCTGTGACCAGTGATCCCCTCAGTGCCAACTGGCAAGGGGGTTTACAGGAATGCCCTTATCCTAGTATCCATTTTGGTTCACCAAAGAATGGCATGTGAGATCTTAAATGAAAGCCAGGATCACGCTTGTCATTGATATAATTGACCACATTTTGGACATCACCAGGTAGATACAGATGGTTGAGAAAGGCCGTTGGGGATCCAACCTGCAGTAAAAGAATAATCAAGCAATACAACAGATGCCTACACCTAAAGATGTTAAATCAGTTCAGAGACTATTAGGATTTGTAAACTATTTGGGAACATTTCTCCCAAGGCTCTCCGATCAACGCGAACGCTGAAGGTGATTACTGAACAAACATACCACATGGACACTGGTTACCTCAACATGATGCACCCATCTTACATATCAAAAAGCTGGTAACCAGCTATTCCATCCTGAAATATGATGTAAACGAAGGGGCAACCATATAATGTAATTGTCAATGAGATGGGACTTGGAGCATTGCTCCTACAAAAGGGACTGCTGGCAGCTTTCCCACTAAAATCACTATCACCAATGAGACAGATATGTCCAAACTGAACAGGAATGTTTTGCAATAGTGTTCTTGTGAAAAATTCCAAGAGTACATTCAAGGTGGAAGAAATCATAAACCACAGAAAACATTTTGTAAAAATCACTACTAGCAGCCCCAAAATACTTTCAGCACATGCTTCTGAAACTGCAACATAACTTAAATGTACACTACAAGAAAAGGACTGAGATGTACATAGCTGACTTCTTATTCAGAGCAGCCTTGAAACATGAAAATATAGCAACTGAACAAAAATATGAGAGCCTCAACCTGGTAGAAATACAAACACAGGAAGACATAAAAAGCAGGAGCCAAGTCAATTATATTCCAGTTTCAAAGCAGAGGATGTCCATCACTTTGTCAGGCTGGCCAAACACCAGTGGAGAAGCCCCACTTGCCTTCCAAGAATATTGGAACTATTCAGATGAGCTGAGTATTCATGATAGCATCAATATATACAGGCAAGTTGAATCACAATACCTAGATCACTGAGAACAGAAATACTCTCAAGAATACATAAGAGCAATTATGGAATGGAAGCATGCCTCCAGAAAGCCAGAGATGCCATATACTGGCCAGGGATATCTGAGACCTGGTGAGCAGTTGTGATGCATGTTGGGAAATGCAGGCCAAAAAACTAAGCTATACTATATAAAACTAACTATGCTAAATGTTAAAACTATTTACAGGCTGGTAAGAAAGAAACTGGACCTAGAGGATTCCAACTCGGACCATGTGGCAGCAAGAAGGAACTGGCGAGGTGTCAGCCTGGACCGTCTCTTATGCCCCTGATCTGGAGCATGAGGAGGGCAACAGCACATGGGAGGGGCCAGTGGACGTTGCTTGCTAAGCATCTCCAGACTCAGGCACCTGCATATCCACATGTGAAACACACACAGGGACCAACACTCAAAGAAGATTTATTATTTGTATTGCAGTAGCCCCGGGGGGGTCCCAAATCAAAATTGGGGCCCCACTGTGCTAGGCACTGTACAAACATACACCAGATATTCCCTGCCTCAAAGAGCTTACAATCTAAGATTTTTTCTCTCTAGTGAAATATGGTTTATCTTGCTACTTCAACCCACGCTCTGTGCAAACAAACATACCACAGAGTACATTCAGCTTATTAGCTTGCCTTTATAAGAACTCGCTGTACATCAGAGCTTCTGATTCTGTTGGAACCAATTGATTTCTTGAATGCTATAACCAAAAACAATCCCAAATGAACTCAGCAACAGTTGCAGGTCAAATTTACATATCTATTACTCTTTTTTGATGGTTTCTTCTTAATGGTTGTCCTAGAGCTACTGAATAGAAGAAAGGGAAGGCATAAAGTAGAGGGCAGTGGATCTGTGTAATACAGCAGTATGACAAACATGGAGCAAAATTACTTACTTGCAAGTGAATCACACACATCACCACACCAACTGGGGGAAAATCACTGTCAATCAAAAAAATCTGTCATGATTAGTATTCCCTGAGAAATATTTATTAAGTACTGAATGTAAAACAAATGTTTATTCCATTTCTGTTAATGTCATAAGAAAAGTTATTACTGTGACAGCCCTGATCTGGCTTGTTGAAATTCACCCAGAGGCATGAGGCACAGATTAACATGGATTAGTTACTGCAAGAAACAAAAATACCACCTCCCCCCAAAATCCAATCCTACTTAAAATTTACCGGGCCTTGAAGTGGCACATATTCCAGAGATGAAAAGTAATTGCAATGATCACTTGACTCTTACATGTCCAGTGTTCTTTTATGAAAACTGGTACTATACATATTATTTGAGCTTGAGTGTGGGGTGTTTTTTAGGGTCATATTATGAAGGGTTATAGCAAAAATCCAAACAAACCATTTCTTGCTCTTTTCTCTAAAGCAGTGACTTTCATTTGGAAATAATACTTGCCCCCCCCCCCCCTTTTTTTTTTAAATACAAGCCAAATATAACTAATGGATAGGCTAAGAAAAGATGTTTTAAACCAGTCTCCTGTATCCAATTACAAGTAGCTAGAGTTCAAACACCCACAAAAGAACAAACACTTGTGACATTATATAGATTACAGCATCTGGCTTTTGTTAAAAGGGACACTCTCAGGTACTTTTCATTACATGCAATAGTTTCAGGTGTCTAAGTAGGTAAAACATCTTTCCATACTTCTCCCCACCCCAAATTTTGTAAATATGGATTCATTGCCCCTGAGTCTTATTGAGTCCTAAGCCAACACGACCCTCCTTATTTACCTTGCTTGTCTGTGTATTAACAGCAACGATGTCAGCACAATCCGTGCTGTTCTAATGCCGCTGCTGGCCATTTTGGATTAGTAATGGACATATTAATTTATTGGCAACAACACAGTGGGTTTAAAAAAATCTTCACTTCAATTTTGTGCCTATTCCTTGATAGTATTCCTTTAATATTCATGTACAGTGAAGTAAATTATTTTCAAAATTGAATTTGCTCAAGTACGATGAACCTGTAAAATGTGTAAGAATCAATATGGACTGCATTCATGTTATATTTATTTATTTTTCAGCTTCATACAAATCAGATGTAGAAGCATAAACATAGTACATTTCTACCATTTTCAACAAAAATATAACCAATATGTACAATTATTGTATTAAAAATACAAAAGGGATACAGACTCCACCAATGTCTTTCTAAAAGACATACAGGTACAAGTAGTATCAAAAGTATGAGGAAATCACCAGTTAATTGTACATTCTGCACTTGACATCACAGAGTGAACTGAGATTAGCAGTCCTATGGTCTACAATTACTTAATGCTTATATAATATTTGTGCAACTTGTGATAGAGCTAGGTTTCTGACTTTCTATATGCACATGAGGTCCATAGCCTATATAATAAAACTGGCAAATAATGCATATTACATGTAAAATTACAAATTCATAATTGACAATGTGATATATAAGCAAATAGACAAAAGCCATGATTACAGGAGAGAGAATAATTAAATAAAGCACTGACATTGTTTGATACAGTGAAAAAACACTGCAATTTGATCTTTAAAGTTGAAGCTATTTACGTTTATCTACTGATCAATATGATCAGCTGAGTTCAATGGAAAAAAATCCAAGACCAGCAGTTCCTCACATTTGAGTACTACTCGGATTGGCAGCCTTCACTTTTCCGGAGTCTGTGCAAAAACAACACAAAAATAGAGGGGAAGGATCATTTCAGTCATTATAGGGTTAATAGCAGCTGTGAGCAGGTGGTTGCTACACATTGGCCTTTTCTACACATGCAGTGTTCCAGAAAGCCATTAACAGTTGTGACTATTTCTGCATTGCAAAGGCTCGCATGTCTAAATGTGTTTTTTCATAATTTAAAGGCTTGTTTATTCCCTAATGCCAAGTCAATAGAGAGATTATTCGATCAGAAATAACAGCTGACATTAGCTGTGACATCTCAAATTGCCTTCACTGCAATGTTATCCAGTTAATTTTTCTCTTAAAATAACTAACCTTCTAACAATAGTAAGACAAAAATATAATTTAAAGGTGGGGTTTACCATCTGTCTCATTTGAATAGGACTTTTTTTTTTTTTTAAACTATGCCATCCTGTATTCCACAAGGCACAGGTATACAAATTGTATGGTACAAACTATACAAGTTGTCCTGTTTTCCTCCATTAGATAGTTGCAAGCACTTAGTTCTGCATTGATGCTAGACCCATTTCAAAATACTATCCTATGATTTACAAACTTTTTAAGACTCCAGGGTGGGGCACTTTAAGAGTGGAGCTAGGTGGTCAATGAAAGGCTGTATCCTAAAACCCTTCCTGCCTTCCATTCTGCCCTGCTCAGCCATATCAGTTTTGTTTTTAGGAGCCCAGGCTGGCAACCCTACTAAAAAGTATGAAATAATACTGTAATTATTATGCAGGTGTAACATTTGCTTTCTGAACACAACAACATACAGCACTGTAACAAATGCATTGTAAACAAGCAAACAAGCATTGTATACTTGAAGGATTTCAATGTGTTTTTCTCTTTGTACGTTAAAGGCTCAATGTCGTTTGACAACTAGCGTATCTCATTATCCCAATGAGATGAAGTGTTAGGATTGTGATTAAAATCTAAAAGGAAGATTTCAAAACCCTTCCAGGCATTGGGAAATGCAGCCAGAGTTAATCATCTTGATGTGATGATCTTGAAATTTGGAATGATACTGTGTGATGTGGCAGACAGCGACAGTGGTAGCTTGGAGATTGCTGCACTGTGCATTTCAAGCAACACAGTTTGAAAAGTGCCAGGGCGATTTCTTCACAGTATTTCACATGCAAGGAGAAAGGGGGGAGGAACGGGGGAGAAGAAGCCCCATGCTGCTTTAAGGCAGGGAAGGCGGCAAATAGGTCTACCATCCTTTAATTATAGTTCCAAGGCTCCTATACTAGGGACGTCTTCTTGTGCTCTCCTTTAAGGTGGCTCACTCTGGATCCAGAAAAGCCCCAATTCTTAGACGGCAGAGACTTGTTCATCTTCTGCAAACAATAGGATGGGGGGAAAATAAATTTTAATCAGTTTAAAACTAGATTGTTATTGAATGAAATAAATTTGCTGTGTTCACACATATTCCATTCCTCTGTAAAAATTAAGCATATATTTATTTGCTACAGGTAATTATTTTTCCCTCCCTTTTCCCTTAAAGTAAAATAATCTCAAAATCATAAATTCAGAGCATGCTTTGTTATTTTAAATGAAGCAAGCCAGTTTTAACTATAGAATCATCAAGAGTGTATTTCTTTAGAAGTGTATTTCCAAAGAAAATAAGACATAGAAGCACCGTATCTGGGTGGGCTTGGCTTTCCCTCTTCCTGGAAAACACAACATTCAACCAGAGACTACTAAATCTCTAATAGCTTAGTGAGGTATCTTGTGTTTGGCCCTAGTTGGAGTTGTCCACAAACCACTTCATTTTCAAATGCTTTTATTTAAATTAAAACTTCTGAGGCCGAAATGGCTTATAACAAGTGTTCACTGGTGGAAATGTCAAAACGTCTGTGGGCAAATTCATAAATCTCTGTGTCACATGAAAATTTATAAAAAAAAAAAAAATTAATGAAGCTTGAAATATTTCCTTGGTATCCTCAGCTGCACAGGTCAACTGAATAAAGACTGCACAAAACTTCTAACAACATTTTTGAAATAAATTGGACTCTCTGGCATAAAACAGTAAAGTTAGAAACAAAAAGGTAAAAAAAAAAAAAACCTAAAAAACAAATTTATAGGTGGAAAAACAATTACATTTAGAGCCAGAATTTCCAATGCGTGTGAAAGTGCTCATGGACTGTTTAAATCTAGCCCTTAATTAATGTTTTGAAAACATTAGAAATTTACCATCCTCCTCTGTGGAAAACCCTTGAGTCTGATAGTGAGATAGACGTGGGTCTGACTCGTTTGGTTTGTGCCACTGAGGTTTGTTCACAGGCCTGCTAGCTGAGTGACCTTGTGATTGCTGCTGCAAAGTTGAAGTCCCATGGGTCTCACATGTCCGTGCTACCATCCTAGATCTCTGAAGTGCTACGTTGTAATCCGGAGGTTTTCTAGTTGGCTGGGAAACTCCTTCAGCAAAGTCTGCAATAGGTATTCCTACATAACCAGGGGGAGTTGGAGGTGGTTCTCGATATCGACCTTCTTTTCGTGCTGCAGAAAAATAATACACTACCATAAGAGACAGTAACTTGTGAAAATATGTTCAAAACACAATTTCAGCAATGCGAAAGAAAGAAATATATCAACCAAATCGAGATCTGATCCAAATACAAAAAGGTTAAGATTTAAATATTATACAAGTATCAACATTATATCACCTTAAAAACAGAAATCATGTAAGAAACACTTTTGGTAAAAGACAGTATGTTCAGTATGACTGTGTTTCCATCATGCAGGCAATAGTTATACTTGGCTAAGCCTCTAACTTTTAGTACAGGACAAAATATCTTACTGTCCATTAAACTGTACATGCAGTAGAATTACGCAAATTAAGTGATGTCTCCACTAAAACCCTGAATCTGCAAGTCAATACAATTACCCATTGAAGTCAAGGGGACTGCTCATGAAATAAAGCACATAGGTCTCTGCAGGTCAGGACCTGATATCCTATACTCTGAAGCTTTAAAATACTGCCAGTCAAGAAAAAAAGGTAGCACTCACAAATTCAAACAACTCAAGTCCCATCATCTCATTTAAAAAATATGTAGACTCCCCAGATGAAAGAGCAATGGCAGATATTCAGTTGTGAACCAAAGTGCTTGAGTTCGGAAAAATTCCCTCTGCTTATTCAGTTTTATGCTAGCTTCTTATTAACGTCTTTCAGGCTGCAGAAGTTGCTATATTGCCCCACAGGTGTTAGAAATGCAAATCAAATACTGCGACAAGTAGTTTAAAAACTGGGAAATTAAGAAATTGAAAAAAATTTCAGTGGTTAAAAAACCTATAGACATGAAAACTCTAGTCAGGGAGTTCAGAGAGTCTTAAAATCTCTTTAGAGTAACAGTTTTCGTTAGGTGCATATTAATTAAGATCTCAAGAAAATCCTTTCTAATCAGTCATGACACGGGACAAGAAAAATCAACAATGGGAAAAATCTACATTTCCCATTTAGGGTCTTCCACTGATTTTGTGTCATTTACTGAATTAATTCTATCCTTCAAATTCCTCCCCAAAACACACTTCTACCATTAAACTTTTAAAAAATGATGACTAATTATTGTTTGCAGTGTTGGTCCCAGGATACTATTGGTCAATTTCCTAATGTCTGTAGATAGTTTAACTCCTTCAGGAAAGGACAGGATCATATGTTTGTACAGGAGTGGTCAAATTGTCAACACAGAGGATAAACAAAATGCACGTATACTGAAAAAGAACTTTTAGTCCTCTGGCAGAGAAGACCAGCAGCAGAGTATGAACTACTACAGTATGGTGTTTTTGAGTCTACATTTAGAAAGACTTCACAAGGGCTCCAAGGTGGTCACTTTGACTCTTAATTATGATCTTTTAAATTACGGTGTTGACACTAAACATAGAAATATTAACAAACATGTAGCCAATGCATTCATCTAGTGTGACAAAACAGATCTGTTAAACCTTCATAAAAACTGTTACTTTCTTTCTTGTAGTTGAGAGGGTGCTGAATCTCATGGAAAAAGCTCCCTCAGAATTATATATGTGAAATTCACCATGTTAAATAAGGAATCTATTAACGTAACTTGTGCTGATGGGACCTAACGATATTATAAATAGGAAGAAAAATGGTCCTACCATAGGCACTAATCTCTAACATAAGGCCGACTGTATTGAACAACTGTGTTTGAACAGTGGCTCTTTTCCAAATGCAATCTAGGTGGAGGGAGTGTGGAAGAAATTTTAAAGAGGTTTTAAGGGTTTCTGAAACAGATTGGTATCTGAAAATCTCAAATATAACTTTCTCTCCACCAACATTAAACATTCACTACTCTCTCCTCTGGCTTCTGTTACCAATTTTCTGTGCTTATTCCTACCTTCAATTTCGTGTGTTTGTCTCTTCCCTTCCCCTCTTCTTTTTTTTCCACTCTTGAAAATATAAATCATTTTGTTTTCTCTTAACCTCTTTCCTCGCTTGCCTGTTAGTGCCCAAAATCAACTCTGATGTGCTGCCACTAAACTAGCAGGTGGTTCCCACTTCACTCTACCCCCATTTGTATCCTTGTTATCTTTCGCTTTGACCCCACTCACTTCTTCCACCCCAGGATTATATCAGTGCTCCGGTTCCCAATCACAGCGCTTCATCAGTTGCATAGGACCAATATAGAGTTAAACTGATAGGACCATAGGAAGATTAATTATGCTGCTTCTGTGGGGAAGAGCTGTGCAAGGATAATAATAATGCAGAAGCAAGTCTCCACTGAATCTGAATTGGATGGAAATGAAATGACTGGAACTTTCAGGCTTCTCTTATATTTCTGAAATCTTTATAAACTAGATTTTTTTTAGAAACAGGCCTCCTAGTGGCATGGTGGGATGTTTGCTGCCTTGCTCAAGAGCAGAGCCTGGAAGCACATTTGTCAAGCCTGTCATTCCACATGCTAATGGAAACTACATGATGTGAATAGTATTAGAGATAGGCCTCAACCAAAACATCTGTTCTCCTTCATCCTTTGAGGAAATTCAGATCTGCAGATGAAACTTTGGGGGCTGGGCCCATTGCTAAGTAATATACTTGGTTTCTGAATGGAAAGGATGTTTACCATTATGCCCTAACTACATTGTCATGCTGGCAGACCAGATAGTTCTCACGCAGTGCCATATGTTCCTTCAGGATGAGGGTAGACTGAAATGGGGGAGAGGTTTGAGGGAATAAAATGGTTACAGAAACCAGTGGCCTCAGATTGTCCAAATCCATCTTGCACAGGTAAAGGGGGAAATATCTGGACAAAAATTCAACACAGCAAAAAATATTTTAAAAAGTAACCTCACTTCCTTTAGCAAAAGGTCTGTCCTAGTGTTTCAGGTCCTTGATTTTCTAGGCACCAAGGCAGACATCTTCAAACAAGGATATCTGAAGTTAGACATCTAAATCTGTATTTAGGCACTAAGAGTGACCCAATTTTCAGAGGTGATGAACATCCACAACTACCACTGAAGTCACAGGAACTTGTAGAGTAGAACACTGAGAGTCAGGTCATATTTAATGAGATCCCTGCATACAGACTTCGGTGCCTTACTTCAGTCACCCAAGCTTGAAAATTGTGACCTAAATACATTAGAATCTCAAAATACCAACCACCAACAGTTGAGTTGAATTCTTGATTTTATGGCACCTGGGAAGGAAGTACAAGAGGCCACATAACTCAGGAATGAGTATCTACATTACAAAGTGATGCTTTTCTCAGCAGCAAACACACAATTGAAGGGCAAAATTTGAGAGAAACTACAAATTGACTGCGCTTTTTGCTTTAAAAACAAATCAGATTAAAGCAAAATACTTATATAGTAAATTCACATCTATATGTAAATGAACAGGATACTTTGTGGTAAACAAAATATAACTTACCAATAAGCCCCTTTGCACTACTTGATGATATAGTTATATGAGAGGACATGGGAGCTGGCTTTGACTCCTCTGCTGTTACAGATGTTATGCTACTGGTTTCAGCTTCAATTGAAACATCCTTCCCACCCCGCCGCTTTATGGTACCTGTATCACCTTCTGAGTCCTCTCCCCAGTAGCCTGTTGAGGATGCCCAGCTTGCTCTGGACTGTGCTTGATCAAGGCCCTCCCTACCTTGACTCTGCCTGCCATATTTTGTGCCATGATCGGGGAACATCATCTGGTCCATATGACTGCCTGAGGCCCATAATCCTGCCCCATCGCCTGAACTATCGAAATGAACATGTCCAAAAGGAAGAGTCTCCCAGCTTCTCTGGTGTTGTATTGTCTGTATGTTGTCATGAGAACCACTTGAGCAAGAAGTCCAGCTGCCACGCCCACTGTCTGCAGCATCAAGTGAAGCGCGATCCCCCTGATCCTGTGATAGCTCTTCTGTACTGGGAGAAGAAAGCACAGTTGCTCCAGCATACAGGCCTCTGTTCTCTGACAGTGGTGCATATGAACTAGATGTAAAAGATAGAAAGAAAGGAAGAGAAATTTTACAATGGTATCATAAGTGATAATCAGCAAATCAGAACTGTGAAGCATTCATTGCTTTACAGACCAAGAGAATTTGATAGCTAATGAAAAACACAGTTGATACAAGTATAATCTATAGCATAGCTTTCCAATATCCAAAGTTTAATGTAATTGGTACTAACTAATGACTTGGTCAATTTTGAGTACAGGGCATTCTTTTTGTAAGGCTATCCTTGACAACAAAGCACTTCAGCAGTTACTAAAAAGGTACTGATGAAAATGTGACATACTTTGGGATTCAGTTGAAAGGTTCCCCCCATCTGTAAAATAAAGATAATACTGTACTTTAAACACTTTTTGTCACAACACTAGCCTGCCACAGGAGTGAGGATCACCTGTAGCATTTATAAATGCTCTAAAGGTGAAGAGCAGGTGCACGTAGTTACTGGCACTGCTGTAGACATTAGAACAATGTGGGATATTTTCTCATCTGAATGTAAAGTATTAAAAAAACAGAGGTAATATAGAAGTGGTGACCTGGAAGGAGAGAGTGGAATTCTCTCACAGAAGGGAGGAAATTTCTACAACAGCTGCAGAAGAGAGTTTTTAAAAAAATGTAAATATATACAATTCCTACCCTAAGCTGTATTGATCTGGTTCAATCATGGCTCTTCTATCAATTCTACCCACACCAAGATTAGTCTCCACAATGCTGACAGAATGCCTCTGTCTCCTCTCATCATGCAGTGACACTGGCATGGAGTCAAATGAAGAATTGCTGACAATACTAGATCTGGAAGAAATTTCGCTGTGACCAGAATCTGAAAAGTTATCCACGGTGCCACTAGGAGCCAAAGTATAACCTGCATAAGGATCAGAATAACATTAAATAGACATTCTAAATTTACAATCAAAAGATTTCTTAAAGAAAAGTTCAAGCATTAGCATAGATATTCAATATCAATACTATTGGAGCAAATATAATTATCAAGAAGAGCAGTACTGTATGCAACAAAAATATGCAACAAGACCATCATTCAAATGTGGCTGTTTTATTTCTGAATGTAGGTTTAAAGGTAAGTGGCAACATGAAATATTTGTATTTAGAAAAGTCTGATCTCTTCTTTACAAAACTATTGCCAAATTTATCACTTCCTGGTGTTTTTGGCTCTCTAGAATTATATTAAAACATTTCCCTTTGTAGGACATAACACCCAGTCTTGCAGTATTGTTTATGTCTATGTATTGTGACAAAGTTCCTCCTCTATCTTGGTGGGTCCTGCGCTTACTTGCGGATTTTCTTGCCTCAGAGATTCACCATGTGGGTTGGGGAACAGCCCAGAGACCTTCCCCTTTGGAAGAACCCACAGTCCAGGTCAATTGGGAGGTTTGGGGGGAACCCGGGCCCGCCCTCTACTCCGGGTTCCAGCCCAGGGCCCTGTGGACTGCAGCTGTCTATAGTGCCTCCTGTAACAGCTGCATGACAGCTATAACTCCCTGGGCTATTTCCCCATGGCCTCCTCCAAACACCTTTCTTATTCTCACCACGGGACCTTCCTCCTGGTGTCTGATAACGCTTGTGCTCCTCAGTCCTCCAGCAGCACACCCTCTCACTCTCAGCTCCTTGCGCCTCTTGCTCCCAGCTCCTCACACTCACACCACAAACTGAAGTGAGCTCCTTTTTAAAACCCAGGTGCCCTGATTAGCCTGCCTTAATTGATTCTAGAAGCTTCTTAATTGGCTCCAGGTGTCCTAATTAGCCTGCCTGCCTGAACTGGTTCTAGCAGGTTCCTGATTACTCTAGTACAGCCCCTGCTCTGGTCACTCAGGGAACAGAAAACTACTCATCCAGTGACCAGTATATTTGCCCACTACCAGACTCCTGTACCCCACTGGTCTGGGTCTGTCACAGTATGTTAACACAGACTATGGGGGGCTTGGAACATAAGAACTTCCATGATGGATGAAGCCAGTGGACTATGTAGTCCAGGATCCTGTTTTCAACAGTGAGCCACGCAGGGAAAGGTGCAAAATACCTTTCAGTGTTACCCTCTGTCCCTAGAGAAAGTTTCCTTCTAACCCCCAATAGTTAACGTTTGCCTTTAGTGCTGAAGTATGAGGAATTATATTTCTTCCAAACCTTTAAGTATTTGCTAGAACAACTCTAGACATACATGTTATCTATATAAATATCTTACCTTTTTTCAATTCTACTATGCTTTTGGCCTCAGTTATACCTGTAACACATTCCACAAGCTAGTTGTGAAAAAATATTTCCTTTTACCAGTTTTCAATTTACCAGCTTTCAAGTTCATATTATGAAACTAGGTGAACAGAAGATCCTGATCTACCCTCTCTTATAAATGTTATTTTTTATCCTATCCCTTCTTATTCATCTCCTTTGTCAGGTAACCAATCCTAATCTTTTCAATCTCTCTTCATATGACAGTTTTTCCATTCTCTTAATCATTCCCCTCACCTTACCAAGGGTTCTCAAACTGGGGGTTGGGACCCCTCAGGGGGTTGTGACGTTATTACATGGGGGGGTCGCAAGCTGTTAACCTCCACCCCAAACCCCTGCTTTGCCGCCAGCATTTATAAGGGTGTTAAATATAAATTAAAAACACTTTTTTATATAAAGGGGGGTTGCACTCAGAGGCTTGCTATGTGAAAGGGGTCACCAGTAATTTGTTTGAGAGCCACTGCTCTAAATCCCCTTCCATAATTCTTCCAAAACGTTTTTGGAGGTGGAGTGACCAGAACTAAACACACTATTTTAAATGAGGATTTTACACTGAGTTAGATAATGTCATTAAAGTATTTTCCTTTTTCTCCATCCCATCTCTTGGTCCCATTCTAACATTTGGTTTACTTTCTTCACCACTGCCTGTATTTCTTTTGGACAAAAGAAGTCAAAACAAAGCAAGTGTTTGGGAAACACTTAAAAATGTTATTGGGGATTTCTGTTGTTTGACGACAGAAGGTAAACAATTGTTGAACGTCTAATTCTGCGGTTCCAATTCCAATGTATATGTGTACAGTATAGAGAAGGCAAATTAAGAACTTCCGTTCTCTGTCTCATATCGCAATGAAATTAAGCATTTGACAACGTTTGGAAAAATTAAACAGTGGCAAATTCAAAACTGATAATAGGAAATACTCAGTGTGGAACTCACGTGTGGAACTCATTCCCACAGGAAGTAACTGAGGCCAAGAAAGTAGCAAGAATTAAAAAGGGATGTGACATTTCTTGTATAACAGAATATCCAGTTACAATAATTAATGATAACAGAAATTTTGGATGGGATATTAAGTCTTCGGGGTTTAAACCAATCTCTAACAGAGATCAGGATGAAACCTATGTGGGGGAGCAGATTATTTCATATGTACCTACTGCTGATTTCTTAAAGATTCCTCTGATGCTTCTGGTACTGGCCACTGACAGTATATTGGATCACATGGACCTTAGGCCTGATAGTATGGCAATTCCTACATTCCTATGTACCATTCATCTGACCTTCACTGACTATCTAATCCAAACAGGTTTCCAATGTATGTTCCATTTATGTGAGTGGCTACAAGAGTCATTCCCTCCAACACAAAGTCATTTACTTTAGCATGCTCCCTCATTTTGTCTCCATTTTGAACAGAGTCAAGAATACTTCGGCACTGGGGCCGTTTGCATGATAGCATAGAACACAGCAGACAATTCACACTTTGCATGTAGATGATTGATCACCTTGCAAATATGGGCCTTGATTATAGCACTGCATGTGAGATTTGTCAGCTAAACCTGAGCTGTCCATCTAATCCTTTGTTTTCAGGCAATTAACATTTTCTAGGCTATGGCTACACTAGACATCTTTCAGCGGTGCAGTTGCACCGATGCAAGCTCTCGTGTACAGATGATCTAAAGCTGACGGCAGAGAGCTCTCCCGTTGACTTAATTAATCCACCCCCAACAAGCAGCTGTATTTATGTTGGCGGGAGAAGCTCTCCCACCGACATAGTGCTGTCCACACCAGCGCTTAGGTCAATGTAACTTATGTTGCTCAAAAGGGTGGCTTTCTCACATCCCTGAGTGACATAAGTTATACCGACATAAGTGGTAGTGTACACATAGTCTTAGAAAGTTTATCCTAAAAGCAGTTCTTTAGGAAGGTAAATTATTAAAATGTAATTTTGTGATGAATGCCTATCAGCTATTATTTTTATTACAAAATATTTGTATTACTGTAATGACCAGGATCCCTAGTCATTGTGCAAGGTGCTGTACAAAAAGAATTAAAAAGATATGTTGTTGAATGGCATCTAACCTACTTTTGTATGTAAGCACGCAATTTTAATTTTTAGTTTGAAAATCACCATTAAACTTCAAAGAGATTTCAGTGGAGCTACACAGTTCATACTCGCTGAGGATCTGTCCCTAACACTGCCAAATCTGATTAAAGTTAAGAGAGAAAACACGTTAGTTCATGGTGCCACTAAATCTTGGAAATGCTTTGAAATTTAGAACCATTTTCACGGATTGCTTTACCAAATACACAGTACTACACTTCCTCTCCATTTATCTGATCCCGATTCCTTTTTCAATAAATGCACTGGCCTTGATAAAATGTGATCAAATTCATATAAATTCACACCTTACTAAAGTCCATGAGATAAAATTATGCTGAGATCTTACAAAGACTTGAGCTGATTATCAAAGGATTTTCTGCCTAAGATCCTCCTCTATCTCACCCTTAGACAAGCTCACTTCAGCAGTGCTTTTGGATATGTATTTGTACTTCTGAAGGACACACCCCTCATCCCTTTTAAAAACATTAGCCAATTGTGCGTGTGATCTTTTTCCTTTCGGTTTTGTAAACCCCACCTATCTTATAGGCCCGTGGTGCATTGTTATTCTTGTTACTGTTCTCACTTTCGAGAGAAGAGGAGGAACTGGTTAGATCCGACTGTCTGGAGCCATAATATCTCAGCTAATTGCCACTGCCACCTAACAGGATGAGAAAAGAGTTTAGATATCCATTTGACAGACACAGGAGAGAGTGATACCCAGATGAAATGCACACAAGTTTCAATTTCTCAGCATCACGGTGCAATTTGGTGGGAGTCATTTCTACAGTGAAATCTAGAACTGTCCAAGCTCTATCACAAGTCTGAGCTCTTACTGTGTGGGGCTCAACTCTGACACAGATTTTTTAATACAACTTTCTCTCATGCAGCCATTAAAATTGATTTCTATGTTATTCTGAAAAGGATAGGAGGAGAAAATGACCTCGAGGTTAACTGCTATAGGAATATGCTATTCCATTTCTATAGTGACACTCTCTTTTTTTTAAATACAAGAAAGGCAAGTGCTTGCACTTGATCTTTTTTCTCTTAATTAACAGCCAGAGCCAGTACAATGAAAAAGGAAACAGGACAGAAATTCATCAGGAGTCTTAAATCATCTTGTTTAAACTCATTTGCAGTTTTGGCCAGTCACACTGGACAGTAATCTCTACCAGTATATTTTAAGATAATTTTAAATAATTTCATAGAAACTAACTCAGCCAAGAAAGCCTCATTGTGCAAAGCCATGTGTCAAACTTCCACCTTGATTCTTGGGATGACTAAGGTATTTGCATAAAGGAAATGTAATGCTTTAGTGATCTGAGCCTTTAACACTCTACAGAAAATCCTGCTGTCTTGCATGGGTCCTTCTCCATCCAGCACAATTGCACAGCAGGCAGGCATGATTTTAACCTAGTAATTCCTTTAGAAATCAGCAGAGGGCTTGGTTATTATACCCAGTGATGCTCCAAAGTGCCACTATGAGCTCTGAACTTCTGCCCATGTATGCTGCCTTTGGTAGAGGGCAACTGAAGGAGACATGTTTTTCTCTGAAGTAGCAGTAAGGAGAGTTGCTTAGTGTGATGGCTCCAGGATACTCTAAACCCATCTTCCTGCGTTTTGCTAACAGGATGGTTCCTGAGGCATCCACTTGGGCACCACTACTCCAGTCCCCTGCCAATCCTCATATGGCAGCATAAGTAGGAAAAGATGTCACCCTTAGGGCTTATCTAGACACACAGGTAGCGTGCAGCAAACTGTGGTGTAAATCTACAGTGCGCTAGTCTGCTGTGCACTAAATGTCCGTGTGGACCATGCTACCACACACTGAAAGGGCATTTTGACTTATTCTGCTTTGAGACGCAAGTAGATCAGTGTGCACTAGTGAACTTTTAGTTTGGTAGCAGAGTCCACATGAATAGTTAGTGTGCTGTAGATTTACATCCCAGCTTGCTGTGCACTAATTGTTCATCTAGACAAGCCATTAGTCTCCAAGATCCCCTCACAGTTATTTCTAAAGCCTGCAGGTTTCAGGAAAAGGACGGGAAAGTGTTGCATATCTTATACCTTTCCTTGGAGAGGTCTGTGGTGATGTGGGAGGAGAAGACAACTGTGAAGATGCATTTGATATTGTGTCTTCAGCTTGTTTCTTGTGACGGTCCAAACTTCCTTCTTCAGACAATGAAAGAATTTTCTTTAAAGCTTGTGGGGAGTTAATGCCTTTAAGAAAGAAAGAAAGAAAGAAAGAATTAAGCTGGAAATATATACACTTGTTAATTTTACAATGCATTATAGGGACACTGTAAAGATAAAATATTTATCTTCCTTGAGTTACTAATACCACTTTGAGTGAACACTTTTACCAAAGCAATCACTCTACATCTGACCTATCAGTTCTCATCCTCACAGAAAACCAGCACAGCACTTTCAAAAGACGAGCCTGGGAGCTTAAATTCATAACTTCACTAGACACTAAAAATCATGGACTGAATAGAGACACTGGATTTCTGGCTTATTACAACTATCTACAACCCACTAACAACCCTTCCAACTGCTCCCCTCCCAGCCCCTCCCTGCTTTCCTTTCCTCCCTATCACTTGAAGGGTGTTAACAGGCCACTTCACTTTGAATGTTCCCTTGAAACATGTGTTAATTACTTATGCTAAATGATCTGTTCCACCTTGTATTCAGCTATTACACTAGCACTTTTGTCAGTAAAACTTATGTCACTCAGGGATGTGCAAAAACACACTCCTGTCCAACAAAAGTTACAATGACATAAGCATCGGTGTGAACAGCGCTATGTTGGTGGAAGACGATTTCCCGATGATGTAGCTACCGCCGCTTGTTGGGAGTGGTTTAGTTATGCTGATGCGAGAGCTCTCTCCCATGGGCATAGAGTGGATACATAGATCTTGCAGCAGTACAGCTGTGCCGCTGTAAGGTCTCTAGTGTAGACATAGCCTAAGTTTCCCAGACCTGAAAAAGAGCTCTGTGTAGCTCAAAAGCTTGTTTCTCTCACCAACAGAAGTTGGTCCAATAAATTTTTTTTTACCTTATCCACCTCATCTCTCTAATACCACTTTTAATAATCTAAAATAAAAAAAAATAATTTACTCCTCTCTATTTACAATATGCTGTTTATTTCTGTATTTTTCTCAGCTTTGACAATGAAATTGGACTACTCTGTTTCAGATTCCAATTCATATCTACTAGCAAAATATTGCTGTGTCTGAGTTTCCACCTGTTCATCGAAAAGATCTCCTGTAACTCGTGTTCCAGAATATTTTTTCTGCAGATCTATCACCTGGGAGATGCGTGTGATGAGTACTGGGAGATCAAAACTAGCAAATGGTGGAGCTGTACACAATCCCTCAGAGATTCCAATGTTTACTGAAAGATTACATAAAAAGGCTTCAGCTACTCTTCAGTATTCAAAATGGCTTAGAATATCACCAAAGAAAGCGATGCGGAAGGTTGGGCAAGTGAATATCAATATATTCCTAGAGTTGGCTTTCTTCCTTTCTCCTTTGAGAACTGTCTCTGCACAAACCCTATACTTTGGGAGATTAGCAGTAACAACTCCTAGGGAAGACCTAGAGAGCAAAGACTGAAGAACTGCTCTCTTGAAACAGGCATCAAGTTTGCTGATTAAAAGTGCAGACCGATCTACATGTGACAACTCTGCAAATTTCAGGGGTGGAGTTATTTTTTCAAGCATGCTACAGAATTTGCATTTGATCTAGAGGACTGCAGTGTTGCAATCAATAATCCAGAATTATTTGATTAACACAGTTTATTTGATCCTCTAGACAGCAGAATCTACAGGATTTGATCCTCTAGACAGCAGAATACTACATTATTTCTTGTTCATTTGGTGTTCATTTTTTTAAATCCCTCTTTTGTAGCCTAAACAATAGGTGTGAGAGATCCTAATAGCAGGTGGAGACAGAATAGAGCAACGTTTCTGGAAAATCACTCCCTGTATAAAGGGGATAGCTAGCGTATCCTGCTTAGAAACAAATTTGAAAATATGTTTTTAATTCAAATTAGATATGAAAAATTTCAGACTACTTCATAACACTGCAACAGGATGAGCTACTTTAGCTGCCAGAGAGAGACTTGGAGAAATCAAATTATTTATAAGATATTACCAGTCTCCTGTTTCAATCTGTGGCATCCCAAACAGTGGAACTTTAGCACTGCAATAGAAAAAGATTTGGGGGAATGTGGTGGTGAAGGGCAAGTGTCAAATGAAAAAGTTAAAAGCTACAGCCCACATTTTCAAAAGTGATTAATGACTGGGGGTACTCAACTTGACATACCTTGGACAGGCCTGATTTTTGGAGGGCAGATGCTCAAACACTTTTGAAAATCAGGCCCCTTTATGGTCTCTCAGATTGATCACTCAAAAATGGAGACAAGCAAAATCATTAGTGACTTGAAAATTTAAGCCCGAGGGTCTAGTGCACCAGCCAGGAGAGCAATTATCACCGGATGGAAACAAGTCTACAACTGAAAAGGATAAGCCAGCCAGACCCCTTTACTAGGAGTAGTTTTCTCCCGTTTATCTGCTAGGAGGAGGATTTATATATGCTGTCTAAACTGAGAGGGATAATTGAGAGCACTAACTTGAACTAAATGTTACAATATTTCACCAATTCAAAAATACACCTGCTTGAACTATACAAAAACATTTAAACGTTTTTAACAACACACACCCGCCCACTCATTTCACTTACCAAATGGTGGGAGGTCTTTGACTGGTACTTTCTTGCGAGAGGGATAGAGGGACACAGCAGGGACCTGCAATGCTTGGTTTATTTTATGCTGCTGCTGCACCTTCTGCTGAATTCCTGCCCTAGGTGCCACTGGTGACGTTTCCTGTTTCCCAGACCGTTTGTCCCCTGGATTCTTCGGTACTTTGTAATAAATGGAAGAAACAAGGAATTAACTTCTATTTCAGCAGTCTTTAAGTGAAAGGTTCAAAACTCCTGATTTTAATTAAAAGGAGCTAAGATACAATGATTGCGGTATCCATACCTATTTAAAGAGGCAAAGGGAGGGAGAGAACTTTTAACACATATTGTTTTTAATTATAAAATCTTTGCTGACCTTTCCACATAACAGAGCTCAGAGAACAGATATGTAAGTGACAGGAAGATATAGCCCAGAAGTTAAGTTACATGCAGATATAAGCGGCTACGTATAATGCTTATTTGATGAAAAAGCTCACATGTGTTGGTGGCTGGCTCACACTGCAGAGACAGTGTCTGGAGGCTCTCTTCATCCATTTCCAGGTCCAAGTTAGAGAGGTACTGCTTCACTTTTCGTGCCATTTGAGCATCTTCATACAGTTTTTTGGCATTGAGAAAGGAGCTGCGACGTACCCGCTTTTTGTGTCCCCCTGTTTGTGCAACATCTAGCACTGCTGCATTTGTACTGCCCTGGCTGAGAGACCTGAAGTGAAGTGGGAAAGAGGAGAAAGATAGACTTAGTCCAGCACAGTATCACTTCATAAACTGGAAACATGCAAAAGGTTCCATGAATGTCAGTCTACGGTCAAAGCTTACATGCCTCATTCCAGTAAGTCAAACAGCTATAATAGACAGAAGATGAGGATCAAGAAATCTCTTTATTTGGTTAAAAATAATAATTTGTGTATAATTAAATAAAATAACTGCCTGGAACCTATTCTGCTCCAACTAGGCAATCTCCCTTCACACATCTAGAAAAGCATTCAAGACAGCTCTCTCACATAAGTCAGCTACTGAGAAGGTTGGAGCATTAAGAAAAGCTCATGCAGCAAGGCAATGCTGACAGACAACTATAGCTGGGCTTCAAATTTAAATACAAATTATCTAGAAAGTGTCTTCAACATAGTCTTAATCTGGGTTTATAAAGACCTCAATTTCAATAGTAATGAAGAAAAAAAATTTGTTTATGCCCTAACTTGAGTATGATGAGCTTTTTGTTAAACAAATGATCAATTAGTCAATGAGGAAATAATCGTCATGCATTTCAATTTGTGTATGTATATATGGAAGCTATTTGTGGCTTCTGATTTGTTAAGAGTAAAAAATGGAGGCTGGATTTAGAGTGAAAATATAGTTAGTTGAGCTGTAAAAAACATGATACTTCAATTTTTAACATCAGTGGATTTCATCTTCATTCATTTATCAGGCATATGTAAATTAGTTGTAAATTTTAGTTGTACAGCTATCCCCATTCTATTTTGGAATTTCCTTTCTATTACAAGCCAGACTGGTTATATTAAAGTCAATTGTATTGGTGTGCTAAATAAACAACCCTTCCCCAAATCACACTCAAAAAATATCTGTCAATAGTTTCACAGCTCTGTGTTTTTGACCTCGAAAGCAAAAGCACCATTGGATTAAACTTATTGTAAGTACAAAAGGGTTAAAAGAAAAATGTCAAAGCATCAGAAAATTAAAGATAGCAAGTAGAAAAACAATGCAAATGGTCAGAAAAGAATGTTTGTCTGTGTGCGTTGTCTCCAACCACTTACCCCAAACTCCTCCATTTCTTCTTCCTGCAAGTGAGAGCCATGAAGAGTGAAGCATGGGTTTAGGAAGAGACAGAGAAAGATCACAAGCTCAGAAAGAAAAGACCAGACCTCAGGACAAGCAGTACTAGAAGCCCACAAACATTAAAACAGCCTTATCTGAGGCACACAGTCGGATATTAAAAACTCTTCTCATTCAAATTAAGCGAGAGTGCATTACACTATCTCTACACAAAACCAAACAGCAATCACTTCACATTCTCCTGCACCACTGATTTATGCTGAAGTTCAAATATTCCTATTTATAGTAAACTGTAGCAATTTAGATTGTCGTATGCATCAACATTTCATACAATAAACTTTCCTCTAATACAGTATATAGTGAGATAGAATATCTTTATTCAGACTATGAATTGGTGGGATCTCATCACGGAATCAGGAAAATTGGTTGTCAGTGGGAGAATATAAAACACGGTTTCCTCCATGGTAAGATCTATAATTGCTTTCCTTTTCAAAACTGGTTTTAAAATGTGGATACAGTACGTACCGGTGATTACCTAAAAGTGGTACAAGGTAGTGAATGAGACATTGTACATCTATAATGCTGTAATACAACCAGTGATACAGAAATTATACAGTCCAATCTTGTAACTGAAAACTCCCATTGACTTCTATGAGTGTTCCAGGCATAGAAAGAACAAGAGGCACCACAGGTGGGAAGATAAAGTCTCATCTTTCATTATTTAATTTGCAATGTTTCTTTTGTTAAGGGCTGCGGATGGGCACTAGAAAATTACTTATTTTATCATTAATACTCAACTTTTTGTCTCAATCAACTGAAGCTCTGTTGAAGACAAACCTACCTAGTCCTGAACATTACAGCAGGATCCATGTTAACAGAAGCCATTCGACCAACGTGACGAATTTCTTTTGCAATCATTCTCAGCTTCTCAAAATTGACCAAGCCTTCCACTTTTGAGTCATTTCCTATATTTCATAAAAAGAAGACAAGTAAATAGTAATGGTATCAGCTACTAGGCTGCAAAATCCATTTTCTGTGGAGATAAAGAACCAAGCTATTTTGCATTTACCTTCATGGAGGAATGTAAGGTCCTTTTTGATAACAGGAAAGAGAGGAATAATGGGAGGCTGTAGGTTTTGGCTGTTCAGGACATTACGATATTTTGCCATGTTCCTAGATGGATCAAACAAGTCTTGAAGATCTTGAAACAGCTTCTCATATTTGCTTGGAAGTTTTTCCCAAGTAGTGCGGAGCCTTGCAACCGGTGCCAAATTCAGGCCACTGAAAACAGTTCATGAGGGTTTTGTTTTGTTTGTCCAATTAAATACAAACTATTTAACTATTTACAAACTATGCAAACTTAATAGAAAGAAAACTGCAACACCCAAATATAAAACTATACAATTTTGTGTAGCAGAAATATCATATCCCATATCGGGCAAAGTGTTGTAGTACAGCAATATACCAATCAAGTGCAAATATTAGTAAGCAAAAATTGTATTTTGAAAATGTGCATTATAAAATCTATACAAATCAATCTGTTATGAAAATACATATCTTAAAGGTATGACTTTATATTAACTATAATGACTGATGGAATCTATATAATGCAATATACCCAGATTGGTATCTGCCTCCACTATAGAGGAGTTGTCTGCCCTTTACCACTGAAGTTTACAATCTCTAGGTATATCTGGACTCACGGTCACTCCTGGATTCCCAGACTGTGTCAGTGACCAGGGATGCTTATCTCCAAATCTATACCCAATGATAGTGCTAAGACCATTTCCTTTGACACAATCCATGTGCCATGTCATCTCCAGATGGAATTGCTGAAATAGACTCTATACTTAAGGATATACAGGAGCTAGCTGAAAAACCTGTGGTCCACTCCCTTAGTGCTGTTGGCAAAGGGAGTACTTAACACCAGTGGTCCTGACTAGCTATTCACTTCTGGCTGCAAAGGAGGTATTGATATCAATCTATAATGTCAGCTATTATTCAAGTCCTAGTTAACTGACAGGCTGCCTCTCACCCCATATTCTGAAGCAGGATTTAAGCTCATCTGAAGTGGCTGAACTAAATACCTAGATTTAAATGCCTCAGGGGCACTGACAGATTCCTGGTCAGGGTCTCTGATTTTGGAGAATTTTCTTCCCCTTCTGGTCTGATGGGGTTCAAATCCACTGAACTTCAGGACAAGTGGCAGAGATGATTTTTTTTTTAAACAAAGGCTTTTGCATGGAAGGCTAATAACGATATATGCCACTAACCCTTTTTTGTAGCCTGTGATATTTACATTTTTATTATTATGGTGTTATATTTTTTTATTTCTGCAACCTGAAGTATTCTGAAGAGTGCAAGAGTGTTTAAGTATTTCTTTAATACAGGTACTAGACATTTTCTACTTTTACATTCTGTAATTTAAAATTAGAACATAAGAACGGCCATACTGGGTCAGACCAAAGGTCCATCCAGCCCAGTATCCTGTCTACCGATAGTGGCCAATGCCAGGTGCCCCAGAGGGAGTGAACCTAATAGGTAATGATCAAGTGATCTCTCTCCTGCCATCCATCTCCACCCTCTGACAAACAGAGGCTAGGGACACCATTCCTTACCCATCCTGGCTAATAGCCATTAATGTACTTAATCTCCATGAATTTATCTAGTTCTCTTTTAAACCCTGTTATAGTCCTAGCCTTCACAACATCCTCAGGCAAGGAGTTCCACAGGTTGACTGTGCGCTGTGTGAAGAAGAACTTCCTTTTATTTGTTTTAAACCTGCTGCCCATTAATTTCATTTGGCGACCCCAGGTTTTGATATTATGGGAACAAGTAAATAACTTTTCCTTATTCACTTTCTCCACACCACTCATGATTTTATATACCTCTATCATATCCCCCCTTAGTCTCCTCTTTTCCAAGCTGAAAAGTCCTAGCCTCTTTAATTTCTCCTCATATGGGACCCGTTCCAAACCCCTAATCATTTTAGTTGCCCTTTTCTGAACTTTTTCTAATGCCAGTATATCTTTTTTGAGATGAGGAGATTACTTTGGGGATTTAAAAAAAAATTAAAATACCTTAATCTGAGGAATTTTATAACAAATTTCCCCCAGTTGGATTTTCTGCACATGAAATACAAACCCCTAAGAACAGACAACAGTAATACAGTAACCCAAATTCAAAGAACTGCATTCTAATTACTTCTATTACTTTCTTCAGCTCCAGATAGGATAGATAATAGTACACTCTCCTACTGGGAACAATTTTTCTTTTGTCAACAGTCTAAGCAGCTGATAGTATAAAACTACAATCAATAATATACCAAGACTCAATAAATGCAGGGTACTGAGCATCTTCTATGAGGTAATGCACATCCTAACTCCCACAGGAAAGCAGGGGGCGAGGTCAAATAGCACTTCATGAGATGAACTCAGTATCTTGTAAGGATCAAGCACCAAGACAGAAAATACCACAAGCCACCTGCTTTCTTATAACTGCAAATTCTTTTTACTATCTACCCTCCCCTATTACCTTTCCCACAGGCACAACCACAAGAGTAGAACAAGGCGATATGCAATATCCTTCCTTTGATATCCTTCCTCCATGCAGCTGCTGGACTTATTCTCATTCCTGGACCCGCTTATATTTTTTATTTTTTTCTAAGTTTGACTATCTCTAACTTTGTCATCCTTCTCAAAATTCTTTTTCCTCCCATGCCACACAATTTCTGTATTCCCCATTTCCTCTAGTTTCAGTTTTTATAAAGGTGGTCGAGTTCCAAGGATTATTTCAACAAACATTTTAATATCAGGATACAAGATTCTTGGGGGAAAAAATCATTTCCTATCTTTTTAGGAGTGTCCAAAGCTGATGGTAATAGTATTAGTCAGCTCCCTTTCTGTTTAATGCAAATTTCTATTCAGTTTGAAGTATTACTGTTGAGTAATCTGAACTGAATTCACGGTAAAAAAAAAAAAAAAAAAAAAAAAAAAACACCCACACAAACCTTCCCTTATTTACCTGATAATTGCAAACATGGAGTTGAAGTTCTTGCATTCCCTGCAGTGCAGTGCTATCTTAATGAAGTGTTTAATGATCTTCATTCTTTTTAACTGGTTGGTTTCTCTTAGAATCTCAGATGCTACCCAAAATGTTTCTTGGTTTATCACTTCTTCAAACTTTTTCAAGTTAGCACAACTGGTTTTAGATTTGAGTTTAAACAGGTCGTCTATGTACTCTGTGGGTTCAATGTTACGAAACAGCTCAAAGTTTCGCATGGAGAGCTGAGCAGCCATCTCAACAGTACTGAGCTGCAGTAGGGAAATTTGACTTTCCCGCAGTAACTCCTGAGCATCTTCATCTGAACACAATGTTTCTGTCTCCATGTTGTTTTTCAGATAATACCTATAAAAATCAAATACCAGAAGAAAATTGATAGCTAAGATCATCATATACTAGAAAAAAGTTACAGACTGAAATTAGTGTAGTATATGCTCTAACTAGCTTAGAATAGTAACCTTGAAGTTGAAATATTTCTGGGGAGAAAACAGACTGTCACAAGTTTGCAGATACTTATATGTATTAGAATTCTTATTAAACTGACATAATATAAACCAAAGTCTCACCTGCCACTTAGCTGTATCCTATCAGCAAGCTTGGATAGCTGATCTGGAAGCCTCCTTTGCTTGATTACACCCTCTGGAGTGACAGAGACTTCACACAAAGAATATGCATCGGGAGTAGCAGTTACAGCAAACTCTCTAATCGCCTGAATGACCACTTCCTTTGCTGTTGTGTCCTTACTAATCATAATATAGCGACTTTGCTGGTCTGCCTTGAAAACCCTCAGAACTTGGTCTGGTAAGTCTGAAGAAGGAAAAAAACAAACAAAAAACCACAAATGCAGGTCAAAGAACAATAAAAGTGATGATACCACAGGAGTAGATCTGCACAGTTACTTCTGACATCAGGGTCACTGTGTTTTCATTCATCTCCCCTTTCCTCTCCTGAAATTTTTTACAGGACATAGCTCCCAACTGATATGCATCTGGTGGGTCTAACCTGAATTTAGACCCAAAAACTTCATCTACAAGAGACCGTCTGAAACCTACTAATATGGCAGAAAGTCCGAGGCTTAAGGACTCACTTATGGAACCTTTAAAATATTAGATGAGTGAGACCTGCATAAGATTTTGTGGATGTAGCAGATTGATTTGGATCCACTACAGAGGATAAGCCATGCAGCTTGGAAGTCTGGGTTTCTCTGGTCTATAAAACGGAACTGCTCCCAGTCTGGATTATATGCCGCTTTTAAATAGACCCTGCTCCACATCCCAAGTCCTCGACTCCTATACTGAGAGCCCAAAGAGTGTGTTTGTTTTGTTGCCTTAGAAAGTTTTGGATTTCTGCAAAAAGTGAGTGTTAGTGCTGAGTTTTCCTCCCCACTATCCCAAAAATGGAACCTCTTACAGGCCATCAGAGCAGCACCTGCAAGGAAATGGATAGGTAAGGAATTGGGTACTCACCTTATGCAGAAACTGGAATTCGAGATGTGTGTTCCTATGGGCTCTCCAGTTCAGATGTGCTTTGACTTTTGGTACCGGTAGTACTGCCCATTTGGCCTGCACATGCACTCTACACATCCTCATGCTCTGCACTGAGTATATATAGGCCTGCACTGGTAAACTGCCCTCAGTTTCTTTTCCACTGCTATGTCCCATAGAAGAAACTTAGAAGCAGAGGGGAAGGAGAGTGGTAGAGGAACACCCATAGGTATACACCTCGAAGAACTTAAATTACTGCCCAAGGTGGATAAACTCTTTCTTCTTCAAGTAGTGTTCCTATGGGTTCTCTACTTCAAAACAAAAGGAGGAAGCTTCAGAGTCAAGTCCAATACTGAAGACACGACTGCTTTCCCAAGGACAACAGCTAGAAGAATAAACCATCATGTGGTCCATGGAAAATGTATGTATTGAAGACAAAGTTGCAGCTTTGCAGATCTCAACAATGGGAATGTCACAATGGTAGAGACACACCTTGTGGAATGGGCTAATACCCTATAATAACAAGAAAGAATACATCCAGAAATCCATCTGAAAAGTGCTTGGGTGGAGATTGTGGACCCTTTGGACCTCTCAGCAATTGATACAACAATCTTGGAAATTTTCTAAATGGTCTGCTTCCGTCCAAATAAAAGACCCTCATCCTCCTGATGTGCAGGGTATGGAAGGCAGCATCCTTTGTCAAGGTGTTTCTGATCCTTATTATAAGGTGCGAATTTTATGTGCTACTGTTCATTCATTGCTTCCACAGCCAGAGAGTTAGGTGCAGGACGTGAAAATAAAAATTCAGGGCTCTTGGCTGGGATGTAATATTCTTTTATCAGCATAATTGCATGTTGGTGGTATCACTGCCAGAGTTTGCCAGATAATTTTGCTAGGATCTAGTAGGGACTCATTAATTTGCAAGCCAACATTAGCTGAAAGTGGCAACTAAAGAATATCCAGGAGCTTGACTGCGACTCTCTGACATCCTCTAGAGGGACTGGTAAAGAGTCTGCAATACATTTAATTAATTGTTTGAAATCATCAGCCAGAGAAAGTGGAGGCAGCATAACTACCTCATCTGAAAGACATTCATTTGCAGAGAATCATCCTTATCTGCTCCGCCTCCTGCTCTTCAAGGGATTCCTGTACCTGAGGTAATGGAGCAGGGATAGATAAAGTAGGAGAATGTCTCTTTCTGTGGTCCCCACATGAAAAACTAGGGACTCATGAGAATTGTTGTCGACCTGGAGCCCAAGGATCTCAGTATGGCCACTGAGGGGGTCAATAAAGCATGGGAGGTGGCATCCAATGGTGCTAGAACAAGTGCACAGGGCGTGGGTTCATCCTGAATTTAACTCTTCTCTCTCCCCAAAACAGTCAGGAGGGAAGTCCCTTTGGTAAGTAGAGGAATCATGCACTGAGATTTGGGTGGCTGAAGAGCACTCCTCCTCATGTAAAGGAGGAGCTCTGCCACTGTGAGGGTACTGGACGGGGGGACACCAGCTCATCTTAAACTAAGACAACCCTGGAGCATCAGGTGGGTTGGTAGAGGAAAAGGTTCTAACCAATGCAGAGGGCATAGACTACTTTGGTAAATCTTATCTGATGGAAGTAGATGGTACTGATGAAGACTGGCTGGGAGGAGCAGAGATAGTACAAGGAGTGCAGTAACTAGAGTTCTTCAAGATGTATATCCATATGGGTGTGCCACTTAATGTGTGCTGACATCCCATTCTGGGTACCGCATGGGGTATGAGATCTCTAATGCAGTTTTACTTTGAGGATCCCAAGGCTTTCTCGAAGCAGACCCCTTATGAGGAGAATGAGTCTCCTGAATGTGCATAGGTGGCTGTGCAGATGTTGATGGGGCACTATTCTCTTTCACAGGCTCATGTTTGGGTGGGGGAAGGGTGTTTGAAAGCCGGGGGGTGGGGGGGGGTGTCTCCTCCTACCCTGGATCGGAGGCCATCTGGAGACAATACTTCATCATTAAGTGCTTAAGTTTTATTTTCTGATTCTTCCTGGCTCTGCTTTTAAAAGCTGAGTGGATGATACACTTATGAGAGAATGTGTGTGTCCCCCGAGCAGTGGAAAAACGGGGAAAGCCCATCACTGACAGGGACAGCTTCCCGGCAAATGAGGCAACATTTGAAACCCGGATATCTTGGCATACTCTGGGACAATGGGGATCTCGAACGAAACCCCACCTCCCCTACAAAATCAAGGAAAGTAAAGGAAATCTAAGACTAAAGACAGGATTTGAATAGTAAAGTGAGCACACTAACACTCTGTCTCAGGCCAAGGCAGCTGAGAAGACACAGAGGGCTGTTTCCCCATGCAGCCCTATCTGTCTTTGGTGCGGGCATGAGGATGCAAGAGTGGGCCAAACAGGCAGTACTACCAAAAATTTCTGATCAAAGGTGCTTGGGGTATAAGCACACCTGCAGTGAGAGATCCCACTCAAAGAAGAACTGGCCAGTTACATATGCAAACAGATTTGCATGGACAGTTGTAGTAATACGAATGTAAGTTGCGTCTAACTTTTTTAAAAAACATCAGCCCCATTCTCTTACAGTATTAAATATATAAAACCAAACATACATAACATTTATGAATTGAGACCAGCAACTTAATTAATTTTTCATGCCAGTGTTTTATAATTAGGAATTAAATACATTCAATCAAGGGAAAAAGGAATAAATCATTCAGCACTCAAATATTTATAAGGTATTGTTTAAATAGCTGATAATACAATGGTTGTACTGGGATTTTATTACTTTTTAAAAAAGTAAGAAAGAGAGACCTCCAAACTAAAACCTTGGATTTGAATATCAGAATAAAATTGGTGGGAGATTGAATCTGGATATGAACTCACATTTTATCATTCTGGCAATTTCCAGTCAAAATAGAATATAAAAAGCAAAGCTGTAGAAAATTTTGCAGCTCTTCGCCACTGGACTTACTGTAAGGGCACAATAATTCTGTCCCCCACGGTATTTTTCATGATAAAGGTAAGCACTTCCACTCTAATCTTTTAACTGACTGGGGAAGTCAACATATTTTTCAGAAGTAAATAAGCTTTGATATTTGTGTGCGTGTCATGGATTTAAATTCCTGCTCTGTTTTTCATCAAAGTAAGAGGAGGGGCAATTTGTATTTTTATTCTGAAGGACATAAAGGTCATATGAACAACATGAAAACAGAAAGCAAAAGTGAAGTCTCCTGGATCTACTGCCAAGACTAATACTTAAATAGACTGATACTGATAAACCAACTGCTAGACAAAAACATTTTCTTTGAAGAAAAGGAATCTTATTTGGCAGCAATTCAGAGGACAGGGAATTTACTATTAAACCTGAATGTGCACTACATGTATATTTTGTAAAAAAAAAAAAAAACCTACAAAAACACATGTATTCATCAACAGAAGTGTTGAGATAAAAACAAATATTACAGAATGTTTTCCCATTATTGCACGATGTTACCAAACTAGTCAATTTAGGGAACATGAGAGTTTTTCTCTCTCATACACGGCTTGTTTTATATAGTGATATACCGTGATCACTACTGGAATGTGCACATTTATTCACTATTTTGCAACTTGAATAACAGCAATGAAAAATTATTAAAACTGACTGTTTACCTCATAATTTACATATTCATTAGGCTAAATTTAAGCCAATTCAGTCATTTCCTTGAATTTCATACCCCAACTACAATGATTCAGTAATGCCTTTATGTAACCATATTTCTAAGCCTATTTTAAAAATTATTAATGTATGATAATCAAAACAGAGCACTTAGATGCTATGCCAAATATTCAGGTATCCTACACCTAGACAAAAAGCTCACTCCACCAGACTCCTCGTTGTTTTTGTGGATACAGACTAACACGGCTACCTCTCTGATACTTGTTTCCCTGGCGAGTGAGGGTCCAATATACTTTGCACACAGGGACAGCTCCAGGCACCAGCTGAGCAAGCTGGTGCTTGGAGTGGCAGATTGTTCGAGGCGGCATTCTGCCCAATCCTAGGGCGGCACGGATGCTTGTGTGTGTGTTCTTGTTCCGCTCTGACCACCCTGTAGGGGGCGGCGGGGCGGAGAACCAGAGCACCCTGCAGAGCATTCCTCTTCCTTCCCTCCCCGCCGACTGGAGCGGAGCCCTCGCGGCAGGAGGTGGCGCAGCGGGAGGGGCCGCATGGCAGCGCCCCTGCTGTAGCCCGGCTGCCCCCTTCTCTCTCTCTCCCGCCCGCTCCCCCCCCCACAGCAGCTGGTCCCCCTGCACCCACGCTCCGGCCGCGCCGCAGGTTTTATTTTTTTTTGCTTTGCTGTTCTGGCCACCCCGTTTTTTTTTGTTTGGTTGGGTTTTTTTTGCTTGGGGCGGCCAAAAAGCCAGAGCCAGCCCTGTTTGCACATTACTAAATAATACAGCTCTTCCTTCTGTGAACAGAGGCTCCTTCAGAAGAAGGCTTTCAGGGACAGAGCATGTTTCTGCAATTTCTGGGTTGCTCTGCCATCTTGGGCAGGAGAAGCAGTCAAACCCTGAAGGAGTGCCTCAGAGATTCGTCACGGTGGGAGAAGAAATGTCTCAAATAATGCCCAACCCATTAAGAAAGAAAAATAGGCAGGAAAAGGAAAAGAAAGTGCTCAATATACTACTTCGAAAACCCTCCTAAAATAAACATTAAACAAAATGGAAGTTCTCACCTATTTTACTGTGTGCCACTGCAAACTCAGCTCCTAGTGAGAGCCCACTGATTGCACTAACAAGCCCCCTTTTGCTCAAGAGGAAGGTAACCTGCTCTTTAGGATTAGAAGAGTCAGTATGAAGAACAAATACCTGATCAGTGAAAAATTAAGGTCCCTTCGTGTCCTATGCTTCTAAGGCTCAACTAAAATACTTGTGCAGGCTTTCTTCACCTTGTGTTTCGATTACTGCAACACCCTTTTCTCTGGCCTTGACAAATGCCATCATGCCCCGCTCATATCCATTCTGAATGTTGCTTTAAAGATAATTTTCCCAGCCTATCATTTTCACCATGTCAATCTTCTCTTTGCCACCACTTCATTATCACATGAAACAAGCTGCTTGTCTTCCTTTTCAAGGCCTTTCATGGCCTATCCCCACCTTTCTATCATCTCTCATTCACTATCAAGACATCGACTCCCACCTCTAATTGCCCATGATGCCAGCCTCCATTGCCCGCTTGCTAAGATCTGCAAGCAAGCAGACTTTTTTGTGTTTTTTCCCATGCTTCCCCTGACACTTGGAGGAGTTCCCCATAAACCTCAGCATACCCCGTAAACATAAACCATAAACCAGCAAACATCAGTAGTTCCCCATAAACATAAAGCTACCTCATTATCCTCCTCAAAACTCTTCTCTGCCATGATGCCTAAAAAAATCTTCATAATGGTTAGGCCACCAGTGAACTGAGATCACTACATTTCATGATGACCAATACTGTCTCAATGTTTCCTTGTATTCGCCTGTCTATATTTATTTGTTGTCTCTTGTTAATACTTAAACTATAAACTCTTTGAGGCAGAGATTGTCTTTATTCTATCTTTGTACAATCCCTAGCTCAATGGTTCATGACTTGGGTTCCTAGGTTCTATGATAATATAATCACCACCCTGGCTTACTCTTACCACAATTTTTCATTTCCAGTACAGATCTGATCATCATCTAAGCAGTATCACATCCTATATAAAAAGTGTACAGGATTTTGAAATTAAAGATGCAATCTAGAGCTGATCTTGATCCGAAGCCTCAGATCCAAACAATCCCAAACTTCGAGGAAGTTTGGATCCAGAACTCAGCAATGGAGATAACAATTATCTCCATGATGGGACAAATCAATGCCTCAGATCTTAACATCCCCTAACTTTGGCAAAGACGTATCCAAACTGTGTGGCTTGATCCAAGCCCATCTCTAGTTAACACCACATAGAAAACTAAAATAACTGTAAATCTTTCCATGCATTTAGAAGGTACTATTATTGATTATGCCACTAAAACGTAGTTTTAGGTTAATGTTAGGGAAGGGAGAGTGTCCATGGGAAACTGTGCTCAAGATCTATCCGATTGCTTTGTCATAAGTGAAAAATGACATTTCAGTTTCCTTTCCTCCATTCACTCATAGGACGGTTGCATATGAGCAAAGTCAATGGACTAGCATTCATGGTTGCAAGGGGCACAGTCACATTCAGATAATGAGATGTTTCATAAGGTATTGTTGTTTTTTATAAATTAATCATGACTTCTTAATTTTACTACTTGACAGCTTTTATCATTTTTTCCCATCTTTCCCAGAAAGAAATTGGACTGAAGTACTGGGAAAAGCCTTGCCTTGTAGATAAGAATCTAGTCTACTTGGAGTTTCTGTCTGAAAGTAAAGGGGAAATTAAAGGTGATAGACAGTTAAAAATCATAGTATACTCATGAATCCCACTAGAATACAGCCATGAGAGCAAAAGTCTTATGGAGTATTTGACCATTTAAAAATAAACTGCTATTTAAAAACAAAAACAAAAAAACCTATACAAAGCAGGATATAAAACAGATTGTTGCTGGCTTCAAGCTTCTAGAATGGGTGTTTTATTTTCCTGAAGACAACCCTTCCAAAATGTTGGTTTTCAAAGCTTACTTGAACAAGTAGTTTTATGTTCCATCCTGAAGCATAATCCCTAAAGCCTTAAAGGATGGCAACTCCACAAGGCTTTCCCTTTCTACTCCAATGCATTCAATTTTCCGAAAACTGCCTGTGTCCCCATCTTTTATTTAGTTCAAGGTAACATCTAAATTAAAAACTGTAAGCTTTAAATTTTTTCAAGTCTTCAAGTACACTGAAATTAATCAATGGCTTGTGTCTATAACCTAAATATTCCTAAAACCCTTAAGATATCTGCTCTAGTTGGAGGGGTTTTGTTTGTGTTTGTTTGTTTGTAGGGTGTTTTTTTTTTTTTGGGTTGATTAGGAAAAAAGCTAAGAATTCTTTTAAAACCATTTGAAGCATATCTGGACAAGTTTTATTATAATAAAAATAAATTACTAAGTAGCAGTCTGTGATGCTGTATGATTGGAACATGACCATTAATTAATATTGCCGCTGTCAGACAATTGCAACAAATCTTGAACAAAGTATATCATGTAAGGTATCAATGGAAAAGTTATGACTTGCTGAGTATGATTATCCTGTTTATATGCATGTATAATTTTTGCATCTGAAGTTATGAATATTGGCTACATAGACCTATATTTCAAACATGTTTGCTCCTGGGATAACACCCACAAGGTAATTTATATCCAGTCTGGCCAGCACATTGATGGCCCTTTAAAGAACACTTACTCTCATAATGGGCTATAGAAGAAGATTGTCCCACCCAGTAGGCTTCCAGTGGATGCTTTAGCCAAAATATGGGTAATGGCTGCTTCTATGAGTTATCAAAGCATACAAGGGCATGTGACTTGCTCATGTGACCCTGGATTCCATCTTGTGCCTGTATTTTTTCCACAAACTAAGACTGAGAGTATCCCCTCCACATGGGAAACGGTATAAAGGACCCTGGAAGCATCTCCTTTTACCTCTTTCCTGCTCTGATCTCTGGACTATGGATTTGCACAAAAAGGAGCATATTGACTATGAATTGAGGGCCTTCCAACCTTTTGGAAGTTACCTAAGACTTTACAAGCCAACAGTCTGTAATATCACTGCTAAAAATCAGATCCAAGAACTTTGCAATGATTGTGTGTATATATTCCTTAACCATTTTAACTCTCTCCTCTTTCTTTTCTCTTATAAATAACCCTTTAAATAGTAGATACTAAAGGATTGGCAACAGCATGATTATTAGGTAAGATCTGAGTTATATATTGACCTATGTGGCTGATATGTTGGGATTAGAAGGACCCTTTATTTCATTAAATTAGTTTTAAATAACCACTCATCATAAAGTCTAGTGTCTGAGTGGTGAAATGAGTACTGGAATGCCTAAGGAGATTGCATTTCTGACTTCTTGTTAACTAATGTGGTGAGACAGAAGTTTACTTTTATACTGGATTGGTATATCTAATGGAAGAATAAGCACCACTTTGGGATGAGTCTGTCCTATTTTTCAGCAGTTTGTACTGAATCTGGTATCCTCAGCTGTGACCCACTGAGGCATGGTGACACTTTTTGTTTTCCTAAAAGTCACTGAGGTGCTGCTATAATGCTAAAGCTAAAGCATTATTCCACTGTTCAAGTCACATTTATCATATCTAAGACAAAAGCCTATGAATACTTACTTTCTTTATTACACTTTCCTTAGCTCTTCATATAGCTGAAGCAGTTTAAGAATTGTGCTAGCTTCCATTTCACTACTTGAAATTTATTTCATATCTATGAGCCACATACTATTACTACTACGATTACGGTGATGCCTATAGGCTGGGAGACAAAAGATTCATTGTGCTAGGTGCTACACATACATATGGTAAGAGAGAGACAGTGTCCCAGAGAGTTTATAATCTAAAGAGACAAGGCAGAGCAAGATTGGGAGATTGTCCCCAACTTAAAGATGAGGAAGTGAGGCAGAGAGATACGAAATGACTTGCCCAAGAAAGTCTATTGCAGAAACAGGAATTGAACCCTAAATCTCTGGAATCCCCATGCTAACTTCAAGACCATCTTTTCTCTTTACTGAATTTATTAGAGTCTACTTTAGTATACGGTTTGTGTGTGATATTTTAGCTTACTGCAGCCTTGTACAAATTACTGCTTACCAGCTATGTTTGTGTAGCTAGAAGACAAATTAGAATATACCATGTACCTGAAGTTTACACTGGTAAATAAATAAATAAATAAATGTAATATGTATGTGTGTGTGTGTATATGTATATTTTATATATATATATATAAAATCCTGAATTACAGACAATACATTCCACATACAACAAAAATATATACATATTTGCCTGGAGTTAAAATAAACTGGAGCAATGACACAAGAAAGAACTGTATATTAATACAATACATGATCAGTCTATAGGTTAAAACATAAGTAAATACAAATTGATGGGTAGATCCAGAACAATGAGTACCTAAAAGTAAAGTGTGACTAGAGGAAAATCAGAGGTAAGAGTAAAAATAATTGATGCTTACCTGGAGTACTATTGAAATCTAAGATGCGGTGATGTGACTGCAATAAATCTGGATTACTGGATGACAGGGTTCCACTGACAGGTAAAGCAGGAGGAATGTGTTTGGTCTGCCTCAATCCTACAATGCTGTCATCCTGCGACTGGCCAATTCCAATGTCACTGTGCCAAGGAGTAATGAGAAAATAAGAAATTTCAGAACTTAAATCTTCAAAGCTTTAGTTATGGCTACAGTATTTGCCATTTAAAAATTAACAGTCCTCAAAAAGCAGTAGCTATCTTATAGTTTCCTCTACGGTGCATTTAGCCACAGTATCCAAGTGCTATATAACAATAAAATTGCTATCTAACAATAAAATTAGATCTGCTTACCAATAACCAGTGAGGATTCTGCTCTTTGCCCTTCCTACTTCTGGGAAGATGGCTAGTTTTGTTATCTCAGCACTTTATTCAGGGTGGAGAAGATTTATTAAAAAGGGGTAACATGCAGTGCACTTTAAAACCAATCAGACTTTGGCTCAGTCTAATCTCCTCTTGTAACTCATTCCAGAAAAGATCCCCTCATCCCAGAACAATATTTCTCCAGCTCTTAGGCACTTTATTTTTTGTGAACTGCATTATTCCAGAGGAGCACAACAGTGTTAGCAGGTCACAGATGGAGAGATGTCATCTAATGATGGGCACTATTGATGGCTTTGAGTGCAGGAAGATGATCTTAATTGGCAATGGAAACAAATTGGAAGCAGTGGGGGGTGTAGAAGCCAGGGTAATGTGCTCTTGATGAGGAGCCAAGCTCTTGAGTTTACATACCGGGATGTAGCTGAGAACTTCAAATACAACATTTTGGTGGCAAACTTTGAATGTTTAATGACAACCGTTGTAGCAGATGGAAATATTTTTATAATTTAACAACCAAAGGCCAGGGTTTTCAACAGTGAATGCCTAACATTAGACTCCTAAATCCATATTAGGTTCCTAAATAAATAAGTCAGAACTGCTAGATGCCCAACACACTTTTAAAAATTAGGCCACTAAATTAAAGTACCTCAGGCACTCATTTTTTAAAATCTTGGCCAATTCGTCAACAGTCAAACAGAAAATCAACATGGATACCATAGGAAGCATTTGACTCTTATCTATTACTTACATTTTCATTTAGAGTTGCTATAGCACATTTAGCCATGTCATTTTGTGCTTAAGTACAAGTGTTTTGCCCAGTGTATGCAAGCCCCACTTTCTTATGGCCAAATCAGTATTTTGATGAGATACCTCCACACAAAGCCTAGAGTGCTGTGAAAAGTGGTGATAGTAATTCAGTAGATAATACTCTTTCCTCTAAGCCACCACTCAACAATATTTGGTAGGTTGTTATCACACATCTATGGTGCTGGATGTGCTGTCTTCTTTAAAGTGCAAAACCCAAGAACATAATCACTTTTGGTGATAACTTCCCGCAGTACTTTTCATAAGAGTCGAGGTGTTAACATCAATGTTTTGGCTACACTCAGATCGAGGTAATGACACTTTGCCTGACTAAATGCCTCTTGCAATTTCAATGAGATACTGCATTCATTTTTACTTCCTGTCAAACTGTTTAGTTTTACTATATAATGTTAAACAGATACTGTATTCCATACCAGATATGGCTTCCCTTTGGTGGCTGTTGTTCTTAACTATGGTGTTGTCAGGATTAAATAGGTAATATTTCTAAAGAGTCGCATATGAAAGGTTATATATGAGCCAATGTATTCACTTTCTTTCTTATAAAGAGCCTAAACTGATTTTTTTTAAACTACATCAAAACTTCTGAGATTTGAACTATTATAAACAATAAGTAAAAACTAGGAAAATCAGACTTAAAAATGGCAATATTGCAAGATCCTGGGTGCCACAACAACATACTTTCCCCACCGTTGTGCAAAATATTTTATTTGGGTGTGGTGTTGGGAAGGAGGCTTGAAGGGAAAAAGCAAATGGATTCCCATTACTTTATATATTCTTTTATTGTGCACTGAGATACTATTAATATAGCAAGACACAGCAATTGGAAGAGTGCACATTTCCTGCTTGGATAGCAAAGAAGATAAAGAGGTCTTTAAATATATCCCTTCCTACCTTTAAATACTAATTTACCATTTAATTAACATAGGCAAATGAAATGCTTCAGTCCTCTTTATTTGTGGTTTTCAAAAATAGCAAATGAAAATTCTTTAAGTGCCCAGTGACAGTGAAATGCTGTTACTTATGAAGATATCTAAATTAGAGGCTTTCAGGAAGTGGAACATATACATGCTGGAAAGGCTATACCTACCCAACCCTATGTGGAGATCACACATTAACAAAAAATTGAAATGTCAGTGGGTTTTGGGAACATACATTGCTATACATAACACAGGGATTAAGGGTAGCAAAGGGGAAAGGATTTTAGATTGACTGTGTTGTTTTTCTGACTCTTACCCAAACAGTCCCCTACACAGGAATTAGCAAAATGCAAGGAGGAAGAAAAAAAACGGAGAAAGAAAAAATAAGTGACAAACTAAGAGAAATGAATTTAATGCAGTAAGATTAATAGAGAACAGTACAAACTCCAGAGAATGATGTGTCTGGTTCATCAGAGAACTAAGGGGCACAAATATGCAAGAATGGTTATATAGAGAATGAGAAATAGTTAAGAGTCAGATAATATTAAATGAGGCTCTTTTTATAAGGATTTACACATTTCATTTCATCCACAGGAATCAAAGATGCTAATTTCTACTGTAAATCTTATTTTAACACAGGGACTGGAAGGGTGAACACAATAAAAGACCATTAACTATCATTACAAAAGATTACCAAGCTTTACTTCAACAGCACACATTGCTTTTAAAATATCTGAAACCTTAATTTCAGTGGCCTACCTCCATTTTCAAGACAAATTCATTTTAAAATTATACACTATTTGCATTTTATAATTTGTTCATTTATAAAGCAAATAATGTTGTTCTCTCTTCCCTTGCTGCCAATAGCATCTTCACTAATTACATAGTGTTTGTTAGTTTTTAATACCTAAACATTAATTGAAGCAGTTCTGTTCTCAGTTATTACTACTGAAGTAAAAAATCTGAGCACCAATTATCCTCTCCATTACTGTGGGCAGAAACACAGCCTTCCTATGGGATACAGAAGAGAAAAATGGTTCTACAATAGGAAATATTGGTTCCACTGGATCATCTATTCATCTGGGACCCCACAAAAGCTCCTTGGCTGGAGACATGGACGGTTGGTGTTTCATTGTGCTCATCTTCCTACCCCCTATCTTCACGGGTCACCATTAGGCTCCCCAGACTTCTACTGAGAAAAATTGGAAGAGACTCCCATAAAACAATGTCCAACTCATACCTCAATTAGCCAAACACACAGTTGTTTACCAGCACAACACATTCCTTTTATCTAGAATCTAAACACACCATTTCTAAAAGGTCCCAGGCCAGTCTATGGCAAGAGAGACTGGGGGGACCAAATTTAGTCTTTGTGTAATCATGTCCAACTCCACTGAAGTACCTGGGTTGAAAATTTGGTTTGGGGATGGTAATTTGATCTCCCACATGGTAGTGTGCAGATCACATTAGGCCAATGGGTTAGAGAAATCTACAACTTGTTCAGCTGCTATGAGTCAATTGCAAACCATTTGTTTGCCCACCTATTCTCTCTAAAAAACAAACTTAGCTCCATAAGATACTGCCTTGTTAATATTCAACTTAGCAGAAAATCCTAACTGATGTAAAACAATTTTTCAAACCTGCAGTGCACTGATGAGAACAGAAACTTAACATCACCATTCCTGATTCCAGCATGTGTAACAGCTGCGAATATTGATAGGAGAATTGTACCTTCTCAGCCCTGGGTTTGCCCACAACTGTGAAACTCTATTCCACCAGACAGACCAAATCTGCTATGTTACAAGCAAGATGTTTGCCACATTTTTGCAACTGCTTTTCCTGAGAGTAACTCAAGAAGTAACTCAATGTGGCTAAGGAGACAGAAGAAAAGGAGTACATAGAAGAAATATCAAGCACACACCACAACAGTGTTTAGGAGGAAGGGATGGAGAACAGTCATATAAGCTTGTATGCTTATATAGTATTAGCATTCTGATACCTAAGGTGATGAGGACGTACACAAAGTGGGCAGGTACTTTTCCGAAAGGAAGAGTAACCAACCCAAATATCTTAGTTAACCAGGCACAGTTCATCGAGAAAAGAACCACCTACATTTTTGCAAATTTAACATTTTTGTCTTAACAGATCTATATCCTTCTATATCAACAATTCAACAGTTTAAAAAAAAACATTTTAGAGGAGATTAAGAAATGCTCACTTGTATGGTTTCTGAGGCAGGATACTGATTCGAGTTTTGTCAAGTATCTTCTTTAGTTTGTTTCTCCCTCCAACAGTGTTGGCTTTACTTTTCTTATTTACTTTTTCTAGTCCTATCACCTGCTCCACATCAACAGCAAGGTCTGGGATGGAGTAACGACTGGCCTTTTTAATATCACCAATTTTAGGTAGATGGGGAGCACCATTTCTTTTCTCCTCTGACAATCTTGTTAGAAGTTCTTTAAAAACTGCACAGGAAGAAAAAGGATAAACAGCGTATTTTAAAAGAAAATTCTGAGTACGAAGAAAAGTATAAAGCACCATGCCAATCTACTGTTAAACATTATAGAAAAGTCTGCTCAGCAAATTCTATCAATCATTTTAAAAACAGCCTTAATTTTAATGAAAAAATGTGTACATACTCATTTTAAAAATCTGAATAGAATATCTATCCTCGGTCATAATAAAATAGAAGCATACAAGTGAAGGAGCCTGATCCTACAAGGGCTTACTGCTGGGTATAGTGCTGAATCCCCAAAATAGTCCTTTTGAAATCAATGCACTCAGTCGTAAGGATCAGACAGGATCAGACTTTAAATGATTAATTTCTGATGGAAGTGAGAGATGATATCCATGTACCACTAGGCGTTAGATGTTTGCGACTGGGATTTGCAAGTGGGGAAAATGAGTGAGTAAGAGTTCATTTTTTCCATAGGTAGGCTCATATGGCTTGAGTGCATTTACTTTGGGTGAGGACTGAAAGAATGTGAGCCAGGCCAAATACAAAAAGAGAAGGCAAAGACAAATGAAATGAAGACAGATCATCCAAGTTCCAAGACAGGTCCATATCCAGAGGAATGTTTGTGTATATACACGTTAGGAGGTCAGACTAGAGGATTACAGTGGTTCCTGTTGGCCTTAAAAACTCAGAAAGTGAGAGTACAACCTCTTCATATGTGAGATAATTTACATTTTTTACAACTGTAATGTAAATTAATCTAAAAATTAGTTGTGTTTTCTCTCAGCAATTTCCACTAAAGATAATTTTAAAAAAAAATTGTGTTATAAAATGCTTTGGGGACCTAAAAATCATTTTGTGGTCTTCCCATCCCTAACTCAAATGCTTTAATTACTAATTTTTCTTTCTTCATTATAAATTACTTCCACACATTATGTGTACATAACACTCAAACAAAACTAAAAGATTAATCTGAAAGATTGAATATAGGATTACTAGAGTAAAACAAAAAGAAAAAGGTGTACTCAAACCTACCAAATAAGTTGGTTTTCACAGTGATAGATAAATGAGTATTATTTCTAAGAATTTCCATGGCTTTTGACAGCTGAATGTTTTCAAAGTTTTGACCATTCACCTCCAGTATCTAAAAAATGTAAAAACGACAATTTACTATTTTTATTTAATGACAAACAGAAACATGAGAATCTCTGTCTCAATGTACAAAGATGTATGCAGCAAGTTACATTGTAGCTCTATATGACAGCACTCATGGGGGAAAAAAGGAATAAAATAGCTTAACCAAAGACATTGAAATTTCAAGTATATACTTGTAAAACTTTGAAATTATGTACCTGGTCACCACGTTTCAAGCCTGCTTCTGTGGCTTTGCTACCTAAATCCACACTGTCAACAAAGATTCCAAATCCCTTTTCTGACCCTCCCAGCAAGATAAAAGGCAAAGGGGCTTCTCGAGATGGCTTTGTTAATGTTATCAATCTTCGTTTAGCTTTAGCAGCACATGCAATATTTAATAGCCTCAGATGTCCACCCATTTTCTGCAGAGGGGGAAAAAAAGTAGCATAATAATGACATAAATATACAGAATAGCCTGAATACTCCTCCTTCCCAAATTCTTTTCCTTACAAAACTCCATTATTCTTACCTCTCTTTCCAGATTGTTCTCAAATTCCTCTAGAAATCGAGTCATAGCAGGATCTCCTTCAAAATCATTGAAGTGATTGTTCACCCACAACAATACTACCCGTGTAACCTGTAAGTCAATTAATAATATAAAACTTTATCCTGGTACATATTCAGAGAACAATTCTATTTCTAAAGCTTTTAAACAGGTTATTTTTCAGTTTCCAGGTATTTTAGTTGTGAAAACTGAGAATTTTGCTCAAGGCCAACTCCACTGACACAACATTTTACCAGCAGGTCTCCAAGGAGTCGTAAAATGAGCAAACACCTAAAACTGTGCTTGGAAAGTTCACAGTTGTTCAAAATGGTAATGCTGGTTACATCAAACTTGTCAGAGGGTAGAAAATTAAGTCTGCATTTACACAGTTCACTGCAATTCCTGACATGTATACAAACAAGAATTCTCTAGCCTTTAGACAAAAAAGCCATTAACGTCATAAGGAGTGTGCCTCTGTAAGAGTGTGTAAAATAGGTCTTTACAAAAGGCAGAAGAGATAAATTAACTTTACTAATGAATGAATTTATTCTTAATGGTCATCTTTACAACAGGGGTTGGGTTGCTTTCTTACTTTATCTTTCTGACTTCCCATATTTTAAAACTACAATTTAAGACTATACTACAGAAAAGACTCCCTTCTGGCAGCACTACTATAGCTAAACATCTGTCAGGAATTCAAGTACAATACAGCTACCTGTAAACTTTTACTCTATCCTGCAACTTGACCTATGAAGTTTCAGTCAGCAGCATTTTCTCCCCATTGATTTAAAACTAGATTTGGTTCAATCAACATATTTTATGTTCTTAAAATGCAAAATAGTAACCAAAATGATGACTGTATTACTTCTGTCATGTTGACAAAGTGAGTTACTGAGGAAAAAAAAATACTAAGCATCACCAATAGCAGCTTTTCATTAATAAAAACTTGTGCAGATTTTAATCATGTGAAGACAATACAACTGCCACTTACATGTACTTACACAGTACCAAAGCCACTTTTGTGTCAATGATCTGAGATTAAAGCATCTACAAATAGACCTTGACATGAATTGGAGCTGTATGGTCTATTGTGTTAAGGATTCTCAGACTCCTCAAGTAGATTCCTACTTATCTACAAAAGCAAGCAAATTTACCATAATAGCTCAAATTCATAACACTGAGACTAATTAACTATTTTAGGGGTTCCTAACAATGAGATAATTGCACATGTGTGCTGCAGTCCCTAAGCAAACAATGTGGGATAAGGACAAGATTGTAGCCTTAACAATCCACAGCCATGCTTTTCAGATTTATTTTTAAAACAAGTCACACTTACAGGTGGGTTAAATCTTTTTGAAATTTTATGGATATATAATTCATTGTTTTAACTGAACAAAACTTGGCATTTCTATGTTGTAAATACAAGTAGCCACAGAATCTAAGGTTTATTTTTTTTATTTGAAAACTATTGTACAAAAGCATATAAGAAACTGCTTTACAAAATCTTTTAGAACACTAATCTAAATTTTAGTGGTTTTATTTTTTATTCGGTGTGGCGTGGTCGGAGGACGACAGAATCTGTTGAGCTGAAGTTTTCACAGCTTTCCTTTCTGACACTGAAGTATAATCAGCGCCTGTGGTGCTCCATGATTTCATGGAATTACTTTCCTACCCTAGAATCACTGCAGAATGGGCCATTTACACAAAATTCCTAGTTCTATTCTAAGGCTTGGAATTATTATTTTTTTAATCTCCCCCACCTCCCTGTTCAAAATTTGAGCTACTCTTACTGCAATGTAAGCCATTATTTAATCTCACATTTGAAGAGATTAATATGGCAGCTCCAGGTCATCATAAACAGCATGTTTTAATTTATTTTTTCTTTAATTTATTTTGGGAGGGGAGAAGAGTTATATTCTACTTTCATTAAATATATTTTATATTTTAAATGGCTATTTAAAGCTTTTTTTTGATCTGTGTTCAATGAGGTTAGATGGGAAGAAATTTTATATTGCTTTCATAATACTAAACAGTAGTATGCTAAACTATTATTGGACAAGAAAGGACAAGTTTCCAGTATCAAAGTTGATTTTTTTATGAAAAGGTTATTATGCAGAGTATAACAAGGACCTTTTATTAAAGGGTTTCAATTTATTTATTAGAATAAATTTAAATGACAAAATATATGGTTACAGATTAGGGGGATAAGTATGTAAGACAATGCATTCAATTAATATAGAGGAGGCAACAGAATGAGATAGAAAGAAAAAGGGGGGAAAGAAGAGGGACAAGACATATAAGTGTAGGTTTGGGATGGAGAAGGAACTAGTGTTGAAATATGCTATAATGACAATCTCAATACAGAAATCACAGTGGATGTCGTAAGTTACTGACAAAATAGACATTACACTGAAAAGAGCTGTCTACTGATGGACAAAAGGGGTATATACATATATTACACATTAAAAAAATCCCTATGTTCGAAGAACATAACATAAGAACGGCCATACTGGGTCAGACCAAAGGTCAATCTAGCCCAATATCCTGTCTTCCGACAGTGGTCAATGCCAGGAGGGAATGAACAGAACAGGTAATCATCAAGTGATCCATCCCCTGTCGCTCATTCCCAGCTTCTGGCAAACAGAGGGTAGGTACACCATTCCCACCCACGCTGGCTAATAGCCATTGATGGACCAATCCTCCATGAATTTATCTTGTTCTTTTTTTAACCCTGTTATAGTCAAAGAATATTAAGGTTGCAAAGTTAAGCTACCAAAAGTTACCAAAAATTGTTTTGTTCAACCTTAATTCACCCCCCTTGTACCTCTCTCCCCAACTGGCTCCCAGTCCCAGTCTCCTTAGCCCAATTCTCAGTTCCATTTTCCATCTCCTCTCTTCATGTGTCCAAGCTCAGTCTGCCCTAACTCCCAGGTGTCCCTGTCCTAAGCTACTCACCTTTGCTCCTCTCCCTCCAGGTCTGGCTCTTGCCCCCTCTGCATTTGAATAGAGAACCTTCCTCCTCCACACTGTCTGGGCTTCAGTAGGTGGTGGTTACTGAGCACCCAGAAGAGATGGGTTCATTGTTTTCAATTCTGTTGCCAACTGCAGAAAAAGTCCTGCTCAGCCCTGACCTGGAGCTCACTCAGTGCAGAGGGAATCTTCTGGGAATGTGGCATTGGAGCTTAAGCAAATCATATTAAAATTCTGGGGTGGATTTTCATGGGACAGCAAAAGCCACATCCCTCACATGAAGGCTGACCAAATTTCATGGCAAATTTCAAGTCCCTGATCTAAAGTTGTGCGGGGGGGGGGGGGGGGGGGGGGAACGGATGACTAGACCTGCTTAAAGAAAAGTTCATCCTAATTTTTTAACATGGGTAAACAATGTATTTTCTCTAACCTCATTTACAGAAACAACTGAACTGTTTTAGATGAAATTCTTCCTCCCCCACTTACCCCCGCAACCTCCCCTAAAAAAAAACAAACAAAAAAAAACAGCCTGAGGTAAATATCTGGCATACGCAATTTCACCCAAACAGTTAAAGTTTGGCAAAATTATAAGCAACTGAAAACAGGATTTTATAAAGTGAAGTGCCGCAAACGTAACTGTAAACAGTGTTATCTGCCCTATATATAATTGGATATGGTGGACCAGATTCTCCAACTTTATACTCTTGATTTCAATGGAGCTACCCCAATTTTCACCATGTGAAGTGAAGGGAGAATCAAGCCTGGTGTCTTTCTGCTTTTATTTATATTTAAGAAAAATGTTAGAAGAAAGTGTTTGCCAAATTGCATTAAACCATTATTGTGCACAGAAAACAAGGAAATATTTCCTGCCATAGATTTAGGCCCTAAGTTACCACAGAATTATATTGGACTGCCCCCAGGGGTCGGTCCTGGGGCCGGTTTTCTTCACCATCTTTATTAATGATCTGGACAATGGGATAGATTGCACCCTCAGCAAGTTCGCGGATGACACTAAGCTGGAGGAAGAGGTAGATATGCTGGAGGGTAGGGATAGGTCCAGGGTGACCTAGACAAATTGGAGGATTGGGCCAAAAGAAATCTGATGAGGTTCAACAAGGACAAGTGCAGAGTTCTGCTCTTAGGATGGAAGAATCCCATGCACTGCTATAGGCTGGGGACTACAGTGGATGAGAAGCTGGATATGAGTTAGCAGTGTGCCCTTGTTGCCAAGAAGGCTAATGGCATATTGGACTGCACTAGTAGGAGCATTGCAGCAGATCGAGGGAAGTGATTATTCACCTGTATTCCGCACTGGTGAGGCCACATCTGGAGTATTGTGTCCAGTTTTGGGACCCCCACTACAGAAAGGATGTGGACAAATGGAGAGAATCCAGCAGAGGGCAATGAAAGTGATCAGGGGGCTGGGGCACATGACTTACGAGGAGAGGCTGAGGGAACTGGGCTTGTTTAGTCTGCAGAAGAGAAGAGTGGGTGGGTGGGGGGGGATTTGATAGCAGCCTTCAACTACCGGAAGGAGGGTTCCAAAGAGGATGGAGTTTGGCTGTTCTCAGTGGTGGCAGATGACAGAACAAGGAACAACGGTCTCAAGTTACAGTAGGGGAGGTCTAGGTTGAATATTAGGAAACACTATTGCAGTAGGAGGGTGGTGAAGCACTGGAATGGGCTACCTAGGGAGGTGTCCTTAGAGGTTTTTAAGACCCGGCTTGACAAAACCATGGCTGGGATGATTTAGTTGGTGCTGGTCCCGCTTTGAGCAGGGGGTTGGACTAGATGACTTCCTGAGGTCTCTTCCAACCCTAATCTTCTATGATTCTATGACTATAGTCTACTGAAATACTGAGGATTTTAAAAAGAGGATTGATACTTCTACAACCAATTATTTAATATACAGAGTTGACTGAAGTATGGGTACATGAGTGATAAAATACCTCCCACGCTCCCCCTTTAGTGTTTAACGGTAGTGCTTTACACTTTTTTAATAACTATTCGCCTGATTTAGCATACATTTTCTACAACCAACATTTCCTCATATACTATTAGCTGGTTGTTCGACCAAATCCAGTTATTCTGGTTTAAAGCTATAAATAAAAATTACAAAAATATTTGTATCTTAATAATTTGTATTTAAATACACATGAGTTCACAATCGTAAGTTTTAAGTAGTCATTTTTTCAACCTTATCCCTGAGGCTAGGGTCATTGAACCACTCCAACAATTTCTTGCCCACTTCCATTGGGCTGGAAAGAAAGGTCCTGTAGGTCAAAAGGAAATCCTCTATAAATGTTGGATCCACCACTGAGTGCTCTTCCACCAAATGCATTGTTAACCTTTCTGATGTTCCCTATAACAAATAAAAGCTTAATTATTAACTAGCATGAATGCTTTTTTATTTTCATCTAACATCTTGATGGTACACTAAACGTAATAGTATCATTAAGCCTATCTAGTCACCAATGTGTTAAACAATAAAAAATAGCTTGACCATTGTAATAAAGAGATTGATAAACTTTACTAAATTAAAACAATCAAAGAACCCTGAAAAAACAGCAATTTTTTTGTGTTTAATTTTGAATTGCTTTTTAGCTCTTTTATTTAAGAATCTTTGGAAAGCTTGTATTTCAAATATATTGCTGAACTAATTCTGGACTTGGGTCACCAAGGAAGAGCTCATACAAATCTACAAAGCATCTGGTTGTTGTTGTTGTTTTTTTTTTTACCTTGATGACAATGTGACCCTTTCTTGTTCCAGTGCGATCAAGCTCCCTGTGCTCCTTCACCATAACAATCTCCCCCTCCTCTTCTACCTTCTGCATGTTTTTTTCCACTTGATTGAGGATGCGGCAGTAATCTTGTTGGGCTATGCAGACAAACTGGAAAGAATCATCAGGCATAGATATTAAAAGGTACAGAGTTCTGAGACCTCAAAAAAAACTGTCTGGACTTAAAATACAAGTATTCTATGATTACTGAAGATAAAGTAACTTCTCAGGCCATGGATGGCCAAAATTGTCTTTCTAAGAGCTCTGCTGTAGTAAACAGCTGAATAAGCAAGTGTGATAAATTCCACTATAATTTTTGCCTCAGGAGAGTGCAAGATTCATCGATTCAAGATGATTTAATATCTCCATAGAATATTCATATAGTTGCATTTTCTCTGCCAATAAAAGTAAATCCCACTTGTAAAATTTTCCTCAAGGAAACCTCTTCCTGCTCTTCCTCCTCTTCAGAGCCATTTAAAAAGGGAACAACGGAAGGAAAACCCTATCCATAATTATGGTACCACTATTGCTATGGGTAAGCAAACTTTCACTTTTGTTCTTTGAGTAATCATAAATATATTAAGCCAGCCATTAAGAAAATTCTACCATTCTAATTTATGAGTAGCATAGATACACAGAAAATAATTACCGTATATACTCTATCATAAGCCGGTTCATTTATAAGCTGACCACCCCCCCCCCCAAGATGGATAAGTAAAAATGGAAATTTTTTATAACCCGCTCATAAGCCGACCCTATGATTCAGGGGTCAGCAAACTTTGGCTCCTGGGCCATCAGGATAAGCCGCTGGTAGGCCAAGATGGTTTGTTTACCTCGAGCGTCTGCAGGCACAGAGGTAAACCTAAGTAAACAAATTGTCCTGGCACGCTAGCTGCTTACCCTGACGGGCCGGGACAGCAACTGGTGGGGAAATGTTTTGGTGGTGGGAGAAGCTGGAGGTCAGGGGAGTAACCCCTGTGATCACCCCTCACATGACCCCACCCCTAGCCACACTCTCCCCATCCCATCCCTTACCACCTTATCTGTGGAGGATGCCTCTGGCCTGGCTGGAGCTGCTCCGGCAGGCCAGATTGGACGGCGCGGCCACCGCATGTTCCAGAGGCCTGGGTCGGGCGGCATGGCCATAGCGTGTTCCGGCGGGCTGGGCAGCGTGGCCACAGCCTGCTCTGGGGGGCGAGGCCGAGTGGCACGGCTGCAGCTTGCCAGCTGCTTTGGAGGCTGGGGGGAGAGCAGCGTGGCCCCGCCTCTTCCCTTCTGGCTGTACTGCCTCTCCTTGCTCCCTCTGTTGAGAGGAGGGGCTGTGTCCCACCTCTCCCTCTCTATACCCGTTCATAAGCCGACCCCCTTCTCTGGTGCTTCCCTTTTTTACTAAAAAAAATTTGGCTTATGAATGAGTATATATGGTACTTTTAGATGAAAACATTTACATTCCAACATGGATCATTCCCTTTCAACATAAGACATCTATCTGTTTAATATGCAGCATTTTAAGGGAAAATGCCACTTATGAAAGAAATCAAAAGAATCTCAATTTATATTTAAGCGAGCAACAAAAGTGCTATATAAATACATTAACACCACTAGTAATGCACTTGGATAATTTAGATATAACCCTTTACCCTTTACATTAGTCAAAATATCAGACCGTGGCCACTGGACAATTGGCATATCTCCGGAAATTCACTAGAAGTAAAATAATTTGACAAATGGTCCAAACGGAACCATAAATCCTTTTTTCTTTTAGACCCAGATGTTTTTCTCCTGGGCTTTTGGTCACATAAATCCATTCATGCAGTAGCTGTGCATTTAATTTTATTACCTGAGGATGTCAAGCCCTAATTTGATCTAGAATCATTTTTTTTTATGAACAATTACCAAAAACTGAACTGACATTTCATTTGCAATCATATTAACCAAACATAAGGATAGTGATAAATTATGCTGCTTTTTCTTGATGGGTCCTCTGACATTGTGTGTTTGAGACTTCTGATTGATTGCTTTGATGAACTCATGTGTTACCTTTATATTTTGCCCCAATATAATTCAAAATGAATTTAGTTTTTTTCAGGTCATTTCGTAATTAATATCAAATTTCCAGCACACACTACTAAACAGAATACTCTATTTCACCTTTGTCAATGAACTATTAGAAATGTGCTCAAAGACATTGCCCCAACTCAGCACAAAGCCATTCTTGCATTTAAAATGAAAGAAAAGAAGGAAGTTGATTTTTGAATAAAATGTATTGGAGAGAAAATATCCCTGTTAAAATTACTCTATAGAACAATTCCAAGGCCTGTCTCTGCACCCTACCAGATAAACTTAACATAAACTCTGCCACAAACACTTTTTAAAATGCAGGTATGTTGTAAAGACAGTACTATATAATTTATAACTGTGTTTTGCAAATATATATGGAGTAAAATACTCTACCTGGCAGTCATCCACTTTGGTTCTCATCACTCCTTTCATGTATTCCTTGTCCATGGTAGGGGAAACACCAAAACTGTTTCCCATACACAGTATCTCTGTTCTTCCATCGGGATATGTCACTTCCACAGAACCATTCAATATAACTGACCAGGAGTCCAGCTAGAAATCGAACAGTACAGGATAGGTGAAAAGAACAATCACCTACTCACTTAGCATTTTAGCATGGAACTGTATAAACACTATTCCCAGAATTGCTTATACATTTTTTAAAAGTTAGTTTATTTTTAGCAACTATTTATGAAAACAAGAAAGGAGGAGGATGAACTAGTTTATCTGAAAAATTATAATTCCTTCCATCTCCTTAAGGAATCTAATATTTAGCCTTTAATAAACTCTTGGAATTATAAAACCTATACAATTCATAAAACCCTTGGCAGTATTTAAACCATACTGAAAGATCAAAAATAAAAATCATTTGAAATCGGCTCTGATCATTAATAATACATGTGTTTGTATAGCCTTTATTGAGAAAATTTTCTTAAGTTCTATTGCATGTATCTTGTAAATTGATCTGGGTGTTTAAACTGAAAAATCATTTGCAAATTGAACTGAATAAACCATAATCAACACAACACAAAAGAGGCATACAAACAAATTACTTCCTAGTGCTGCTTTCCAGCAACTAGAAATTAATTTCCAAACTTCAAAATAAACGTTTCCAGATTTTCTGACGTCTGCACAAAAGAAGATTCAAAGCAAATTCCACTGACCTCTTCCCCATCATTTAGTACTATGGTTCCTGCCCTCTCCACAACTGCAAATACCATCACAGCACAAAGTTCTCTCCTCACTGACATTGTCATGTTGGCAAAAGCAGGCAACTGATGCATGAATTCCAATAGTTGTTCTGAAAGAGAAAAAAAGCCCACTGAGTCATACACATCAAAACAACAAAACTAAGTAAAGGCAGCTCTTCAGAGAAATGCTTCAGGGTTCTTTAAGTTAAACTACTGTACAATGCTGTCTGTATACTGATAAATAATGTACAGAGAGCTGTTATAATTACTTGGGTTTTTTTGGCGACAGACTAGCTTATTATAATATCAATGAAAGATCTGTAAAGTAAAAGCCAGTATAATGAAAATATTGTAATGTAACCATGTGCCTTGAATACATCCAATAAAATCACAATGACTCCACAGAGCCATTGTAATAGTTCTATTAAAACCATGTTAGGTTCTTTTAATCAGAAGAAATTAAGTTTTACGAAGTATTTTTGTGGCAGTATCCTACACTTAAGCTGTATACAGGACACTTGGATCCAAACAACAAAAAAGTATAATATATAACTAATATAAACCCAATGTCCAAATAAGGACATTTAAAGATATATTAAGGCAGGGGTGGGCAAACTTTCTGGCCAGAGGGCCACATCTAGGTATGGAAATTGTATGGCGGGCCATGAATGCTCACAAAATTGGAGGTTAGGATGCGGGGGGGCGGGGGGAGGGGGCTCCGGCTGGGGTATGGACTCTGGGGTGGGGCTGGGGATGAGGGGTTGGGGGTGCAGGAGGGTGCTCCAGGCTGGGACCGAGGGGTTCCGAGGACAGGAGCGGGCTCAGGGCTGGGGCTGGAGGTTGGGGCGCGGGAGGGGGTCAGGAGTGCAGGTTGCCAGAGCGCCGCGGGGAGGGCGGCGAGCCCCGGCCGTGGCCCCGCTCTCCCCGGCGGCCGGAGCACCGCACCGCGCCGCCCCCCTCCAGGTGCCGCCCCAAGCACAAGCTGGTCAGGTCAGATATACCGATCGGACGCCAACAGTCCAGTTACCATGGGGGATTGGGAGAGGCACTTGGTCATCAACCCATGCCAGCCCCTGCTCTGCCAGGGCTACTTCCTACCTGCATCTGATGGGCAGACAGGCTGCAGCTCCTATCCTAGCCCAGGAGCAGAGGGAGCCCATCTTGGGGGTGGGGGGGGGGGGAAGGTGGAGAGGATCAAGCGATGAGGAAGGGAGAGGGAGGAGAGCAGTGAGCAATGGGGGAAATGGGGAGAGATGAGAAAGCACGTGTGCGACCTTGGGGGAAGAGGTGGAGCAGGGTGTGTGTCTCCAGTTTTCAGACATTAGAAAGTTGGCAACCCTATACTTGGGAACCAATAGCTTAAAAAAAAATCTCACAACAAATTCAAGAATCCCATTTGTACTGTGGAAGAAGAATATCTTAAATCATATCTTGCTATTTTCAAAACCTTGTGCTCCAACTGAATATTTGCTTCTCTTTTACGTTAATAGTATATTTTTGTGACATTAATTTTCAACCTAAAATCTATATCATGTCAGTGGAGTATCTAGTTTAAAATTAAATTGAGTTGCTTCATTAATTTTGTTTTCAGCGTAACTGTTATTGTTAGCATGATTATTTATGCTAGTTATCCAAATGTAAGCTGTAAAAATCAGTCATTTGGTATTTTAAACAATTAATTATTTCACATGAAGTTAGATATTTGTTATACAGATTCACTCTACTAAATTTGGGACTGAGAAATAAGTTAGAACATGTTAAATAATATTAGAGTGCCCTGAGGCTCAATTTCCCACTCCCTCCTGCTAGTTTTCATGCCAACTTACCAATGTCATCATCTGTCCTGTCTATTGGGTCTTTCTCCAGGCAGTCTCTAACAATATCCCTGCTCATCAGAGGGTCTGACGCCCTCTCAATGTCTTCTTCATCATCATCATCCTCAGAATCCACTGCAGTCTCTGGTAACCCACTCAGATCCATATCACCAGCCTCACTTTCTGTGGCCTAAATACACACAGATAATTCAAATTAAAACATTCAGATGTGTCCTCTAAAGCCATTCTTTTCCACTTAAAATATGTAAATGAAGTTAATTTTACTCTGCTTTGTGGAAGATCAACAAGTCAATTTGACATACCACTTTTTGTTCTGATTTTTTCCTTCACTATATTTCTAAAAAAGGAAGCCAGTAATTTTTTGAAACAGAATGTCTTTGGCAAGATTTAAGATTGGTCTGAATAAAGAACACATTTATATAAACATGTTATGTGCATTTTTAGGAAGCAGGTCTAAGGAGAAGAAGAGGACAATTTAAATTCACTAGGCCAGTTCTTTACAAAACGACTAAAAATGGAAGTTGTTAAATAAAACTAATATTAGAGATCTCCAAAAATTAGTGTTTGCAGGAACCTATCAATGTGGTATAAGTAATACTGTCATTAGTTCACAGAGAATATTGGTATCAACCAGTACTATTCAAAATACCACTAAAGACTAAAACGGCTACTGTCTGTCTACATAGAAACTGCGTAAAAAAGCTCAGCTATGAAGTGGTGAAGCTAAGGTTTTTATTTATAAGTATAAAGGCATACGAATTTACAGATGTGGAAAACATGTGAAGTCAGTGCTGGAGCACCACAGAGGGAATACACAGAATATCTGCCAAATGTAATCTGCTTTAGATCCTATGAAAATGAACAAAAATCCAGCCAACACACAACTCGAGGTCATTAGTATAGGACCTAGAGGTAAATACATTTTAATTATTCAATTTTAAGACCAAACATTTCATAAATCCCATAAACATATTTGCCTGTCATTTCAGATTGAGCTGCTTTTTTCTCAGAACTTGATTTAATGCCACAGCAGCTGCTAAACCTCGCTTACTGTGATTTTTTTTTTTTTTGAAGAAACATAAGCTGCTAATGAGAATATTCTAAGCCACTGCTTCCCAAATCAGCACTTTCCGCCCCAAAGGAGTGTCAATTTCAGAGATTCTGGAGGTCAACAGCACAGTCAAATGCATTTTAAAAAAAAAAGAATCTGGACACAGCAGACTTTATAGTTGTGATTCTCAAAAACCATCTCTTGTGCAAACAATGGGCTATACATTGGAAAGAACTGAAACTGTTCTCCAAAAACAGCAAAAGGGGAGACAGCACATAGCTGCCAAAGACATAAGCTTATGTTTGTCTTCTATAGCATCCTCTCCGTTATGTCTATGTGGCTTTTTTTAACTATTTAATACAAACAGTATCTTCTTTGATAAAATATAAAGTAAAATAAAATCATTTTTATTTAATTTCCCTCTCTTCTGAAAAAAAAAATCAGTCTTGGTTTAGTGAGACTGACGAGTATAAACCAACAGTACATTTTAAAATGGCAGCCAGGTGGCTCAACAGCTTGTTACACAACTCTGTAAGAACCTCTGATTCTGAAAGTGTCAATTCCGGTTACTGAGCCACTGCCTAATTAATTGGTCTGATTTGCAAATCATGATATTGCTAGCAATTGTCATTCCCACTGGTCAGGACAAGGTTATGTTTTTCAAAAAGCAACATGGTTGACATGGATGCTAAATTTCAGTTAACTCTATTATACTAAAACAGAGAAACAGGAAATATTTTGTTACTAATTGATTATTTAAAACCCCTAATATTACTGTAATAATAAAAACGCAACTGATTTTTGATGGATCACATGGTGCTCCAGGCAAGGGAACAGTGAGTAACAGAGGACTGTCTCTTTTATCATTTAATTCAGGGGTGGGCAAACTGCAGCCCGGGGGCCCCATCTGGTCCCCCAGATGTTTTAATCCAGCCCTCAAGCTCCCGCTGGGGAGTGAGGTCTGGGGCTTGCCTCAACCGTGCAGCTCCCGGAAGCAACAGCATATGCCCCCTCTGGCTCCTATGCGTAGGGGCAGCCAGGGGGCTTCGCATGTTGCCCCCACCCCAAGCACCGCCCCTGCAGCTCCCATTTGCCGCACAGGCAGTGCACAGAGCCGCCTGGCTGCGCCTCCGTGCAGGAGTCAGAGGAGAGACATGCCACTGCTTCTGGGAGCTGCTTGAGGTAAGCACTGCCTGGAACCTGCAGCCCTGACCCCCTCCCACGCCCCAATCTCCTGCCCCAGCCCTGAGCCCGCTCCCACCCTCCGAACCCCTCGGTCCCAGCCTGGAGCACCCTCCTGCAACCCTCATCCCCAGCCCCAACCCCAGAGCACACAGCCCCAGCTGGAGCCCTCCCCCCCCCACACCCTAACCTCCAATTTTGGGAGCACTCATGACCCGCCATACAATTTCCATACCCAGATGTGGCCCGAGGGCCAAAAAGTTTGCCCACTCCTGATTTAATTGTTTCGCTGTCTTAAGACTGTATTTTTAAAAAATAAATAAATAGCATCAGAGGGGTAGCCGTGTTAGTCTGAATCTGTAAAAAGCAACAGAGGGTCCTGTGGCACCTTTGAGACTAACAGAAGTACTGGGAGCATAAGCTTTCGTGGGTAAGAAGAAGTGAGGTTCTTACCCACGAAAGCTTATGCTCCCAGTACTTCTGTTAGTCTCAAAGGTGCCACAGGACCCTCTGTTGCTTTAAATAAATAGCAGTTTTTCCTGCTTTTTTCTTAGCTAAAACTATTGTGATAGACATAAATCTCTCAGGCCACGATATCCCCTTTTTCCTGGAGAACTCTGTCATCCTTTGGAGGATAGTGAGCATGACACCGTTTTTGGCTGACAGCCTATTGGGGAGGGATAGGATGATCAAATTCAATTTTTAAGACTCAGTAACACTGTGCTCAATTAGCAGCTGGAAGATTTGCGACTCAGATTTGAGCTATGTCACAATCCCACTCCTCAAATAGAGGGTAATAAGGACCTGATATTTCTAATATAAAAACAAGCAGGAAGTGAGGTCATAATTTTCATAAACCACAAAGGAGCTGTAAAGTGATTACTTAAAATTATATTTCTTCTCTTAGTAATTCTACTGATATTTGTCTTAGGTTAGTCAGACAACAGGCTTGGTTCTGTTCTCCGAAAAGCAGATATTTACTGAATATTACAATTTAGCAGAAGAGAAGAAGTTAGATAACAGGAAAGGTCTTTTTTTTTTTTTTTAAGCGTGTCATCAGTACATGGAATAAATCGCAGCAATCATTAAGGAACTGAAATCATTATAATATAGGAAGCCACTGGAAAACTGGATTTTTAGCTTTCCAAAGAGGCATAATGGATTCATTTCCAATCCTGATGGTCAAGAGGTATGAAGCCTACAAGGAAAGTAATTGTGATTACCACCTTGAATACCCCCTTTGAAGGAAAGATACTTACCTTATTATAACTGGAGTTCTTCAAGATGTGTAGTCCCTATGGGGGTACACAGGAACTCTAAGCACCTGAGTCTGAGAAGTTATTGCAAGCCACTTCTGCTGGACCACACCTGCACATTCATTATCACTGTGCTCCACATTGAAGGTATCAGGGGCAGGGCTGACTAAAAGCCTCTCCAGTTCTTTCTCTACCACAAATCTTGTCATGATCCAAAGCAGAGGGAAGAAGGTCGGGCAGCTGAATGCAGACAGGGACCATACATCTGGAAGAACTCCAGTTACTTTAAGGCAAGTAACTTCCCTTTCTTCTACGAGTACTGGTTCCTATGTATATTCCACTGTGGGGGACTCACAACAAGCACTCAGGGGAGGAGGGCATGATAATGAAGTTTATAGAGCTGCTTTAGAACCGCTTCCCCAAAGGATGTGTCAGTGAAGTAGTCTTGGGTCAAGACATAATGTCTCATGCATGTGTGGCTCGAACTCCACACAGTGGCCCTGTAAATATCACGCAGGGACACCTCTTGAAGTGATGCTAAATGAGGCTGCATGTACCCTTCTAGAGTGAGCCCTTATCCCATGAGAAGGAAGTTGTGCCAACTAATAGAGTAAGAATGAGAGACTCTTTGAGAGAATATAGCTTGTCCTCACACTCATTCTGCTTTGGCAACCAATAGTCTAGGAGATTTCCTCATCTGTTTCGTTCTCTGCAGGTAAAATGCCAATACTTATCTCATGTTGAGGGAATGAAATCACTACTTGCTAGATGTATGGGGCTTCAGGGAAAACACAGACATGTGAATTAACTGATTTTTGTGAAATTCCTGAACTATTTTAGGAGTGAATTTTGGGTTTAGGTGTAGCAAGACTTTGTCCTTGTGGAATATTGTGTATGATGGATTGGCCATTAGGTCCTCATGTTCACCTACCCTTCTGGGAAAGGTGATTGTAATGATGAACATGACCTTCACTGACAGGTGAGACACAGAACACAAAGGGTGGCCTAGAGTGCTGAAAGCACGAAGTTAAGATCTCCATGAGGGTTGTCTCCCTCCCCCAGCAACAAGGTTTTGATCAGACCCTTCAAAAACCCAGCTGTTACTGGATGAGTAAAGATCAAGTAACCATCTGTTAGCAGGTGACAAACACTGATTGGTCAGATGCGAATCCATAGCAGGCTTCGGGAAAGGCCTGTCACCTTGAGAGCAAGGAGATAATCCAAAATAGCAGACTTATCAACTGTTTTTGGTGACAACGGTTTGCTAGACCCAGACAGAAAAACGTATCCATTTGGCTAACTAACATTTCCTGGTGGAGTCCTTTCTGCTATTAAGAATGGCTTGCACAACATGAACATTTTCAGTGTGATGCCCATCCAAATACCAAGCCATGAGATGAAGAGACTCCAGGTTGGGATCCTGGCCTTGCCATTCTCCTTGGTCAGAGATTCAGGAAGGAATGAATACTGACGAGCAAATGGGTTGACATTTGTCAGGAAAATGGGAAAGCAGAACTATCTAGGCCATTTGGAGGCGATGAAGATAACTCATACTCTGTCCTGTCCAATCCTCCATAGAATCTGAGAGAGTTGTAGGATGGGAGGAAAGGCATAGTTCCAGGAGAGCATCCCCTCTGGAATACTGTCACTGAACTTCTCTGGAGCAGTATATGTTGCACTACCTGTTTGCTTAGCAGGCAACAGGTTCCAAGCAGGGGTTCCCTGCTGAGTGAAGATGCTATCCACTACTGAACTGTGTAATTCCCACTTGTGGCAAAATGCCTGCTGAGGCTGTCTGCCAGCAAGTTTTGGGCACCCAGAAGTTAGACTGCACACAGGGTGATGTGGTTCTGGATATACCAGTTTTATAAATAGACCACTTCTATACACAGTGGAGGGATCTCGCCCCTCCCTGCTTGTTTATATAGAAAATGGTTGTTATATTGTCCAATATTATCAGGTCATGCTGGGTGCGTATGAGTAGTAGGAAAACTTTGAAGGCCTCTCAAACTGCTCTCAGTTCCAGAAGAGCTATGTGCTTTCTGGCTTTGTGAGGTCTTAGAGTACCTTGCACTGTTTGATTGTCTACGTGGGCTCCTCAGCTTATCAGAGTGCATCTAATCATCTTGTCGAGCATGGGGGAAAGAAATGGAACTCCCACATACACAAGTCCAGGCCCCTCTACCACATCAGTAAGGCCCTGACCTTGAAGGGATTGTTCCTATGGTGTTCATGCTGTGCTTGCACCATGTATATACTGTTTGGATCCAAGCCTGCAGGCAATTAACATGGAGTTTCGTGAATGGCATCATAGAAGTACATCACACCATATACCCCAGGAGAAGCAGACTGAGATTTGAGGGCTGTGTGTAACTAGATCTATAAGAGTGCCCTTGGTGTAAAATCAGTCCTTGGGGAGAGATGCCTTCATCTTGATCAAATCTAAGATTGTTCGTATAAATTCTACGGTCTGAGTAGCAGTCAAGTTAGACGTCTCTATGGTGGCCCAGGATCCCAGGGATGTTAGATGGTGGAGCAGCAGCAACAAGGCTGATGCTAAGACTTCCAGGCAAGACCTGTCAGTCAAAAGCCAGTCATCCAAGGATGGGAAGATGGGGGAGCTGCCTCATCTGAGCTGAACAAGAACTCTGCTCTCTTTATCAGGACAAAGTACTACTTTTCTTCCCTCTTGGGGGTAGGAGCATAGGTAGCCAGTGTGAGTCATACAGCAACTGACAGTTCTAATATGGTTTCATTTACCAAGCTGGATCCCTTAGCCTGTAGGATATTCAGGAGCTTATGTTGAGAATCCTGGACCTACTCTAAGAAGATCTGGAGCTATTCCACCTTAACAGCTCCTGAAATTGTCTACAATCATCTAGGGGAGATGGTGAGGCTGGAGCAACTGCCTCATCAGATGATGAGGATGACACTCTGGTTGGTATTGGAGGATTCAGCTCATCTTCCTCTTATTCCATAGGCTCAACAGGCAGTCCTAGTTAACACTTAGGAAGAGAGCAGTGGTAAGACTCACTCCTTGCTGGATCACACAGATTCCAGACAGCATGCATAAGTGTCACAAGGGACCCAATAATGCCAGTCTGATGGGTCAAAAGTAGGTTGTGGTGGTCTCCAAAGCAGTACCAGCAGTCCTGAGGAGGAAGTCCCTGCTGGTGTGGCAGAGGCTGGTTCCAGGAGACCCATGATCTCCTGTCTGGGTTGATCTCTCTAGGTGGAGGTGAAGCTGGTTCCTCTGATAAGTCCAATTCTCCTGACAATTAAAAGGTTGGATCAAGTTTCAATAGCAGTGATGTTGGTCCCCATGAGGGGAAACTGTGGCTAGTTGCCAGAAAGGAAGATAAAATTCTTCCAGAGTACTTGATTTCCCGGGTGTTAGTATTTCCTTGATGAGTATCAGTCCCAATAACAAGAGGAGTATGAAGATATCCTTTGGAGCAGTAAAAAGAAGAACAGGAGTACTTGTCGCACCTTAGAGACTAACAAATTTATTAGAGCATAAGCTTTCGTGGACTACAGCCCACTAAGCTTTCGTGGACTACAGCCCACTTCTGAAGTGGGCTGTAGTCCACGAAAGCTTATGCTCTAATAAATTTGTTAGTCTCTAAGGTGCCACAAGTACTCCTGTTCTTCTTTTTGCGGATACAGACTAACACGGCTGCTACTCTGAAACCTTTGGAGCAGTGTAAGTCACTGGCACCTTCAGAGGTTGTATCTTGTCAGTCTATACTGCCAGGCAGATTTAGATGTCGGTTCCTTATGGAGCCATGACAGTACCATCAGTGAATGAGTCTCCAACTTGGTGTTTTTTGACAGCACCAGCAGTTTCCAGTTCTTCAGGAACTGTTTAATTTTAGTTAGTACCACAATTGATGTTGAAGGTGATGCAGAGACCGGTGCCAAAGGAACCTTGTTTCTAGGTGCCTTCTGATCATGCCCATGAGGATAAGGAGGACCGCCTAAGTTCTTCTCTCTTGGGTGTGAAGGCTCACCCAGCTTGGACAAGATTGGGAATGGATCTCTTGTCTTAGAAGGTCTCGGAAGGGATCTCCTTTTTTGTTTGTGAGAATGCCCCTTACTCTCATGAGAAGGCCCATATGAAAGTTTTTTCCTTCTGCTAGCTTTCCGCGCTGGAGTCAGACACAGTACTAGGGGGTACGGGCCTTAATGATTCTAGGTGAGATATGGGGGCAGCCTCCCCAGTCTGGGTCTGACTGACACAACTGTGTACTCAGTAAGGTGTTTCTGAAGCCAAAGTTCTCTCACCTGCCACATTTATCAGGGAAAACAGCAGCAGATATTGCACTTTAGCCAAGATAGGAGCTTCTCTGAGGCAACAGAGCAGTGGTCTCCAAACTTTTTACCTCATGCCCCACCTTGAGTCCTGTCCAAACTCACTCCCCTGAGCTGGGGCCGGGAGTGGGGCCATGGCTTCAGAAGGTGGGGGGGGGACACAGACAGGGGTAAGGGAACCAAGACTGGGGCCACAGCAGATACTGGAATAGGCCTCCAGGGCCCTGGGTCAGCTGCCAGGGCCAGCAGCCAAATCTGGGCCAGGAGTGGAGCTGGGTGGCGCTCCCTTCCTGCCCCACGGGTGGCTGGCCTGGGCCCCAACCTCCCCCCGCCCCTTTAAAATGTTCTGCTGCAGGCCCCACAGTTTGGGGATCTCTGCAATAGAGGCACTGACTGAAAAGGAGGAGACAATAGTTTTTGAAGCCTGTATCCTCAGTATAATTTAAATCCCATGCTGGGAGACAGGCAGGGTTCCTACTATATGGATTCTGACACTGACTAAATGGGGAATTATCAAAACACTAACAAAAAAATCTCAGAATATAAAACTGAACATTTACAAGAAGAGAAAGGATCAGCTCTGGATACTGGAGAATTCCAACTCAGGACATGTAGCAATCAGAAGGACTTGGAGAGGAAGCTAGTTCACCCCGCCCCTTATACCTTTGGTGTGGAGCATGAGGAGAGCAGGAGCACTGGCACGGACCAACAGAAACTGCTTGCAAGAATTCCCCGATCTCAGAAGCATGGACCACATGCATATCCCATAGCGGAATACACATAGGAACCAGCACTCTAAGAAGAAACACACACACCCCAATTCTGACATTTTAGCAGGTGCTCTCATGAAATCAATTAGAACTAGAAAACACTCATTCATACCATCTGATAATACACCATCTTTATAAGGGTACAGATCATTAATCTCTAATATTAGCAGTTCATGAGATCCACTCAAATTCATGTCACACTAAAGGAATCAAAAACAAGAGCAGTCAGATCTTTAAAAAAAAAATCACTCTACCCCATCAGGGATAGAAATATTTTTGCTGACCACTGCAAACACTTTGAGAAATAGTAATTTCCTCCAGCCCACCCCCAATACAAGAATCCTACTCTGGTGACCAAAAAGAAAAAACTCAAGATCAACCATTTAATCTTTTTTTTTTTTTTAAAGTCTCTACAAAAGTACCTAAAATTAACTGCTCCAAATAGGGAGCTTCAAAGACAGTTTCAGACATCTTTTTATCTGAAAATAGATGTTTGACAGAACAGTAAATATTTACTCATCTCAAGCAGTCCAAGACATTACCAGGTTGGCCACATCCAAACGCTTGCTTTTGGAGAGGTATACCAATTAAAACTAAAGAATTGCCTTAAGAATTTTTCACACAACTGAATTTAGATGCAACTTCACAACATACCTCATTAGTGCGTGCTTCTAGATATCAAAGAATCTGCAACCAGATGCAACATAAAATGTATCTGTGAAAGCAGGTTTTACAAAGTTAATTAATCTCTTTTACAGCTGAAATCAGGGGTGGATGAATGTACAATATCCCCATAAGGAATAGAGCAGCAAGCCTTAATTTATTAGCTGCAATCACCACAAATTAGAAACTTGACACTGATTTTTAGAATCAATGCAGCTCTTAACTTTGTTTTAAAAAGTAAATGTGTAATATACACCCCTACCCCGATATAACGCTATCCGATATAACACAAATTCGGATATAATGCGGTAAAGCAGCGATCCAGGGGGGTGGGACTGTGCTCTCCGGTGGATCAAAGCAAGTTCGATATAACGCGGTTTCACCTATAACGCGATAAGATTTTTTGGCTCCCGAGGACAGTGTTATATCGAGGTAGAGGTGTATAGGGTAAGTATTGTCACCTTTTTTCTGTAATGGAAACTGCTGCATGCCCTTGTAAGGTGATAATGTTTTCACCCCATAGCTCATAGTATTACTAACCTGATCTCTCACCTGTGTACAACAGAAGTAGCTCCACCTGAGTCAATGGATAGAATCAGGCCCATTAGCTTAGTACATTAAGATCTAAATAAGAAAATCTATAATTTATTTATTTAACTAAATTCTGAAATCTCTGGAGTGTTTACTTTCAACTATGCCATACTATATGTGAATCCTATAAAAGAGGTTGTACTCATAAGCAAGGTCAGATTACTGTTCAATATTCTTTATGTAAAATAAGCTTGCCATGCGACATCACTGCTAAAATGTCCATCGTCTAACCCACTGTAAATAAAAAAAAAAAAAAAAAAAAATCAAATTTTAGACTTAAAGGGGAATCTGATAATAGTTTTCAGACATGGTAAGGACTGGTATAAAGAGGATGACAATCAATTGTTATCTATGTCCACTGAAGGGAGGACAAACAGTAATTGGGCTTAATCTGTAGCAAGGTAGATTCAGGTTAGATATTAAGAAAAACTTTTTAACTAGTGTAGTTAAGCTCTGGAATAGGCTTCCGAGGGTGCTTGTGTAATCCCTGCCACTGGAGGTTGTAAGAACAGGCTAGATACACACCTGTCTGGGATGGTCTAGATTTACTTGGTTCTGCCACAACACAGGGGGCTGGAATTGATGACCGTTCGAAGTTCCTTACAGCCATACATTTCTATGACTCTACGCTATTTAGGCCAGGGATTGTCTTCTACTGTGTGCTTGACAGTATAATAATGATCCTCATTTGGTGACTCAGACACAGTGATAAATGTGGTCTAGCTAAGAAAAAAGGGCAATTCACAAATACAAATTTAACCAACTATATTTTGTAGAAGTAGCAAAATGTACTATTTTATACTAGAATGTAAATATCTTTATCAGATTTTTTAAAATAATGAAAAATGCCAGAAGCAACTTATTAAGTGTAATTAAATAATTTATCCAAAAGATGATAAGACATAAAAATATAATGACTAATTAAAATAATTCCATATAAACAATAAGCACTCAAAGTGGGAAGAATTTTAGTTTTTCCTCAGAACACACCTAACAAGTTTGCACATGCCAACACGTATATTAATTTACTGTCAAAATATACCAGTTGTGTATTTTGGTCTCCTCCTTGCTAGAGCCACTCCAGAATTTCTTCAAAACTACATTGCAGACAATGTAAAGTCCTTCAAATTTAGCGGATTCAGTTTGAAATTACAAGTTTGCAGGATCCTCTTGCAGGCATATTAAAATCTTTCAATTGATCTGTTTCCAGATTTGTGTCTTCATGAATGAGGTTATGAGGTCAGGGGAGTGCCTGTTTTTGGACATGAAGATGTGACGTGGTAGTGGCATGTTTTCCCATGTGTTGTAGGGGAAATACTTGGACTGGTCCCTATGAGTATGTCTATACAGCAAAGAAAACCCCACAGCTGGCCTATGCCAGCCAACTTGGGCTCTCAGGGATCAGGCTGCAGGGCTGTTTCATTGCTGTGTAGACTTCCGGGCTCAGGCTGGAGCCCGAGGCCTGAGCCCGGGAGTCTACCCAGCAATGAAACAGCCCGAGCCCAAGTCATCTTGCACATGCTGGCCACAGGTTTTTCTTTGTTCTGTAGACATACCCAGCAGTTTCTTTCTAAAATCTACTGGTTTCTGTCAGGGCCTAAAAAATCCAGAAGGCACCATGCAGATATATAATATATGCTAACACTTCCAAGATGTTCATGATCAAACTCCGCAGAAGCAAATGCATTCTGTAAGCATGTTGTCCCCTCTGACTAAAGACCTGGGAAATTTGAAAAATAATTTAGCTTTCTAAATACATTAAAAGCAGGCTACAATTTGTTTCATAACAGAAACCTGGTTAAAACCTAAACTGTGAAGTGAACAGTGCTTCTCCATAATCTGAGGTTTCTAGACCAAGCCATTTTAAAGATACGTCTTTCCAGAGAAAAGTAGACGACTTTTCCAAAAGTGAAAAGTCCTTTCCCATCCACCACAAAACAGTTCCATATCTCAGGAAGTTCTGCCCAATGAACCTTAAATAAAAAAAGAAAAATTTTGGCTTTGATGCAATAATTCATGACAAATTTTAGAAACAGAGGAAATTTGGGGTCTGGAGGACCTCCCAGATAAGTGGGAAGCAAGTAGGACATATAGGTAAACTCTCCTGTCCAGGGAACTAAGAAGCCATCACAAACCCAAGCAGTTAGGTTGGGGCACCTCCTGCAATAGCTCTGCAGAAGGTGATTGGACTGTGATGCAAGCAAGCCCAAAAGGGGAAAGTTGATGCAGGAAACAAGACTCTGAAATGATGAACAACTTTCCCACTGAATAACTATTCCCCTGGATAAAGAATGGATTTGTTCAACAGGCAGCCGGGGGCACAGAAAGCTTCCACAGTTGAGATGTTCTTCTTGGACCCTTGGAAAAGAAGAGCTGACTCCAGCAACTAGGCTTTGTCCTTTATTTAGTCTTGTTTGTTGAGACAGACAACCATCACTGGGTTTTCTGCTCTCATAAAAGTGAGGTGGTCTTTTAAGAACTTCTCAAGGAACAGGAAGGTTAGCAGGATTGCCTGCAGCTCCAAGATAGCTTTGTACATCCTTAGTTCAAAGGAAGACCCTTGTCCCAAGACAGTCCTGCTTCAGGTGTGCCCCCATCCCAGGAGACTGGCAATAGTTAGATGAAAATCAAAAAGATCTTGAAGGGATGACCTTTCAGGGTGTGCTTTTTGAGCACCACCAAGAGTCTCTCTTCTGGACCACATGGTTGGAATGCTACAATATCTAATGTATTACTATGAAGTTCACTCCACATATATCATCTGAACAATACATGTATGTCATACATGGATTATGCAGTGTTGTAACCATGTTGGTCCCAGGATATTACAGGGACAAGGTGGGTGAGGTAATATCTTTTATTGGACAATTTCTGTTGGTGAGACAGAGAAGTTTTTGAGCTTACACAGAGCTTCTTCAAAGACGATCTCTGTGTAAGCTTGAATAAAAGATATTACCACACCCACTTTCTCTTTCTAGTACATGAATTATGGCTATCATAAAAAAATTTCTCCATGAATAGCTGAGGATAATGTGAATGACGATGCAACACCATGAAGCTGACAGAAATCTAAATTTTCAGTCCACTCAATAAATCATACTGACACAATTATGTAATCATTTAAGCAACTAATATCTGTTATAGGAGTGAGTTTGTTTTTAGCTGTATTTTTACTTCAGAATCTAAAAGAACATGCTCCAGGAAGACTAGTCTTACCTCCAGCTATCTGACAATTTGCTTTTTTGAGGTAACACAACATACTATTCACTAATACCAGGTGCAATGTCAGACTACAACTCTGACTACCAAAGGCTGATCTGTTTTATTAAGATCTGAAAGTGCCAGCGTGTTTTGTACTTGTATACTACAGAAACAGGGTTTGCAAAGAGATGGGTTACACTAGTTACCTTGATTTAACAGATTTTAAGACTTTTGGTTCTTTTTTTGAAGAGCATTTTTTTGGGGTGGAGTGCATTTCTTTTTTTCCTCTAATAGTCATAACAGTAAGAATGTTTCAAGCTCACATCTTGAAAACTACCAAGGGATACGTGTATCCTGGGAGGGTCACAAAAAGGATGTTAGCCGTTTCCTTTGCTGTTCCAGACAATCTGAAGCAGACGCAAGAGGGCACGTCAGGCTAACAGGAAGCTGTGCAATCTGATTGCAGGATAAGGGAAAGAAATGCTGCCAAGAGAAAGAATCTAAAAACAGTTTCCACCTTTTCAAAACAGGGGGAGGGGAGAAAACAACACAGCACCCTCATAGGCTCAAGTTTCTTGATTGCCAAACTTGGCTTGTCAGCTGGCAGCATAAACCACAGGTGTCCATAAAGGAAGCAGTTACTGCATGTGAGAAGCAGGAGTGAAAGGCAGTTTTCCAAAGTCAGCACAAGACAGAAGTGGGTATTATGGTATGTATAGGCGTGCCAAGAACAATCTCTTAACATCCAGTTTCCCCTCCCTCCCCAAAAAGCAACATTAAATAGTATGGCACTTTATAAACCTGCTTCCTGAACTAAGGTATAAAACAACATTAAGAAGTCTCATTCAAAGCACCTCAATGATCTCTATCTCAAACGGAGTCAGAGAAAAGATTGCATATAATCATCCTGGCAAGTAATACTTGTCTTAAATGAATTTATCTTTCATGTGCAGCACTTGACATATAAATTTAGTCATGACATTAATATTGAAACAGGAATATTCTAAGATCAATGCTGAAAACATCTGATGATTCAGCTTCATGATTTATTCAAATTAAAAAAGATCTACGAATCTATTTCCATTACAAACAGCAGCTCTTGAGGGCCTCCCCACCACCTCTGTATTTGCTATGAAGCAAATACAGAGCTACAGTTAACTGAGAAAATGTGCGACACCATATACTCAGATTTGCAGTGAAGGGTTAGTTAATAATATACTTCACAATTAAACAAACGCGAAACATTTTATTGATTTGTATTACCCATTTGAAAAAGAAGGCCTCTTTAACCCAACAATCTTGCTAAGAAGTTCTTTACAGCATTATCTATTCTAGAAAATGTATAGATGTCCATTTTAAAGACAAACACCATGATACGAGACCAAACCAGAGCAAACAATACTGATAACCTAATGCCCAGTATATGATCAAAACCAAGATACAGTAACAAAGTTTATGTAAGTTTTAGTTGACAATATTTTGTTTTTAAATAAAAATGAGGGAGAAGATAAAAGTGAAGGTAATAGTCTGTACTTATGAGAGCTAATTGTACTAGTGTCTCAGTTCTAACCAGTATTTTTCATGGATTATTGAGTTTTTGACTTGATTCAAATGAACTGCAGCTGCAAAAAAAAGAATAGTAATCTTCTAACCTGAATTTATATCCACTGCAGCAAGATGCCACGCTCATTTCCCTTATAACAGGGGTTGGCAACCTTTCAGCAGTGGTGTGCCGAATCTTCATTTATACACTCTAATTTAAGGCTTCGCATGCCGGCAATATATTTTAACGCTTTTTAGAAGGTCTCTCTATAAGTCTATAATATATAACCAAACTACTGTTATGTGTAAAGGGTGGCCTGCTGGGACTCCAGGCCCGAAAGCAGGATGAGCAAGGGCTGGAAACCAAGATTGGCAGCTGAGGTGAGTGGAGTAGGTGGCTGGTAGGCCTGAGCAGAGCTGGAGGCCTGGACCCTGTCTGCAAGACAGCCTCCAACTGGAAGCAAGGTGAGTGGAGCTGCGCGGTAGAGACCCCTGCTGGTGAGGGGCCAGCAGCCAGAACCCCAGGCCAGCAGCCGGTGCTGAGTTGGACCCGCGGCGCGACCCCAGCTGGCAGGAGCCGGCAGCGGGAACTCCAGAGTGGGGCGGGCTGAGCAGCTCAGCCTGCCGCGGCTCTGGGGTTTTCACCGGCGGCTCCTGCTAGCCGGGGTCTCAGCCTGCTGCCAGCCTGGGGTTCCTTCCCCCCAGGCCAGCAGCAGGTGCTGAGTTGGACCCGCGGCGGGTCCCGCAGGAGCCATCAGTTGGCAGCGGGAACTCCAGAGTGGCGGCGGGGCTGAGCGGCTCAGCCCACGCCGCATGCCAGGAAAAATCAGCTCGCGTGCCGTAGGTTGCCGACCCCTGCCTTATAGACTAAACTGGAGGTCAGAGATTAATGATTTACCCTCACCTGTGAACAGTCATAAAACATACCCTATTTCTACCCTGTAGAAAATAAATGAAGTATGTAAATGTTGTAGAACAGTGGTTTTCAACCTGTGGTCCACAGACCCTTGGGAAGTTGCAGACTATGTCTACGATTTCCAAGGGGTCCGCACCTCCATTTGAGCTTTTTAAGGGTCCGCACATGAATAAAGATTGAAAAACACTGGCGTAGAATATCTATCTTGAAGATCTATGCATAAGAATGCACATCACTCTGAGTGTATACACAGTTTTTTATTTGGAAAAAGCACAGCTTGAAGAGTATTTGCACAAAAATAAAAAATCATGGAGTAATATTCCATTTTATATTTTCAAGTTATCTGAATTCTTTATTATATAGTGATTATGGGTTATTATAATAACAGTTTTGAAAATTTATCTCATTACACGGTAGACTGAATGAATTTGTACCAGGACATTTTTTAAAAATGCATAATTTTAAGTATCTTTTAAAAACAGGCACACATGAATAATTGCAGCTTTCAGGTTAAATAACTAAGACAATATATTCCTTAAAATATAACGAATAATAATGTACCTGGAACTAGCAGATTAAAAGATTAATTTAAGAAAATGTATTTAAAAATTTCATTTGAGAAGAATCATATGGATTTATAGGTATAAAATCATTTGGAACTAAAAAACCATCAGCAAAGAGTTATAAATTGCTGAAAAAGGGTAATTACAAGAGAAGTGCTGACACAGCACTAACTATAGCAATTTCCCACATCATCATTTCAAAACTCAGAATCCCAAAAATGAATGATATTTTTGCCTATTCACAGACTGAAATTCACCCCTGCACAGAAAGTCTGGCACTTCGCTTAAAAGCAAACTTCAATGGGGCTTAAGCCTTGCATAGGCCGCTCTGCACCAGGGTAAATTTCATTCCCTACTGCAGGAGCTTTAATTTTTCTTTCCCGGTGAAAAGGATTTGACACACATGAACTTGATAGGAAGAGATACATTATTTGTAACAAGTGTTCACAAAATCAAAATGACTTTAATGTCAATGACCACTTTCATAAATTACTATTTATTTAAGCACAGGCTATGGACCTCCCTTAGCATAACTAAACTAGCCTCTTAAGTGAGGCCTTTTAACAACTTCATTTACACTGATTGTCATGTGCAGGATTCAGAATAATATTAAGTTTGTATGTGAAGGATTTTTAGATCGGGTTTTTTCATGTTCTAGAATCTAAATAAATATAATCAGCCTCATTTACAAAAGAGCATTTAAAGAGTCCTGGCTGGGATCCTCAAAGGAGCCTAAAGAAATTAGTTGCCAAAAGGCCATCCCTAACTCCCTACGGTTCATTTGAAACCCCAGCCAGACGCTACATAAAGGTAATTCCATTACTGCAAACTTAACTTCAGGAGATAAGTTCCATGCACTGGAAAATACAATACAGTAAAAGCTCTGTTATCCGGCACTCAATTAAGCAGAAAGCTCAATTAACCGGCATTTCTGATATCTCCCAATACAAATCTTCAATCTAGTAACCGGGACTAGTATACTGCCCAGCACGTTATGCAATTGCATATTCTGCACTCTACTTTTATGCAAAAGAGGCAGAAGACAAGTAAGCAAGCTGATATCAGGGATTTCTTCAAAAAAGCAGCTTTCAGGGTGTGTAATAGGGTCATAATAGGCCAATCTCCTACACCTTCTACATCTACAATGATAATTGATGTTGATAATGATGACCCTGAGGCACTGCAAGATCCTAAAGTGCCTTCTGAATCATCAAAGAAAGATTAAATTATGTTTAGTATAGTTTTAGTGTGAAGTGTATTTTTAAATGATCTGGATGTACGCCATGCACTGCCCATAGTGATATGTAGTGTCATAAGAGAACCTACTGTATAGAAAACTTTACCTGTATATACCTAAGTGCTTCAAGAAACCAACCACTCTGCAGTGCAGTACTACTACTGGATTGGTGAGTACCTGTATACTATTTTATACTTTATTCATTTTATTGTATTCTAATTCTTTGAAAATTGGTATTCCATTGTATAACTCTCAGTTAACCAAATATTCGATTAACCGGCACCCCTCTATTCCCCCAACATGCCAGATAACAGAGCTTTTATTGTAGCTATTCCTTTGTAGCTTCTATGAACATGGGATTTTGAATTCCATGAAGCTGAACGTGGGGAAGATCTTTTGGATAAACCTTAAAAATCCAAAGGTCTTGTCTCCTCTTCATGAGTATTAGAGAGCCATTGATACAGGTTTGCTTAAGGCTCTGCCAAAATTTCGCTGCCATTGTTCAGTGCAGTACCTATGTCCTTGTTGTATACCTAATTTAACCTGCAACTAGCTCCCAGAGACAGATGCATTCCATTGCTATTATGTGAATAGAATTTGTAAGGCACTTTGGAATCTTTAGAATAAAAACGCACTTACACTGTGAGACAATGTATTAATTCCCCAGTTCCACTCAGTATAACCCTAAATCCTGACCCAGAAGCACCATTCTCTTAGAGAGGCAAAAATTCTGATTTTGAAGGTAAATTCACTGTACTTGTCACACATTCCTAACTGTACAGCTACTTTAATAATTTTGTTAAAATAAATCCTTATGATACTGTCATTACTGTCTAAACTGAGCTGAGACCAAGACTTTAGCCAGTCTTCAATTACAAAGAAGGTTCCAGGTTTATCCACCAAATCAGACTATCACTAAAATCTAAAGTAATTATATGTAACAATTGTTCAAGTTCAAAATAGGCTATTAAGGGCAGCCAACAACAACAACATGCATTCTGGAGAACACAATATCCAATACCAAGGCAACTAAAAATCTATGCTTCTGCATATATAGGTTTTCTCCTTTAATCTAAATTACTATTTTTTTCTAATCTACCCTCAACTACTTTCTTACAAAATGATCAGATGTTTACATAGGTAAGTGGCTTTATTGCTCCTATAGCAGGCAGTAAGTGGTTTATGAAAAACTAAAGTGTGAACAGCACTCCAAAATACTTTTAACAGTTAATGCCAATTAAAGTAAATTAATTTGTTTCAAATTCACTTATGCTTCCCTACATACACATTTAAAACTGTACATTTTCCTATTTATGAGTATAAATTCTGCCCTCCAATACTTGCCTGCAATTCCTTGAATTCAATGGGAGCTACACCATGTGTGCATCAGGCAGAATTTAGGATTATGACTTGTTTTTGTTTTTATTTCAAATATTTATGTTATTTAGATTTATAAAACAAGCATTCAAACGCTTTGAAAGCCTTTAGATAACTTTCACAATAAATCTTTGACTACTCAAATCACTCCAAAGATATACAAAGATATCCCAGCAAACTTATGACAAAAAACCCTCCACAAGAGGCATAACAACCATTTTAAAAATTCCTCCAACTCTTAACCTGCCACCTCCCCGAATACCTAGAAGAACAGATGAAATACGCAAAGTATTAAAATCAAGTTCTGATAGACTAGGGAGACAGAGAGCAAAGTTAAAGACCCTCAAAATGCATACTGTTAGCAACTCCCTCCCTTACACTAAGCATGTTCCAGCTCAAGAAAACCCACTAATTTCAACTGTGGCAGTTTGGCATCAGGAGAGAGGCAGTCTCTCTTTCACATACTAGGTCATAAACCTTAAATTCTAAAATTTCAAAACTTCCAATCTAACATTGGGTGAAAACATTTCTCTCCAAAACTATAAATTACAAATAGATTCAATCGAAGTTCATACAGAACACGTTGGCTTCTATTATGGTCATTTCTCTAGATGCTGCCAAGTGGCTCTGATAGTTACATGTAAACATTAAAGCCAGGTCTATGCTACAAAGTTTTATCAGCACAGCTATGTGGGATAGGAGTGTAGGGAAAAAAACAAAACACCACTCCTAAACTATGTCTCCCCAACCCCTCCCACCACCACCCAATGTAGAGACACAATTATACCAGCAAAAGGACTCATTTTGCCAGTATATGCTGCATTTTCACTAAAGGGCTTTGCTGGTATAGCTATACCAGCACAGCCTTTGTAGTGAAGACTAGACCTAAGTATTGCCTTCAAATAAATAGGAGAATGTGCATCAGATTCATTAAGTTACCAATCATGAGTTACCTTTAAACGTTAGACTAGTACAGAGGTTCCCAAAGTGGGCGATACCGCCCCCTGGGGGGCGCTGGAACGATCCAGGGGGGCAGTAGTAGCCTCGGGTGCAATTGGGGGGCATTGAATAAAAATAAGGGGGCGGTGGAAGCATAAAGAAAGAATATAAGAAAATTTTGAAAAACCGTTCGTACATGTTTCATCTGTTGTGTAACAGAGTTAAAGTTGTAGTGATTACTTTATTTTCCAAATAAATTCACAAATTATAACCGATCAGGTGTCAAGTCCGCCAACAGCTCTTAACAAGCAAGTGTTGGCAGGCGAGCGTGTTGCGCATTGTCGGGAAGTCCAGCATGCATCGGCAGGAATATGTGCGTGTAATGACTTGTTTACAATACGATACTATAAATAGGCGACATGTATGAAATCTAATTTAGATTGTTTCTTAATTGTGTAAAAAGCAGTTAACAATAGTGCAATAAGTATTTAAATTTTTTTATTCATATTCAATACCTTCGATCTTTACGGATTACGGATCACATACAAAGCAAATTATATTATTGTTGTTTCAATAAAAGAGCAATTTACACGTGAGTATTTTTTATACATTTTCTTACATATCTACCGTACGTTTCTGTGTCTCTAGTGCTTACTAATAATAAAATCGTAGCAGGCTTGTGGCGGTACAGTACTATTTGAAGTGTACAGTCAATATATTTGTCATTTTTTATTACAATATTAACGAAAACGGGAATGAAATTGTAAAAAAACTGTTAACTATTAACATTTATTTATATCTATCGAATCATCTGTGTTAATTGGTAAATAAGGCGTGTGTTAATAAGGAACAATTATTTAAATAAGGGCAAACTAAATTAAAACTATTAACTGATTTTTAATTGCATATTGATTATTTTTTAATTAATTATTTCTTGATAAATTTAGTTTGATATTTGACAGTTTAATATCAAATACATATATCTAATGCTGAGCAAAGAACAAAACCCAGTTTATTAGTTTCATTAGTATTTTAGTTTGGTTGTCTTTTGCCATCTTACGCAAAAAACACTGTATACCTGATGTCGTGGGCGATATTCTAATAACACATCTTTCTTTACTATATTGTAGGACGTAGGTAGAAATATAGATACATAAAAGAACACAAATTTGTCACTGCATCTTTCGGTTTGTTCACTTAAACAAGGTAGATTTCCAGGGGGCGTTGAGTAATTTTTTTTCTGAAAAGGGGGGCGCTGAGTAATTTTTTTTTCTGAAAAGGGGGCGGTAGGCCAAATAAGTTTGGGAACCTCTGGACTAGTATATGGATCAAAATCTCAAATTCCTCCCTTTTTAAGAGAGAACATACTTCCCTGTAAATAATTTGATTTTTCTTTTGTTTCACTAGATGAATATTGACAAAAAGCAATGAAATGTATATTCAACATTAGGTGCATCAAAATACCTACATTACAGTACATGTAATCACTTATAGGCTGACATTCTGGAATTAAAATATTTATCTTAAGAAAATTGTTTGAGGAGCAGGTATTATGAAATACTGTCTTACCTGGTAGATATCAGAAAGGCTGCTGCTTCCAGAATCACTAGTGATGCTACATCCTGAGTGACTAGAGGTAACGTGGGTCACCTGTGGGTGGAGACTGTCAGTAAGATGCAGTTTTGTGAAATCTGCAGGAAGCTACAGATGGAGTAGAAAAAGCAGCATTACAATATGGATCAGGTATGCACTCCAAAACACATTTAAATTGTTCATGCCACATTTTACTCCCTGCCAGGACCAAAAGCTGTCCAAAACATATTAAGAAGGCTCTTGGAGTTTGAGGATACAGCTTGCAACTTTAAGATTTATAGTTAAATTTGCTAACAGTTCAACAAAGTATCACAAGTGTAAAAAAAAAAAAAGACTTGCTTCAAATGTAACAAGAGATACAAAGACCATATCTAAAAACAAACACTGATGAACAAAATGTACTTCAATTCCAATGCTATGTTTAGATATAACTAAATTCCATGAGAGCCTTTTGTCAGTTTAAACAGTAAGGGTTTCTTGAAGGATGGGATTAGGAATGACCAATGTTGTATAGTAATTCCTCACTCAACATTGTAGTTATGTTCCTGAAAAATGCAAGTTTAAGCGAAACAATGTTAAGCGAATCCAATTTCCCCATAGGAATAATGTAAACGGGGGGAGGGGAGGGGGCGGGGGCGGGGGGGTGTTAAGTTCCAGGGGAAAATTTTTTGCCAGACAAAAGACTTATATGCTGTTTGACTCACAGCTGTGACTAGGGTAAGTGAATATCCTCTGGGCCCAGGGTGAGGGTGTGGGCCAACAACACTCCCTCTCCCCCAGGCCAGCAGAGTCCTCCGCATGCAAGCTCTGGGGGTTTGGGCTTGATACAGGAGCCAGGCAGAGCAGGCAAGCAGCAGCATGTAGGAAGGGACACTGTGCTGCATCCTTTCCCAGCACCCCGGGGGATGTCTCTGCTGGCCTCTGAGCAGCAGATCACACAAATGCCTGCTCCAGATAAGTATCAGAGGGGTAGCCGTGTTAGTCTGGATCTGTGCACCCAACAAAGTGGGTACAGGTCTGTCTCATCTTACGCTGGGGTTACGTTCCGCAGTCAGAGCCTAAAGCAAAAATCTCGTATAGTCAAAATTACATTGAGTGTAATGGCAGGCGGAATCGCCTGCACTACAGGAAGAATATTTAAATTGTCATTTTCCTCTTTTTTTTTTTTTTTGTTTTGTTTTTGCCGACCGCATAAAGCTGAAATCGCACATGTTAAATGCGCCTAAGATGTGACAGACTTGTATTCACCCACGAAAGCTCATGCTCCAATATGTCTGTTAGTCTATAAGGTGCCACAGGACTCTTTGCTCCTCCAGATAAGTCACTGAACAACTCCCCCACCCCCCGGGGAGACCAGTCATCTCCTAAGGCAGTGGTTCTCAAACTTTTGTACTGTTGACCCCTTTCACACAGCAAGCCTCTGAGTGAGACCCCCCTTAAATATATAAAAAAGTGTTTTTAATTTGTAACACCATTATAAATGATGGAGGCAAAGCGGGGTTTAGGATGGAGGCGGACAGCTCGCAACCCCCCATATAACAATCTCGCAACCCCCTGAGGGGTCCCAACCCCCCGTTTGAGAACCCCTGTCCTAAGGGAACCAATCTGCCAGGTTGCATGATACGCTCGGGACACACAACGCAGAGACATTGGGCCTTTAGATCCCTGAAGAGCTGGAGACAAGCCATAGGCTTCTGGAAGACCTTCCTCTCAGAGCAGCAGCTAATCCCGAGAGGAGCAGGTGGAGGGAGCAGCAGCAGCGATCTCGCAGGAGGAGAAAGCAGCCCTGAGGCAGCCGCTCTGCTGGGGCAGGCTGCCCTCAGTCGCTGCAGCATCTGGGAGCCGGTCAGAGGCAAGAGCCGCGAGTGATGGGGTCCCAGCACAGCTTGGCGCTAGCGCAGGGGGTGTCTCTAGGTGCAGGAAGTCTGGCGGCGAATCAGCAGCTCTCTCTGCTACCGGGTGAGTAAACCTGCCCTGGGCAGCAGAGGAGAGCGCCTATAATCCACAGATACCGACTTTTCAAACTGACGGGGGGTGCTCGACCTTCAGCTCTGCCCCAGGCCCTGGCCCCCACTCCACTCCTTTCCCCAAGGCCCCACCCCACCTCCTCCCACCTCAGTTCTGCCTCTTACCCCCAGCACACCACATCACTCCGTGAAACGGCACTGGTGAACATTGTGCAACTTTAAATTAGCATGTTCTCTAATAGAACAGCGACTAAAACAAAAGAACTTTAACCGAGACGACTTTAAGTGAGGAGTTACTGTAAACTTTTCAGTAGTAAAGCACTTTGAATATGGATTTTTCTATACCTGTGTCACTGAAATCAATTATTATAGCACAGTAAAACCTGCTTGACTCAACTATCAGTCACTCTTTAAACCATAAACTCAGACAATAGGAAACAAAGGAAACAAAGCATAACTAATAATTTGCAGAGCTACAAAAATTATTCCGCAACCAATGTAACTGAACAATTTAAGCAACTGCAGAATCCCATTTGGTCACATTCCAATAAAGGAATAGGCATTGCTGTAATCACTTCAACACCACCAAACTGATTAAAACCCTAGCAACTTAAACTGTTTACTCACCAAACAAGCCCTTATTCAACCCTAGCTGCCCTCCATTCCCTAAGTTTAAGGTCCATATTTAAATGTGGTTCCATGTGTGTAGCTCCCATGGAAATCAATGTAAATTGTTTATAAAAACTGATAGTTGACTAAAGGCCTTCATAAAGGGAAGTAACAGCCAACCTAATTACAGTACAATCTGAAGAAATATTTGAATGGTTGTTCAGTCATATTACTGAAGATCTAATATGCCAATCCTACCTAACCAAAAGCATAAAAGTCTATTATCTATTTACACCATAATATATATTGCAGGCGGGCAATTTAAATATTGCACTTTTTGTAAATATATACAGCCAGTAAATATTAAAATATTGGATATTTAAACCATTTTATGTGTCCGGCAAACTCTATTACAGCGGTTTTCAAACTCTTTTTCTGGGGACCCAGTTGAAGAAAATTGTTGATGCCCGCGACCCAATGGAGCTGGGATGAGGGGTTTGGGGTGTGGGAGGGGTTCAGGACTGGGGCAGAGGGTTGGGGTGCGGGGGTGAGGGCTGCAGGATGGGGCTGGGAATGGGGGGCTCAGTGTGTGGGAGGCGTCTCTGGGCTGGGGGAGGGGTTTGGGGTGCAGGAGGGGGTTGGGGGCTGGGTGCAGGAGGGGCTCCAGGTTTTGGGGGCTCGGCTGGGGTAGGGAGTTGGGGTGTGGGAGGGGGTCAGTGCTCTGGGCTGGGGGGGTTGGGGTGCAGGAGGGGGGTCAGGGCTGTAGGCTGGGGCTGCGGATGAGGAGTTTGGGGTGCAAGAACGGGTTCCAGGTTTGGGGGGCTCAGGGCTGAGGCACACAAGCGGCTCCGCACAACTCTTACCTGCAGGCACCAAGCCCCTCCCCCCCCCCAAGTTCCCACTGGTCGGTTCCCAGCCAATGGGAGTGCAGAGCCGGTGCTCAGGCAGTACGCAGAGCCACATGGCCCCCCTGCCTGGAAGCCGGACTGCTGCTGGCCACTTCTGGGGCACAGCGCGGTGTTGGAACAGATAGGCACTAGCCTGCCTTAGCCAGGCAGCACCACCGACCGGACTTTTAACGTCCCGGTTGGCAGTGCTGACCAGAGCAAGGCAACCCAGTGCCTTACATGCCGTGACCCTCTACTGAGTCACGACCCACAGATTGAAAAACACTGCTCTATTACATATTCAAATTAGCACCAATGTTATTATGGGGGCATTGATATGAACTCTATAGTTGAAGCTGCACTGAGATTTTCACTTACAAACAGGACTAAACTTCTGTTTCACAACTCAGTGTTTGATTTAAGTCTCCAAATTTGACACATTAACTCTTCAGAAGGCAACTCAATTTACAATAATTCTTTTAAATAATATTTACTCACTTCTGCCACAAAAACATTTAAAAAACTAAAAATGATCCGTATTCAAATTTGCTTTGTATTGCTCATAATTCTTTGGAAGCCTCTAGCTAACCAATCACAACCTGCACCAACTCAGAACTTCTCACACAGTATCCTGATTGGAGCTGTGTAAATAACTGATTTTTTGGTTTTTTGGCTGAAATGAAAATTCTGAAAAATATTTCAGATGAACACAAAACAAAAAACAAAAACAAACAATTGTTTTGGGTTATATAAAACATTCTGTTTGATCTGAAATAAAGTGTTTCATTTGAGGCATTTATAACTTTTTTCTATTACAAGTAAAGCTCTTGATTAATCGCAGTTAACTCATGCAATTAATTAACAAAATTAATCATGATTAAAAAATTTTATCACGATGAATTGCAGATTTAATCGCACTGTTAAATAACAGAATACCAATTAAAATCGATTAAATATGTTTGGATGTTTCCCTACATTTTCAAATATATTGATTTCAATTACAACACAGAATACAAAGTGTACAATGCTCACTTTACATAATTTTTTATTACAAATATATGCACTGTAAAAATGATAAATAGTATTTTTCAATTCCTCATATAAGTACTGTAGTGCAATCTCTTTATTGTGAAAGTGTAACTTACAAAAGTAGATTTTTTGTTACATAACTGCACTCAAAAACAAAACAATGTAAAACTTTAGAGCCTACAAGTCCACTCAGTCCTACTTTCTGTTCAGCTAATCACGAAGACAAACAAGCTAATTTACATTTACGGGACATAATGCTGGTAAATTATTATTTACCATGTCACCTGAAAGTGAGAACAGGCATTCGCATGGCACTTTTGTAGCCAGCATTGCAAGGTATTTACGTGCCAGATACGCTAAACATTCATATGTACCTTCATGCTTCAGCCACCATTCCAGAGAACATACTTCCATGCGGATGATGCTTGTTAAAAAAAATAATGCGTTAATTACATTTGTCAGTCAACTCCATGGGGAATAACTGTATGTTTCCTGCTCAGGTTTACCTGTATTCTGCCATATATTTCGTGTTACATCAGTCGCAGATGATGACCCAGCACACATTTGTTTTAAGAACACTTTTACTGCAGACTTGACAAAACGCAATAAAGGTACCAATGTCAGATTTCGAAAGATAGCTACAGCACTCGACCCAAGGTTTAAGAATTCGAAGTATGCCTATGCCAATGCGGAAACTACAAAACCCGGACCACTAAAAAACAGAAAATCAACCTTCTGCTGGTAGCATCTGACTCAGATGATGAAAATGACCATGTGTCAGTCCACTCTGCTTTGATCGTTATCGAGCAGAACCTGTCATCAGCTTGGACACATATCCTCTGGAATGGTGGTTGAAGCATGAAGGTACATATGAACCTTTAGCACATATGGCACGTAAATATCTTGTAACGCCGGCTACAACAATGTCATGCGAATGCCTGTTCTCACTTTCAGGTGACATTGTAAACAAGAAATGGGCAGCATTATCTCCTGTAAATGTAAGCAAACTTGTTTGTCTGGGTGATTGGCTGAACAAGAAGTAAGACTGAGTGGGTTTGTATGCTCTAAAGTTTTACACTGTTTTATTTTTGAGTGCAGTTATTTTTTGTACATATTTCTACTTTTGTAAGTTCAACTTTCATGATAAAGAGATTGCACTACAGTTTTGTATTGGGTGAATTGAAAAATACTATTTCTTTTGTTTTTTACAGTGCAAATATTTGTAATCAAAAATAAATATAAAGTGAGCACCGTACATTTTGTATTCTGTGTTGTAATTGAAATCAACGTATTTGAAAATGTAGAAAACATCCAAAAATATTTAAGTAAATGGCATTTTAGTATTGTTCATCAGTGCGATTAATTACAATTAATTTTTTAATCGTGCGATTACTTGCAATTTTTTAAATTGCTTGATAGCCCTAATTTAAAGTAAAATATATTTGAAAATGTCATTCACAACACCCTTAGAGGAGGTGGTGCTGCCTCCCTCACACCTTATAGCCACGTGTCTACATGAAGGAAAACACAGAGCACTCACATGTCCAATACACGCTCTCAAAAATCTTAAGTAATACACCTTCGTGAGAGTTTATGTTGTTTTTTTAAAGTAATAACAGCTTATGCAACAATTGCTAGTATATCCAAAATCCAGTAGATAATGCAAACCAGCACCGTCTGAACCCGAGTAAGCCAATCACCTCCTTTTTTCATAATGTCTTTTAGATAGCTTTGCTACTAGCTACAGAATTCCTTTCATCACCATTAGTACAATTCTCCTCAAGTCATAACCCTAATGAATGCAACCCTCTAAGGCCCAATTCCAAAAACTCTGACCAAAAGTTGTTGTTAAATAATATTCAATTCCGGAAGGTACAGTGGTTAAAACTCAAAATATTTTACGCAAACAGCAGGTATTTAGTTTTTAAGAGACTCAAAGAACATAGGCACAAGACTCCAGTATAACTGATAAAATATGGTGTAAATAAAAACAGACCTCCTGAATTCCTAATATTTTACTAATGTAGGCTACTATTTATGCCTATACTCCAGCAGAGGGGCATTGCTGGCACATGATTGCATATATCACATTGGTAGATGTGCAGGTGAACGAGCCCCTGATGGTATGGCTGATGTGATTAGGTCCTATGATGATGTCACTTGAATAGATATGTGGACAGAGTTGGCATCGGGGTTTGTTACAAGGATAGGTTCCTGCTGAAGTGAAAAAACAGATTGACAGAGCCAGACAAGTCACCTCCTACAAGACAGGCCCAACAAAGAAAATAACAGAACACCACTAGCTGTCACCTTCAGCCCCCAACTAAAACCTCTCCAGCGCATCATCAGAGATCTACAACCTATCCTGAAAGATGATCCTTTACTCTCACAGATCTTGGGAGACAGACCTGTCCTCGCTTACAGACAACCCCCCAACCTAAAGCAAATACTCACCAGCAACCACACATCACTGAACAAAACCACTGACCCAGGAACCTATCCTTGTAACAAACCCCGATGCCAACTCTGTCCACATATCTATTCAAGTGACATCATCATAGGACCTAATCACATCAGCCATACCATCAGGGGCTCGTTCACCTGCACATCTACCAATGTGATATATGCCATCATGTGCCAGCAATGCCCCTCTGCCATGTACATTGGCCAAACCGGACAGTCTCTATGCAAAAGAATTAATGGACACAAATCTGACATCAGGAATCAAAATACTCAAAAACCAGTGGGAGAACACTTTAACCTGTCTGGTCATTCAGTGACAGACCTGCGGGTGGCTATATTACAACAGAAAAACTTCAAAAACAGACTCCAACGCGAGACTGCTGAGCTAGAATTGATATGCAAACTAGACACAATCAACTCCGGTTTGAATAAGGACTGGGAATGGCTGAGCCATTACAAACATTGAATCTATCTCCCCTTGTAAGTATTCTCACACTTCTTATCAAACTGTCTGTACTGGGCTAGCTTGATTATCACTTCAAAAGTTTTTTTTCTCTTAATTAATTGGCCTTTCAGAGTTGGTAAGACAACTCCCACCTGTTTATGCTCTCTGTATGTGTGTATATATATCTCCTCAATATATGTTCCATTCTATATGCATCCGAAGAAGTGGGCTGTAGTCCACGAAAACTTATGCTCTAATAAATTTGTTAGTCTCTAAGGTGCCACAAGTACTCCAGTTCTTCTTTTTGCGGATACAGACTAACACGGCTGCTACTCTGAAACCTGAAATAAAATTATATTTATTACTAAAATATCAATTCTACAAAATTAGTCTATGTAGAAAAAATAGTGCACTCATTATACAGTAACTCCTCACTTTAAATTGTCCCCGTTAATGTTGTTTCGTTGTTACGTTGCTGATCAATTAGGGAAAATGCTCATTTAAAGTTGTGCAATGCTCCAGTCTTATGTTGTTTGGCTGCCGCTTTCTCCACAGCTGGCAGCCTCCCTACGCGCCCCCCCTTCCCACAGCGCCTCCCGCCCGCCGGCAGACCCCGCAGATCAGCACCTTCCCCCTCCCCCCCCGCCTGCGGCAATCAGCTGGCTTGCGGCGTTTGGGGGCAGGAGGGAGCGGGGAGGAGCAAGGACTTGGCGCGCAGGCTCCCCCTCCCTCCCCAACACCGCAAGCCAGCTGACTGCCCTGGGCAGGAGGGAAGGGAGGCGGAGCCTGCGCGCTGAGTCCTCACTCCTTCCCCCTCCCTCCTGCCCCCTAAACACCACAAGCCAGCTGATTGCCCCAGGCAGGAGGGAGGAGCGAGGATGCAGCATGAGAAGTAAAGGGGGAGGAGGTGGGGGGAGAAGAGGCAGGTCAAGAATGGGGGTTTAGGGGAAGGGAGGGAGTGAGCGGGCTGAGGGTTGAGCCCCTCCCCCTGGTGCCTGCAGAGTAGGGGAAGCTGTCGCTGCTGCACAACGTGCTTCTCCTAGCCTACAGCACCTTCAGCCTCCTTGCCTGCCTCATTGTCTCCAGTGCCAGTGGGCTGTGCCTGTGTGGGGTAAGGCAAGGCACCTCCCAACTATAGTACTGTACTGTATGTACAGTATGTTTGTAAACACACAGCACATGCACACCACTCCCCGCCCCCACCGTAGTATTAAATTGCTTGTTTAAAATTGTTTAAAACGTATACCTGCTTATTTAAAATTGTTTAAAATGTATATAATGCCTTTTGTCCGGCAAAAAAAATTTCCCTGGAACCTAACCCCTCCCCATTTACATTAATTCTTATGGGGAAATTGGATTTGCTTAACATTGTTTCACTTAAAGTCGCATTTTGCAGGAACATAACTACAACATTAAGTGAGGAATTACTGTAGTAAAATTCACTCAGTGCTTTTTTTGAAGTTCAACACAACATGCTTATACATTCGGACCATTCTTATTCCAAGATGTAATTTTCTTTAGACTAAATCTGTACGTTTCAAGATCTAAAATAATTTAAATTACGAGGACTGCAACTTTTACACACATTCTATGTGCTTCTGAATATAAAGTTATGGTGTAGTCCCACGGCCAAGGTTGGTGAGTCAGTTTCAGTGGAAAAAAAGGTTTTTTTTAAACTCATCCATCTATCAAAATAGTCATAATTTTGTCCCACTTTTACACAACAAGCATGGTACTGTATCTGGAAAAAAATATTTTCAGTGATATAATCTAAGGGAACACCAGCAAAGGCAATTTCTTATGTACTACTGGTCCTTTGGCGGGAGAGGCTTCTCATCCTTTTTTCCCTTGAATGTTATTAGGGAATGTGAAAGACTATATGGCTGCCAGAATTGCACAGGAGGCAATTTAGGAAAATCATTATAGTATCCACTCTTACACATATATAACTAACTCTGACATATCTTTATTACACATGCACCAAATTCAGTTAATTTTTACAGAGTTGTTGACAAGTTATCCATTTTCACACCAAATCTACCTGACAGAGAACCACACTGGTTACCTAGATAGATTTTAAAAAATGAAGAGTATGGCAAAGCGCAGGAGAAAGTCTACTGCCTATAAGATACTTGAGAAAAATGGATTCCTATTGACTAAAGGAAAGATGACCCCATGAAAGTATGTCTATTAATTTTCTATTAGGGATTAATATAAGGCAAAATATCATTTCGCATGCACAGACACTGTTCTTTCAAATAAAACAATCACCCAGCTAATGGAGCATGCATCCCATTTCAGAGACCTCCTTAAGAGAATCAACACAATTTCTTTTTAAAACTGTAAAATTAAATAGTATTTTTTCCATTTTCTTTACCAACAATTATGTGAAATTATTGTCCTTGGGACAAAAACTCTCTCAGAAGTGAAATAAGGTTATATCTTTAAACATATAATCACATCAATAATCACAAGTACTCCTCGTTCTTTTTGCTGATTCAGACTAACACGGCTACCACTCTGAAACCTTCCTACCCTTAAAGCAGTATTTTATCACCACCACTCTCAAAGTGACTTACTACTTATGTGAGTGCAAAGCCAATGATTACTTCTCTCTATAGATGTTCCTCCTAGTTTAAGAAGAGCATAATCGTTCTCGTCCTCTAGAACGTGCCTTGTCTATGCAACGAAGGATAGGACTTGATAGATCCTGTATTCAAGATCATAATGGGCTTCACCCTGGGTTTCTTATTCACTAACTTCAATGTCACCTTTGGCCGAGTAAGGAGCTCAGGATTGGGCTCTTGCTGCATATTTCTTCATATTTGTTAATACTATGCTTCCAAAAATATTACAAACACAATATAGGCATATCAGATAAATCTGAAAATTTACAGTCAGTGGGACAGGGAGAAAGACAACAAATATGCATTTGCAGTGTGATATAGTAACAGAAAAGGCCAATGCAATTTTCTACTATATAAACAGTCCTCTAAACGTCTTTGGTAAACACCCACATATAATGTTGCATTCAATTCTAAGAACTAGATTACCAAATAAATAAAATAACAGGGACAAACAGGAAAGAAGTTCAGCGAAGAACAAAATATACCAGGAAACTTGAGGAACTAACTTATAATTAAAAAGATTAAAAGAGTTAAATTCATATAAATTAACTAATATACAACTAAGGGGTGGAGGAATGCTAGAGACATGTTATTAGCCTAGTGAGTATCAAGAAAAATGTCCAATTATGAGGCTGAATACCCTCCTTAGAGAAATGATGGAAACTTCCATTCCTTGAGATATCAGTCTCATGATATTTGGTGCTTTTCTTCAAATCCAACTCCTGGAGTCAAGTGATTTTGTGAAAATCTCAGCTTTTGTTTAAAAACAAGACAGGAGGAGGAAAAAAGGCTCAAAATCCAACAAAAAAACCCTCATTTTTTAAAAAGTCTCATGATTTTTAAGGCAATATCATGATTGTTTGGGGTTTGATTCATGATTTTGAGCATCTGGCGTTGTAACAGATATCCTACACTAAACTGGACAAAATACTAGAAAACATACAAAACAATCCTGCATGATTGGGGATGGAGAGAGAAACATGACAAGAAGGGATTTTTTTTAGCTTTAACCTTTATGATCACGACAGCATATTCCAAGGGTGCCAAATGGCAGCTCTCAAGCCACATGCGGCACTTTTACAGTTAAACGCAGCTCCCTCCATTCCTCCCCCATTCTCTACCTACCAGACTGTGGTGGGGAGCTCGGGGCTTCTGCCCTGCAGCACCCGGGGGGGGGGGGGGCGAAGGGTCGCGCTAGGGGCTTCTGCTAGAGACAACTGCCTACCAGGTGGGGGGCACAATTTAAAGGTTTGCCCCTCCCAATAGCTTGAGTCTTGCCCCCAGCTCATCCTCAACAGCCCCTCCCCGCAGGTTCTGGGTGTTAGCTCTGCATGGAGAGGCCACAGCAAACAGCTGGAAGCTGCAGGGAGAGGCTGCTGTTTTAGCTCCTTAGGAGAGGCAGCAGCAAAAGCAGAGACTCTCCCAATAGCTCCCCGCTGTTTGCCACTGCCTCTCCCCATGGCCGCAGCTCCCAGCTTGCTGGCTCCACCAGTTGCTGTGCAGAGAGGGGATCTGGTAGCACCATTTGATCGAGTGGGGCCAGCAAACCCTGGCAAAAATCTGAGGGGACCATGTGCTCCTCCACCCGTCCAGTCTGGCTTCTGCCCAGCAGGGAGGAGGGTCTCGGAGCTTCAGCTCCATGGGGCGCACCTGCCGGAACTTGGGGCTTCAGCAGGAGCAGGACTGAGGCCCCAAGCCCAGGCAGGTGTCTCCCACAGGGCTGAAGCCCCAAGACCCCCATCCCTGCAGGGCTGAAGCTCCTAACCTCACCACCCCACAGTGGGGCTGAAGCCCTGTGCCCCAGCAGGCACGCCCCAGCTCTTGAACTTCTGAAGATTGTCCTATGTGGCTTGGAGGATCAGGAAGTTTGGCCACCCCTGGCATATTGTGTGTGTGTGTGTACACACACACACACACACACACACACACACAATGCTTCACCATTGACCCCTTCCTCAGGACTTAATGAAGACAATCCCTTCTCAACAAGCTCTGGAAAAAAGTCCCAATTGCCCTTAAACTTTTGAAATTATATATTACTGGCTGCTAGTCAACTGAAAATTTTCCCACTATTATTCTAATATAACGTATTCTAAAGGAATGTATCTCACTTTTCAGAAAGAATGAGCTCTTTTACTTAAGAGAAATAACACAAGGTACAGTAACTCCTCACTTAAAGTCGTCCCAGTTAATGTTGTTTCGTTGCTGATCAATTAGGGAACATGCTCGTTTAAAGTTTTTTAACGCTCCCTTCTAACGTCCACCTGCTTGCAGGAAGAGCAGCCCATTGCGGCTAGCTGGTGGGGGCTTGGAACCAGAATGCACCGGCAGCCCCCCTATCAGCTCCCCGCTCCCCTAAATTCCCTGTGCAGCAGCTGCCCAGCAGGTTAGCAATTGCAGCTCTCACTCCCCCCACTGCCATGTGCTGCTCCTGCCCTCTGCCTTGGAGCTGCTCCCCAAGACTCCTGCTTGCTGTGCGGGGGGAGGGAAGGAAGAGGGGGGCTAATGTCAGGGTGTCCCCCTCCCCCCGTTCCTGCACCCCACTTATCCCATCTTCTATAGAGCGGGGGGACACACCAGGGACACACCAGGGCTCAGCCTGCAGCAGCTGCGGTCTCAGCAAGCTGATCTAATTAACTTAAAGGGGAAATGCGCATATCTCCCTCCATTCCTGCTGCCTTGTAGAGTGAGAGAGTTAACCCTTGAGGGCTCAGCGAATTGCTAGTTCATCATTTAGCAGTAAGGGAAATATCCCACCCTCTGGCTCCTCCACCTCAACCAAGCTTCACAATCATCATCACTAAAAAGAAGAACAGGAGTACTTGTGGCACCTTAGAGACTAACAAATTTATTAGAGCATAAGCTTTCGTGGACTACAGCCCACTTCTTTGGATGCATGGGCTGTAGTCCACGAAAGCTTATGCTCTAATAAATTTGTTAGTCTCTAAGGTGCCACAAGTACTCCTGTTCTTCTTTTTGCGGATACAGACTAACACGGCTGCTACTCTGAAACCAATCATCATCACTGTATACCAGTATTAAATTGTTTGTTAAAACTTATTTTGTGTGTGTGTGTGTGTGTGTGTGTGTTAGTGTTAGTGTTATAGTCTTTTGTCTGGTGAAAAATTTTTCCCTGGAACCTAATCCCCTCATTTAAATTAATTCTTATGCGGAAATTGGATTCGCTTAACAATGTTTCGCTTAAAGTCGCATTTTTCAGGAACATAACTACAACGTTAAGTGAGGAGTTATTGTAGTATATTTATATAACCTTCCTTCAGCCTACACTCAGCAAACAACTCTACTTGTAACCAACCTATTCTACCAGGATATCAGAGTGAGTTGATGCTTCAAAAGATTTATTTATTGATTGATATAGCACTGAAAGTGTTCTATTTTAATGTAAAACAAGTGGACTTCCCTTTGTTGTAACTGTACTATATATAACACTGTGTGTGTTGTATAATAAACAAATAATACTCTACTTTTTTACATTAAAACAGAACACTTTCAGTGCTATATTTATATAAAATTCACATGGATTTTTGTCATGTCAAAATTTTTATTTCGTTAACACACACAGGACAGGGTGCAGACTCTAGTTCAATATCCCATTCCCAGGAACTACAATAATACAAAATAGTATAAAATGACTTCATCTGAATTGCAGTCATTTGCATTTTTCAATTGATAATTACTGTAGCAAGTGAAAACAGTGAATACTAGAGATAAAAAAAATCTAAAATACATTTTTCAGATGATCAGAAAAGTAAAAATAGAGACCCTACACATCATTCACTTTTAGATTCACAGATTGCAGTCGTTCATAAACATGGTCTTTGGTTTAAGGCTCATCAGCACTTCACTGTTAACTTTCAAAGCAATTTAAGTACATTACTGGTCTTGAGAAAGTTTGAAAGCAAATACAAAACATTCTCTTATTCAGCACTGCTGAATAGCTTTATGGCATAGTTTAATAGGACGTGTGCATCATGGTTTCATGAGAAGATAAACCAAGCTATCATCTTTTTATGGACCACTATTTCAGTTTTGATATTCCAATGTATTAAGCAAAAAAGGTACCATCCCCTTCAGTAGTCATTCTTCAGCCCCAAATATATTTGTAGATTAAAGTTTATTCAATACTGTACCTTTAATTTGTATGAAAAATATTTAGCTAATAGTGAATGCATCCAAAACCTATTTAAATGCTGCAAAATGAATCTAAAGTACCACCAACAATACTGTTTATAAATGATTCCTTTAGTCCGCCCTAGGTATCTGCTTCACACATTAAGATTATATCAAAGATATTTAGCCTCTGGCTACATGGTTTTTGTGGATGACCAACACTGGAGCAAGTGAAATGCAACAAAGTCATCTCAGTTTTCTGTTTCATTGAAGAAAAAAAAATATTTTCTAAAAGATGACATTGGTCAAATAGGGAGGATAAGCTGCAGCATATGATTTTTTTTATGATTTGTATTGAGATAGCACTGTGACTCCAATCAAAATGAGGGTCCCCTAGGCATTTTATGAAGACGGTAACATAAAACATTTCATTGTTTGATTCTTCCGCAATGCTAATACACTTGCTTGTCACCTATAAGAAAACATTTATAAATATTTGGTTTGTTACATTAACCTAACCAGCAGAAGCTAAATGAACACTACCCGACTGAGGGAATAAGTGACTGTAAAAAAGATGATGGGCATTCATCTCACTGGCTACTTCAATATAATTCTTTCACTAACCAAGGGAGACATCAAGGGAAACATTAGTTCTATGGCTCAGTGATTTTAAAGGCAGCAGTCAATATAAGTAATTACAGAATAATAAACTAATTTCTATTGATTTTTGTCTACAGACATGATGCAGACTGACATGTGCAGTGCAGTGTTAAATTTAAAATAAATATTTAAGTTATACGAGGTGTCCAACAAGGATGCTACTCCCTAGTGAGTCTTTACTCATTACACAGTTATATTGTCCATAGAATTTGCTATCAACCAAAAATGGAACACTCAAAATTAAGATCAACACACTGAATGATCATTTTAAGCAAGTTTTTCATCTCTCTCCTGCACTGATAAACATCTATATTATATGCACACTATAAAAAGAAACAGAGATGTTGAAATTAACCAATGGCTTATGGCCAGCTGATATAGAAGATATGCAAACAGTATGAGGAAAGCTTGAGTTCTTTCCATCTCCGGTTGCTCAGGGCTGAGGACTGCTACATACTATGCACCTCGTAGTGCTCTGCAGTAACCTCTATGTAAAGTTAATGCACTGAGTACAATTTTCCTCAGCCTGAAGGACTGACCAGGTGTGAGTGTGATGGTAAAGTAATTTAACAGGATGTATTCAGGGAGAGAAGAAGAGAGTTCTTGCAAGTTCTAAGAAGTAACTTTCCTCCAGGGACACAATTTATGAGGTGCACCTCTGGAACTCAGTATTGTTCATTCATTGTATAAACCTAAATTTGAGACCAAAAGCTCTTTGATTACCTCTATTTTCCCTGTGCTTAATCATCACAGGTAAACTGCTCTTTTTTGTATACAATTTTTCAGTCCATCACTGCCCTTTTTTAACTTGTTTTTTCCTTTGCCAACATTACTGACACTGCTTTCAAAACAGCGATTAGCATTTGCCGGTTCATGGAGTTCAACAATTTCTTCTTTTAAAAGCAAGCATAAATGTTCCTTTTAGTATACATAAAAGAGCAATTAATGGATGGAGAACACCTTATAAATGGGTTAAACCCTCCCCATGTTTCCTCACACAAGCAATTAAAATGAATGTGAAGAGATGACACAAATAATGCATAAAACCTGAGATGGGGGGAAAGGAAACAAGTTGGAAGAGTGCAATTACCTCAAATTAAGGTTAACATTGAGATCTTTTAAAACTAAAAACAGCTTTCTATTGTGCTTGTATTGAATGGCTACAATTAAATGACAAAACCATTTAATGTAGGTTTTTATGCAGCTGTTAGTCTTGTTTCCTCCACCAAAGTTACAGGGTCAAGTTTATCCTCAGACATGGGTGCAACTCCCAGTCACTTAAGTGAAAATTACACTTATGTTCCAACAGAAGAATTTGTCCAATCTTCACAGCATTTTCTGGGACATGTAATAATCAGTTTGGAGTCATGATTCTTCATACAATGTTATTTACTACTACACCACAAACAAATGAATTAGTCTCCCATGAGTGCACATGTAAGCCAATTTCTGTTTCCACCTACATGTATATAGCAAGAGAAAGCAAAAGTAGAAGTTTTAACTATATGTATTGGCAGCAAGCACAACCAGACAGTTGGATAGGTGCTTTTATTACTGTATAAAATATAATAAAACAATAAATAATTTCTTGTTCTTATTTATATTTATTTTTCATTTCTGTTTTTCCAATAGTGTACATACGCACAGTTTTCTATTTGGAATAGTACATAAGGTGGAACGAGTGAAGAGAAGTTTGCATATTTTTTTCACAATTAAGACATAATGCAGAAGAATATTGTAAAGTGTTGCATCAGAAAATGCTTAAATTAAAAGGGGAGAGGGTTGGATTAAACCTCTGGAAATTTTCTTGATGCTGATTGCAAGGAGGTTAAAGAAATCATTGTAAAAATAGTTTTGAAGAATCTTTTAAATATCACATTTTAACATTACCTGATAGATTGATTTGGGTTCTTCTCTGATATGACCACAATGAACAATTTAGCATTCGTACATGAGAATTTAAAATGAGAATTTAAAAAGTTTCAAAGCTGCAACAACCCCACTCATCCCATTAAAAATCCCAGACTATTTTCTGTTTCCCAACTATTTTGATTTTAGATGGCATTTAACAATAATATATCAATTGCATGACAACCTCAACCTAGGTGGGGGACCAGATCCTCCTCTCATCCCAATTGTCTCCAGCATTTCTCAATAAGCTTTAGAGTCTTATAAATCAGTGCCAATTGGTGCCATGCAAGCACCCCATTGTGGAAAACATTCAGAGCTGAGGCTACAAAAGGACTGTGCTGTGTACAGCCCAGGTTGTCTCACTAACCTTTCCAACAACTTCATACAAATGTTGGATAATATGGGGAGAAAACAGCCTTGTGGAACTCCACAGGTGAGGGCTGTGAAGGTGGAGGAACAGCTATTCATAACAAGCCACTGGGTTTAGTCTGAGAGGAAAGACCATTTCAGGGATCTGCCATTCACTTCTGCAGCTTCTTGACGAAAGAACAGAGCACTGGTATTCATTTTACTTATAAGTTTCCTATTAATTTTCTTCTTTTCCGATTCATTTCTACCCTTGGCTGGTAACTTCCTTCCTATTGTGATGGAGGAATACACAGTCCCCATTGGAAGTTATTGTCAATACTACTCTGTAGAGAAGATAGAAATATCTCACTGGAGAATACATGGCTGCAAATCAGGTGTAAAAAAAAATCTATAAATCAATGAAATAAGTATACCCTATTCCTATTTAAAAAAAAAACTATCAAATTAATCTATGTTTTAAATAACTGCCCTGAACATTTATTATGAAAAACAAAACCAGTCTAATTAGTGGCCTCACCACAGTGCACTGAATGGTCATATGGGAGATCCAGATTCAATTCCCAGTTTCTCACTTGTGAGCAGGGATTCAGAGTCAGAGTGCTGTAGAATCAGCATGCTAAATCTCAGGAGGGAGAGGAAATTCCTGGCATAGCAACTGCTCTGATCAGTTAAAGAGCAGAGATGATAAACTCCAGAGGGAATCCCATGTAGTTGTTCTCAGCTGTTTTTAAAAAAAAAAAAAATTACTGCAACAATACATTACAATGATAAGGGTGGAAAAGCGAGGAAAAGGAAAGAGCACAAGAACGCATGGTCCCTTCTTGTGAGCACACACTCTGTTCAGCCATTTTGGAACAAAATGTTTTATATATACCACTTTGTTTTGCACTCAAGATAAAATATGCTTAAAACATATTATTTTCTCATGTACCTGTACATAAATGTATTTCAAAGCATCAACAGGCTAAAACTGTATATTTTCACTTTTGGCATGGATCAAAACGTTAATCAAATTCTACACACCATAAAATGGAGGTTTACTCTGAAATCATACAAATAATATTCAGTAATGCAAATAGTGCTGCTAAAATAAGATCTACACCACAGAAAATTCTGCTATTGTACTACTGAGATTATCTCCGCTCTTTGTCCTCCTCCCTGAACAACCTTTCTAGAACAAACTAATAAAACTCAAATGTATTATAATTGAGTGAAAGGCATCTCTGCTTTGGGTTGGCAGGCAAAAAATGGACTGGGTTTAGCTTCAGTAACACTAATACACCAAACCCCTCCCTACTGACTTACAGAAGAAATTTAGAGTTTCTGTGACAAAATCTGCGGCAATTTATGCAGCATGATTAACTAGATCCCGACTGAGTATCACCCCTGAGAGGCTACATGGATTAGCATAGACTACAAGACACTGAATCATCATACTCAGCCTTTGACCTCAGGTTAAGGGTGCATCTGCCATAAATATGGCAGAAAGGCTCGGTGTCTACACAACTACTGATTGTTCTACAGAAAGAGTTTGACACTTTAGATATGAAATTAACATGGATATTGAAATTTAGTCAGTTAAGAAGTTAAGTTTGTGTAGTTATTATACGTTATGAACCGTATATTGCCTTTTTTGAATTGTCTGAAATTCAAGTAGAATGGCAGATGTGCAGTCATTTAACATGTGATGGTTCGGTGCGTGAATCCCTCTTAACACAACTTAGCACAATCATTTTATTTAACGTGTATAATCTTCAAATAAAATCATTTAGTTTCAGAAAAAAGGAAATTTGCTTCCTAATGTAAACAATTTTTGTCTTTATAAACAAAGCTGCGTGGGTTATATGTTTTGGAGACGGGCCCATTGGAGCCTTAAATTCAGTTAACTGGGAAAACTATAGACATAAAATTGGTCATTTTTTAAGGTTTTCCTACATATGACAAACTGCTCAGCCATATTATCACTTATAATGCATCATAAATATGTATATTTTCCTCTTACCTTTAAAAGTGTGTCTCAGTTTATGACACTTTATTAATCACTGGGAAATATATAATCATTAATACATTAATCTAGTTTACCAATTCCCTGGGAAAGTTTTATGCTCATAATTAAGCCCAGGCAATGAAAATATATCTGGCTATATATTTACATGCAAGTCTCTCATAATAAACGCAGACAGAAGGAATGAAGACACCAGTTTTCCTCTTTTTTTGGAAAAATAACTAAAATTTTTCGACAGACAACATACCATCAGCAGATAAGCAAACACTAAGTTTCATCTCTTTATTCTTTAAGTGGTACTTCAGACCATATTTTCTTAAAAACATCACTACTATTACTACCCATATTTTGAGAATTTTTTTCCTCTGCACTTATCCCACTGTTTCAGAACAGCTGTATATTTGAGCAGGTTAGTACCATGTACAATAATGTCTTTTTTTTTTTCTTTTTTTCTTTTTTTTTTTTTTCAAACGTAGACTAAATTGGGGGAAGAGAGAACTTTCCTACAAATGGTATTATAGTAAGACCATAGCAACAGCTATGCCGTGCATATCATTAGTTTGCTGATATGAGTCTATATTTTCCTATACTTTACAATTGATCCTCTAAATGTTTCAGCTACTAAGATCATTTCTTGATGAGTCTCAAACAGCAAGTCACTGATATATTTATTTTTTACATGCAATGAAGGGCCTGCTCCTTTCTCCTGGCAATTCCCCGTTACACCAAGTAGGCACCAAACCAGGTGCCTTTTCTCACCACTGAGGACAAAAGCATTGTTTCAAATAGGAAGGCCCCAAAGCATTAAAGGCCTTATAGGAAAAAACAACATGTGAAATTCTACCCACAAATCAGCAGGTAGCCATTATAGATCACAGAATACTGAAGGCATAGTGTAATCATGCAAATAATTTCATGTGGAATGAGCTGTACTAGGGACCTTTTCAGTAACTGGTATTCTCTGAGATGTGTTGCTCACGTCCATTCCGTATTAGGTGTATGTGCTCGCCACATGCACTGGTTGGTGCTGGAAGTTTTTCCCTTAGCAGTATCCGTAGGGGACCAGCTCTGGTGTCCTCTGGAGTGGTGCCCACATAACACAGTATAAGGGGTGGCACCGGCTCCCTTCCGCTCAGGACTAAATCGAGAGTTGCCTCTCCCCTTGTGGGTTCCCATACCAGCTGCTCCAAGAAGCAGTCATTTAAAGTATCGAGAAATTTTGTCTCTGCATTGTCTCTGCATTTCGTCCTGAGGTGACATGTTCCCAGTCAATATGAGGATAATTGAAATCCCCCACTATTATTGAGTTCTTAATTTTGATAGCCTCTCTAATTTCCCTTAGCATTTCATCATCAAAGGGAAATTAGAGAGGCTATCAAAATTAATAGAGATCACTATCCTGGTCAGGTGGTCGATAATAGATCCCTAATGTTATATTCTAATTAGAGTATGAACTTACTATCCATAGAGATTCTATGGAACATGTGGATTCACTTAAGATTTTTACTTCATTAAAGTCTACATTGTCTTTCACATATAGTGTCACTCCTCCCTCCCTCCACCCCCCCGGCAGGAACTGGTCTGTCCTTCCAATATATTTTACCCCGGAATGATTGTGTCCCATTGATTGTCCTCAGTCCACCAGGTTTCTGTGATGCCTATTATATCAATATCCTCCTTTATCACGAGACACTCTAGTTCACCCATCTTATTATTTAGACGTCTAGCATTTGTGTACAAGCGCTTGAAAAACTTGTCACTATTTGTCTGCCCTTTTCTGATGTGTCCGAATCCTTATGTGAATGTTTCTCGTCTGATCTGGACCTTACATTATCCTCTTCCATCCTCTGCTCCTGACTATAACCTAGAGAATCTCTACCAATAGACTCTCCTCTAAGAGAAGTCTCTGTCCAATCCACATGCTCCTCTGCAGCAGTCAGCTTTCCCCCATCTCCTAGTTTAAAAACTGCTCTGCAACCTTTTTAATGTTAAGTGCCAGCCGTCTGGTTCCACTTTGGTTTAGGTGGAACCCATCTCTCCTGTATAGGCTCCTCCCATCCCAAAAGTTTCCCCAGTTCCTAATTAATCTAAACCCCTCCTCTCTACACCATCATCTCATCCACGCATTGAGACTCTGAAGCTCTGCCTCCCTACCTGGCCCTGCGCGTGGAACTGGGAGCATTTCTGAGAATGCCACTATAGAGGTCCTGGATTTCAGTCTCTTCCCTAGCAGCCTAAATTTGGCCTCCAGGACATCTCTCCTACCCTTCCCTATATCACCGGCTCCTCCCCAGCACTACACATAAGTCTATCCAGATGCCTCGAGAGATCCTCAACCTTTGCACCAGGCAGGCAAGTCACCATACGGTTCTCCCGGTCATCATAAACCCAGCTATCTAGGTTTCTAATGATCGAATCTCCCATTACCAACACCTGCCTTTTCCTAGTGACTGGAGTTCCCTCCCACGGAGAGGTAACCTCAGTGCAAGAGGATATCCTAACACCATCTGGAAGGAGGGTCCCAACTATGGGAAGGTTTACCTCTGCTCCCGTTGACTGCTCTGCTTCCCTGGGCCTTTCATCCTCCTCAACAGCGCAGAGGCTATCTGACCAGAGGTGGGACAATTCTACAGTATCCCGGAAAGCCTCATCAGCATACCTCTCTGCTTCCCTTAACTCCTCCAGTTCCGCCACCCTGGCCTCCAAAGCCCGTACGTGGTCTCTGAGGGCCAGGAGCTCCTTGCACCGAATGCACACATACGCCACCTGCCCACAGGGCAGGTAATCATACATGCTGCACTCAGAGAAATAAACTGGATAGGCCCCACTCTGCTGCTGGGCTTCTGCCTGCATTGTCTCCTGCAGCTACCTAGTTAATGAAAGGGTTTTGTTTAAATTAAGAAGTTTTGAATGTAGTTTAGTTTACAGGTTTTACAGAACAGCAAGTGAACCCTGCCCCCTTCCAAACTCCCTTGCGAAACTCCCTGTTAGCAGCCCTTGGTCGCAAAGCTCCACGGTCGCTTGCGCACTGCTTTATAAAGCCCTGGCCTTCTTGATAGCCCTGCCTACTGACTAAGGCTCAGCCAATTAACAGATCCAGCCTCCCCGTGTCTTTATTTTTCGGGGTGGCCCCAGGTTGCCCTTGCCTCTCCTTGTGTTTAACTGCCTCGACCACAAGGGAACTGGGGGCTGGATGGGAGTATAGGTACTCATGCCCTTTGGTTGCCACAAAGTACTTACGTTTAGCCCTTTTAGAGATGGGGCCAGGGAAGAGGGGGTCTGCACAGGGCATTAGTGATTTTGGAGATCCTTTCACGAAGGGATAGGGCCACCCTGGCGGGAGCCGAGGAACAAAAAACCTCAGAGTCCGAGGGCTCTTCCAATTCCTCTGCGTGAAGCCCCAGGTTAGAAGCGACCCTATTCAAAAGTTCCTGGTGCCCCTTGGCATCATCCTGAGGAACTGGGTGAGGGGCCCCGTGATAGCCTTATCTGGTGACGACGAGAATGATGCTGCTGCTGCGGGAAGCTCCACGTCCATTGGTAGTCCAGCAGCTTGCTCCCCTGGGTCCTCCTGAACCTGCAGGGTCTTACTCCCTGAAGCCCCAAGCAACAGAGGCAGACAGGATACAGAGGCTTCTGACACTGGGAAGGTTGGGTGAACCCCCAGGGGTTCCATGGGTACCATGGTGAAGGCCACTGCATTTGGAGCCATGGGGCAGGTTTCGGTGCTGATAATGTAGTCGATACCACCAGTTCCGGGGATTGTCCCGCAGTCCAGGAATCTTGCTCCGAGCCGGAGCTACCAGCGGAGCGGTCGGTACCAGGCAACTAGGATCGGGATGAGCGGGGGGCTCTTGTCCGACCAGTGCCGATCGCTGTGTCCTGAAGCCGATCCTGTCCGAGCGAGATTGCTTTGGTCGGGCTCTTTGGCACCAATGGCGTACAGTGAATCTGCGTTGGATCGGTCCCGGGATTGGTACCAGGCCCTTGGAGACTGTCGGGACCAGTCCCAGAATTACCAATCGTGGTGTTGAGCTGCCCGGCATGGGTCGTGGCTCGCCTCCAGCCCTCTCCTTTCCCTAACAGGAAGTAGGAGATCTTCTCCTCACAGTCTTTTTCAGCCTCTTCACCGGAGCCATGGAGGGGAACCAGTGCTGGCTCATGGACGGTGCCAGGTGGACCACTGCTCTGGTGCCGGAGTGAGTGCCGACTGCATCAAGAGCATTTTCAGGCGGATATCGGGCTCCTTCTTCATCCTACATTTGAAGGACTTGCCGATACGGCACTTGTAACTTACGTGCCCTTCACCTAAGCACCTTAGGCAGCTGGTATGTGGAACACTGATGGGCTTAGGCCGTTTGCAGCGATCGCAGGGCTTCAAGCTTGCGGACCGGGGCATGCCCTGTCTCGTGGCTGAATTCCGTTCGGGACTAACGAAGAGTTGAGAACTACTACTAAGGGTAACTAAGAATAACTAACTATGTACAACTGTATTACGGGTTTTCAAAGTTCGCAAGAACTGAGAATGAAACAACGCTAACCGAAGCAGAAGAAGTTCCAGCACCGTCACTGGTGGCAAGAAGGAACTGAGGGACAGCGGGGGGAGCCGGTGTCGCCCCTTATACCACGCCATGCAGGCACCATTCCAGAAGGCGCCAGAGCCAGTCCCCTAAGGATACTGCTAAGGGAAAAACTTCCGGCACTGGTGCATGTGGCAAGCACACACACCTAATATGGAATGGACATGAGCAAGCACTCAAAGAAGAATTATCAGTACATTCAGCTTAGTCACTTTCAGAGTGCATTAATTAGCCAATAAGATGCTATAAAAAGTTCATTCACATATCAGTTACTAATTAAATTGAATCTGAAATGAGTGACAATGGTCTCAATTCTGTACAACTGCTTTAAATCTCAAGTACATAACTCATGAGTGGCAGGACTCATTTCAGCAAACTAGTGACATCTCAGCATGTGTTCAGCATAGCTGTTGCACTGGTCTTATAATAGCACTTTTTTTAGAAAAATACCACATACTATGGCATTCTTGTACATCATACTAAGTTGCCCACATATATAGCTGCTCTGAACCAGTAGGATGAGCACAAAGGAAAAGAATCTCAAAAAGATGGGTTAGATCTATCCTGCATACTTGAAGATATGAGGACTAAGCAACAAATGCAAATGTTTTTGCACATACCCACAACTTTATCTCCAACTGAGAAATATAAAATCACTATGATGTCAGAACCAAGTTACACTCAAGATGTGGACTAAAAGTAATGGGATTTTGCTCAGTTAGAGAATGACTTTTACATAATATGGAACTTGTTTCTAGCGAAATGTAAAAAGAGTACAGTATCTCTGGTACCACAAACTGTGAAATTAGAATAATCACAACATTATATACATAGTGGCCCACAACATTGTGTCTACAACGTTTTTATACATTTCTTTTTACTCTGTATAAATAAAACACTGGTTCACTGGTGTCTTATTGGAACAATGTATAGCATAACTTAAGTTTGTCTGGCGTTTGAAGTTTTTCATGATATACCTACGATTTACACTGGATATGGTGAAAGATTATAGCTGTATTGTGGTCATGTTTTCAAAGCTCAATAGAAATGAATAAAATACTATCCATTTATGTCTGTGTTTCAAGAACTTTAATGACAAGTGATTATCAAGTAATGGATAATCAACCTTTCATATTTTTAAAAATATACTTATTGCCCCAGAAGTACAACCAGTCATTCTTCAGGGGCTGAGATATAAGCCTAAACTAGCTTCTGCTTGAGTAATATAGAAGCATACATTTAACTCAGTTGTAAAATGTCCAGCTCTATACACTGTATAAATGAAGTTTATAAGAATGCATCAGGGGACCGTCACATACCCTTTAACAGACTGCAGCCCTGTGTTATTGTAATTCTCATATGACCTTCTAACAATAAATTTGGACATGGGGTATGTTAGTGAATTATTTCTGCTGGCCATTGGAGGTATTGCTGTTACTTTGGCCTGGTCCACACTAACCCCCCACTTCGAACTAAGATACGCAACTTGTTACGTGAATAACGTAGCTGAAGTCGAAGTACCTTAGTTCGAACTTACCGCGGGTCCAGACGCAGCAGGCAGGCAGGCTCCCCCGTCGACTCCGCGTACTCCTCTCGTGAAGCAGGAGTACCGGCGTCGACGGCGAGCATTTCCGGGATTGATCCGGGATCGATTTATCGCATCTAGACAAGATGCGATAAATCGATCCCAGAAGATCGACTGCTTACTGCCGGACCCAGAGATAAGTATAGACGTACCCTTGTATGATATATTGACTAGAATTCTTTTTGCCAAGAAAAGAATAACAAATCCGCTGAGGGGGCCAAATTCTATTCTTAGCTATATTGCATTAAATTCAAAGCAGCTCTATTTATATTAAAGGCCTTACACTAGTTTTCCAACACTGTAAATGAGAGCAGAGAACCTATCCCAAATAAAATATACCTAATAATCTGAAGTACATATTTATCTATTATAACAGAGCATTTCATTACACAATCGCAGCATACTAAATAATCTACTCTTGTCCAATTTCTAATCACTTCAGTGGGACAGGTTAGGACACCGCAATTCTGAATTGCAACTGTTTATGCTTTCATAAACTAACTGGACAAATATAGATTTCAGAATGCACTTGTATGTTTTCAATTCATTTTGATTTGTTTTACTATTAGCTTTAAATCTCATATACTAATGGAAAGCCAAAAAGCCAAAATGTGGCTGTCCAATGAAGCAGTGTTCACCACGAGTAAAACTTTTAAGAGCTCGTATGAAAGTGCTGTATTATGATAAGATTATCTCAAAATCTCTCTTTCCTTTGAGCATAAAATGGCAAAATATATTTTGAAGTCTACAAACATTCATATGAACAGGAAAGAGGCTGTCTTCCCTCCAAGTTAAGTCATTCATATAAATAAGATCTCATGATGCAACTTGTTTCCTTACCAATTACTGTGTAGAAACCTACAGGGTATGACTATACAGCATCTCAGCCTGAGAATCACAGTCCAGGTCAAAAGACTCAGGTATGCAGGGCTCACGCTAGCACTTTAAAAATAGCGGCATATCCAGTGTTTTGAAGTTGCGGCATGGGCTAGAACTCGAGCTTTGAAGCCATCTCCTCCCTAGGCTTTCGAGCGAGAGCCTCAGGCTGAGCCACAACTTGAAAGCACTGTGCTTACACAGCTATTTTTACAGCGCTAGCTGAACCCGCTAGCCCCGAGTCTTTTGACCCAGGCTGCAAAGCTCACTCCAAAATGCTGTTGCGACATACCCAAAGTGAGGCCCAAAGAGTAAGAAACAATAGCCAACAAAATGTTCATTTTTGATATTACTACTAAGATAAATGATCTCTTAATATACAAAATACATGTTTCTTTCATATTTCTAAGAGGAATTATTAAAAAATTTAGGAAGTTTCCTGTGCAGTAAAGAAAGTTTGAGGTTTTAATTTGAATACTGAGACTTTAATTCCCCCCTAAAAAAAAGCCCCTAAAATTAACTGGAATATACTAATTTCAAATTTAAATGGAGACATGAGAACCAGTTAAGGACAGTTTCACAACATCAATTTATTTTTAAGTCTGTTTAAATTCCAATAAGTCTGCAATCACTAAGAATGTTATCATCAAAGAATCACTTCCAAAGTCATAATCTTAAGCTTCATGATAGCAGGGCATCATTAAGCAATATGGTATATTTTACTCAATAGGAAAGAAAAATAATTCATTGATTTTAGGAACCTGAATTTCCCATTTCCTTTGTTAATGCCTGCACCATCCCAATTTATATTCCATGTACTTATGCTTTGGTGAGCTTTACTACACTGTGCCTCCATGTTAAATCACTATTTGGTCCTCTAAAGACAGTCTTTAGATGAAGAGAAGGCACATACCAAGTCTGCAGTCACCCATGTATTCACTTTGGTCCATCAGTTTAATCTACATTCTTATATCACCTTAATATAACCCATGCTAATGCATAAATTTGTTAGAATTGTTAGAATATTCAGTCTCACCAAGTGAAAGTGTACAGAATTAAACTAAAGATTTACATGGTCACCCACAAAAGTAGATAGCAAAACACCCATGAAAATCTATTTAAAAAAAATCCTCCAAAAATAGCACAATCTAAAATAAAGCAAAAATGCAGCTGCTGCACAATCATCATTTTGAATCACCAAGTGCAACTTAACAGGAGGGCAGGAGTGAGTACTGGATCCCTACATGCATAATACTGGTATTTCAAAATGATGATGATGGTCACAAAATTCTGTGTTTATATAAATTATGTTGCATTTTGATGGCTAAAAGGGGAAATGGGCAGATAACCTATCTTCCCCATCCCTTCCTTTTAAACGTGATTAAATAACTTGGTCTTAGAAAGAATGACACTTTTCATTATAAAGTCAACAGGAAAAAACACATTTATATAAAAATGGTGCGTAAAAGCTGAAAGCAATTATTTGTATTCATATAAGAAACTAGTGTGTCCTGTAAAAATGTCAGATTGTTGTTCAGTTAAATGATCTAAATATACCCCACCAACCAGGAAACGTAGTTCAAACACATTTTTAAAAGATAAGCAGATTCCTTTATACATCATTAATATATAATCAGAATAAATATTATCTTGTTTACGCATTCACCAAATAGTGCTTGTAGTGTGCCCTGAGAATCAATAAGCAAAACCAGCTATCTGAGACCAGAGGCAGGAAGGCATTCCAGAGGCCTAGGGTTCTTTGGAGAAAATCTTGCCAGCATCCCCATGAGGTGGAACACAGAGCGAACCAGCACCAGTGTCACTGCTGACCACACCAATAGCAGTGCATCATGGGGATAGAAAGGTAGACCTTCAAGCAGAGTTGTGACTGGCCTTTTAGAGCATTGTAAGGTCCAAACCAACATCTTAAAATCTATCTGGAAGCTCACAGGTAACCAGTGTAAATCCCTCAGCACAGGTGTCGTCTGTTCTTTACAAGACACACTGATTACCAAGTGGGCAGTCAACTCATGCAACAGCTCCAGTTTCCAAATCAATGTAAGATTTAACCACATGGATGATCCGCATCCAAAAGATAAAGCTGCACCTCTTTCTAGCCAAGCATAGATGGTGAAACACCTTCTTAACCCTGCTAATATCCAATTCTCTAACCCAGCATTTCCAAAACTGTGGATTGTGACCCAAAAGGTAACAAGGGGGTCGCAAGACTCTTGTGGTTTCCATCCCACAGGGCTGGCTCCTCATTCCCCATTGTTACCTGGTTCCTGGCACATGGGGTCCCGACACCATTCACTCAAATTTGGCCCAGCCTTCCCCATCAAGGGGGCAAGGACACATCTTAGCAGTACTATGACAGGAATCCATATGCTGGTGCCAGGTTGCAATACCCAGAGCAGAGCCACCCCCTGGGGACAGGAGCCACCACTGTAGGGTCAGTGTAGGGGCAGGCTCACTCTGCAACTCCTGCGTGGCCTCCTAACCCCTGGGGCTGCATCTGATCCTCCCAGGTCTCTCCACCTGGGGGCAAGATCCAACCTGCTTTAGCCACTTAAAATGTTGAGACACCCCCACCTCTCAAACACCTGAGGGTTCCATTAACAGAGGTGAGCCTGAAGGGTGTCGCAACATGAAGAAGTTTGGGAACTACTATTCTGAACACAGCAATTGTTCTAGCCAGAACTCTAAGAACCTAAGTTATAAACTCTGATTGTCAAAGGTGGTTGAATACCATCAACCTTAGGGGCAGTAACTTCTTTTTTTTCTGCTAAACTCAGTTTTATTTTTACTTCTTCCACCCCCACATCCCAACTCTTGTTGGCCTTTCATCTATCTGTTGAGTCCTATCTGAAATACAGATGAGCTCTCTGGGACAGAGACTGTCATCTCTGTTTCTTGTCCATATAGTACCAAGCACAACGGGATCCTTGATTAAGATTCCTAGATGTTTCTGTAACACAAATGATGATATAACGGGAGGAGTCATCAGATGGCACTGTTACAAATAGTCTTCCAAGTTCTTTTTCTTAGCATGTGAATGAATATTCAGTCCTTGAAAAATACATGTATTTTAGTTTGCTAATGCAAGGGTCCTATGTAGAGGAAGTTGTTGCAAGCAGCAAGAAAGGCTGGCTTTCTGCTAAGATCAGCTCTTGGTGCAAAGTTGCTTCCTGGAAATCTGTCAGTGTGTGGGCTGAGATTTCTGGAAAAAGGGATTGTATGCATGCCATTTGCAAATGTCTCTCTTCCAAGACTCGTGTTCCATGTGAAAATAAAGCACGTTTCACTTAGAATATACCCATGTCACCAATTTCTCCTCCACTGGGAGCCAATCTGTGAGGCCCTGTAATTGGGCTACTGCTCAGCAGAAGGGCAACAGTAGTGTCAAAAAGGACGCACTGGTGACAATGGTAATAATGACATATGATCTCCATCAACTTGTGATTTTCTCCCAACCTACCAGCTGAACGGTCCCTTTTTGATTAAGTTTCAGCTATCTCACTTTAGAAATCAGTAGCTCTGAGATTCAGTAAAAAGTTAACTTTAAAAGCTAATAAATCAAGCAATTGTGCTATGATTGCTTTAAAAAACAAAAATCAGTGGCCATCTCTGTGCTTAAGCAATTACTACCACTTCAGAACTCATCAGCGCTTCTCTTGAGAAAGTCCACTGTATAGTATTTATTAAAGGTTTCAAACTGGATGAGAACAAGGGAAATGTTGATTCTGCTGCAATTTTATTTCTCCGTCTAAATCTGGAGGCTGGTCAAGCAATTGCCTCTCTCCAATCATAACTTAAGTATTGAAACACAAATGTATCCCTCATCTGTGTTATCAACACTTTAGGTTACAGTAGAACCTCAGAGTTATGAACACCTTGGGAATGGAGGTTGTTCATAACTCTGAACAAAATGTTATGGTGGTTTTTCAAAAGTTTTCAACTGAACATTGAACTAATGCAGCTTTGAAACTTTACTATGCAGAAGAAAAATGCTACTTTTAACCATCCAAATTTAAACGCAACAAGCACAGAAACAGTTTCCTTTCCTTGTCAACTTTTTTAAACTTTCCCTTTATTTCTTTTCAGTAGTTTACGCTTAACACAGCACTGTACTATATTTGCTTTTTTATTTTATCTCTACTGCTGCCTGACTGCATACTTTCAGTTCCAAATGAGGTATGTGGTTGATTGGTCAGTTCATAATTCTGGTGTTCCTAACTCTGAGATTCTACTGTATTGGAATTGAAAGTTTTAAAATTCCAATACACTTCTCACTATTTAAGATGGGTTTTTGTTTGTTTTGTTTTTTTGATTAATTTTCTGCTGTTAATTTGTATCTTCATTTCATTGAGGACAATGAAAATCAGCAGGGCCGCCCAGGGGAGGTGAGGGGGGAGGCAAGTGGGGCAATTTGCCCCAGGACCCGGGCTCTGCAGGGGCCCCCAAGAGAACGGCTGAGGGTCCCACCCCAGTCCCAGCCCGACCCAGCCTCCGCCACTCTCCAGGAGCCTCAGAACATCCAGGAGCATCCCTGAACAGCTGCAGTGTGGCTCCGGCGGGGCCTGAGCTCCTCCCCGCTCAGAGCCGGGTGGTAAGGGGGCGGGGCTGCGAGCTCCAGGCCAAGCGGAGGGAGCTCAGGCCCTGCTGGAGCTCCCAGCCCCGCCCCCTTACCACGCAGCTCTGAGCGGGGAGGAGCTCAGGCCCCGCCGGAGCCACGCTGCACTGCTGTTCAGGGACACTCCATTAGGGCTACCATCCCTTTCACTTCTCAAATGCCAAATTATAGTCTATATTTAATTTCAGTGCAATAGGGAGATTCATGTCAGGGGAGGGTAGCTTCATTTAAAAACAGCCACTGGGGGAGGGATCACATGAGAAGAGCAATATCGTACACCACTTACCTCCTTCCCAACCCTACCAAGGGAGACCCCCACCCTGCATTCCCTGAGGCTTCAGAGGGGTTAATTCAAACTTTTGTACTGGTGACCCCTTTTACATAGCAAACCTCTGAGTGCGACCCCCCCTTATAAATTGAAAACACTTTTTTATATACTTAACACTATTATAAATGCTGGAGGCAAAGCGGGGTTTGAGGTGGAGGCTGACAGCTCGCGACCCCCAGTAATAACCTTGAGACTCCCTGAGGGGTCTCGACCCCCAGTTTGAGAACCCCTGGGTTAATTTAATTTTAGCACCCTGTGTCCATTCACATTTATGTGCTATTTTGAGCATTTCAGTTTTCACAACATAGGCTCATCCCAGATTCTGGAACAAGCTCAAATGCTCAGTTCGTGGAGTATGTACATAGTCTATACTAAAGACAAACCCACAGTAACCGTCTCCAGTTTGTGAGGACCACCATGGAGCCAGTCTCTAGGAAACAGATAAATGCATGGAGGTTAAGTCCACTAATGGCTATTAGCCAGGATGGGTAACGAATGATGTCCCTAGCCTCTGTTTGTCAGGGGGTGGAAAAGGATGGCAGGAGAGAGATCACTTGATCATTACCTGTTAGATTCACTCCCTCTGGGGCACCTGGCATTGGCCGCTGTCGGTAGACAGGATACTGGGCTGGATGGACCTTTGGTTTGACCCAGTATGGCTGTTCTTATGTTCTAACCTAAATGAACCCAAAGTTATGGAGACAGATATGAGTCAAGGAGGCCAGCAGAGTATCAGAAACCTGGAAAAATCTCTGACTGGATGGTCTCAGGCGTTTGGTCACAAGCTGAGGTGGTTCAGAAGTTTTGGATTTTTTTAAGCAGCATTTTTTTATTGTTTCTTTAAACAATCAAACACAGCAAGCAGCAAATATTTGGCCACACACTTCTGAAACCCCAAACCATATTCAGGTTTTGGCAGACTAATTCAGTTTTTCAATTAAAAAACCCACAAATTTTGAAAAAAAGCAGACATTGTCTGATTTTTTTCTGCTTTTTAAAAACCCCTAGTTTTCGATCCAAAAAAAGTTTTGATGAAAAATATTTGTCCAACCCTTTTAATGAGCGTTAGTGCCTTTTAGCACTAGCTGATGCTGAGAACCAGTGATACCTTGTAAAAAAGTTTTCTCAAAACTGGGTTTGTGCCGAGATGTGGAAGGTTTTTTTTTCCCTGGGTGGGGGGGGGAGCAAGTGGGGCAATTTGTCCCGGGCCCCGCAGGGGCCCCCACGAGAATATAGCATTGCAATTTTTTATGGAAGGGGACCCCGAAATTACTTTGCCCCAGGCCCCCTCAATCCTCTGGGCGGCCCTGAAAATCAGTGACATTGGTTTCACTTTCAAGTTTTCACTGTTCTAAAAGTTGGACTGCAAACACTATTGGGGAATATTAAAAACACCAAAAGCAATCCCTATAAACTTCTATGGTTATATTTTGTAACTTTTTAAAAAACAAAACCTAAAGTTTGAACCGAATTTGAGGTGATGATGTCTCAGAATATTCTTTCCAAGACCAATGCAGTAATTGAGAATCTTGTGTTTCCATTGAATACACTGGATCTTGGATCAGTTCCATAAAAGATAGAGATAATTAAGGTATGTCTACATAGCAATGTAAGCCCAGGGTTAGTAAAGCTCAAGCTAGCAAATTCTCAAGTTAGGAAGTTTGTTTATCTAGGGCTTGAGAATCTACACTAATTTGTAACCCCAGGTTCGGAATTGTTCAATGCTGGGTCCCAACCTGGGGCTCCAGCATCTACACTATTATACTAGCCCAAGTCCAACCATCCATATCCCAGACTTCCTAGCACCCAGGGCCGTCCCTACCCATACGCAAAATATGCAGCTGCATAGGGCACCAGGAAATTTGGGGCACCAAATTTCTTAGTGCCCTACTCAGTTGCATGCTGCTCCAGCCCCTGCTTTGCTCTTCCACATGGCCCCTGCCCCAGCTCCGCCTCTTCCCACCCCTGCTCTGCTCCAGCCCCACCTGCACTCCACCCCTTCCCCACAGCCCCCGCCCCTGCTCCGCCTCACCTCTTTCCACCCCAGCCCCACCCCCACGCCCCTGAGGACTGCAGCAGTGGGCAGGCCTGCACTCACTGGCGGCAGTAAGTAGAATGACCCGGCCCCAGCCTGCTCCACTCCCCTGACTCCCAGCTGTGCTGCCAGCGAGTGCTGAGGGTGGTTCCCTCCTTTCCACCAAGCCTGGGAGCGGAGCAGGCTGTGGCCGGGTCGCTCCACTTCCTGCCCTCCCCCCGCAGAGACCTGGGGCCAGCCCCTGCAGAGGCCTGGGGGGGGCTCTGTAGGGCACCAAAATGGCTAGGGATGACCCTCCTAGCACCCTCCCGAAATGAGGCCCTTTTAGCCCTTTGTTCATAATGCAGTGTGGGAAAACTTGAGTGCCCACCAAACTTGACTATCCCAGAGGACAAAGAAAGTCAGCCCATGGGATTGAAGAATCCTTTTGGCGGACTCCCAGAGCACAATTCCAATTCTACACTGCAAAGCAAAAGGGCTTGAACCCTGGGTCCCAGCTTGACTGAGGCTCAGACCCTTCACTTCTGTGAGGTCCTGGGATAACACTATTTGTGTGTTGAGCCTGAGTTCAAACCCTGGGCTTCCACTGCAGTGTAAACATAGAATTTTTATGTCTAAGGTAACATGACCCTTCAGAGGTATGGTATCCAGAATATTTTCAACATTCTGAGTCAGTCCCTATTTTCCTTCTTAAGTGAAAGGTCTATAAAAAAATCCATACAGCAATCTACACACCCAGCTCAGTGAGGGAGGCTTGATGCTGCTATCATGAAATACTTCTTGGGCCTCTGATCTATGGGGGGAAAAAAGGCTTTGACCTCAGAGATTCCCAATTCACAGTAACAAAAAGATACACAAATCAAGGGTGTAATGTAAGGGTGGTAACAAAATCTTCCATGATTCAACAAGTGATGGATGCTGAACACTTTTCCTCCCAGGCTCCAATGACTGTCGGACTGGCCAATCTTTCTTGATGTAGTGGGAATCTCTTGCACAACTATCCCATTCGCAGAGAAAATAGCAGTACTTTGTGTATCCAGTCTGCAGACCAATCAAGAGAGCAACAACCTTCAAATCGCCACAAAGCTGCCACTCATGTTGGTCATAATTTATACACCTCAAAAGTTGTTTCATGTTGTCATAGGTTTCCTTCATATGGACTGCATGGCCAACTCGAATTGATGGCAAAACATTGCCATTATGCAGTAAAACAGCTTTAAGACTCGTCTTCGATGAATCAATGAACAGTCTCCACTCATCTGGATGGTGAACAATGTTGAGGGCTGCCATCACACCATCGATGTTGTTGCAGGCTACAAGATCACCTTCCATGAAGAAGAATGGGACAAGATCCTTTTGACGGTCATGGAACATGGAAACCCTAACATCACCTGCCAGGAGATTCCACTGCTGTAGTCTGGAGCCCAACAGCTCTGCCTTACGCTTGGGTAGTTCCAAATCCCTGACAAGGTCATTCAGTTCACCTTGTGTTATGAGGTGTGGTTCAGAGGAGGAGGATGGGAGAAAATGTGGGTCCTGTGACATTGATGGTTCAGGACCAGAAGTTTCATCCTCTTCCTCGTCTGACTCAAGTGAGAATGATTCTGGTGCATGAGGAACTGGCAGTCCTTCTCTGTGGGGTACTGGGAGTATAGCTGATGGAATGTTTGGATAATGCCCAGTCCACTTTTTCTTCTTTGACACACCTTTCCCAACTGGAGGCACCATGCAGAAGTAACAATTGCTGGTATGATCTGTTGGCTCTCTCCAAATCATTGGCACTGCAAGAGGCATAGATTTCCTTTTCCTGTTCAACCACTGGCGAAGATCTGTTGCACAAGTGTTGCAGCATAAAAAGTTTGCAGCCAAAAAAAAGGGGATAGGCTTTCTTAACCATAGTGGTTAGACTGCGCTTTTGTGATGCAAAAGTCACTTCACCACAAACATAGCAGAAGTTATCTGCACTGTTCACAGAAGTACGAGGCATCTCTCCTCACTTTGGCTAAACAGAAATGTGTCCCTTTGCAAAATCAAACACTGACAAATAAGAGACGACGACACTGTATGATTTCTAGAGCTGATATAGGGCAATTTGTTCAGCAGAGTGATGTAAGCTTCGTTATGATTGCATCATCCATGACTTCTAGGAATAACATGATGCAATTCATATCATGTATGACGCAATACCAGCTTCAGATTGCATCATTCATTGTTTTGCCTAAAAAGCAAGTACTGTCCAAACCCAGTCATAGATTTATTCATAGATCCAGTCAAAGATGTATTTTAGTCATTTCTGGTTTAAACTGAGATCCCTTCCCTTTATAACTCACTTATCCTCTGCCATTCCCAAGTCAAGGGTCGTATATACTGACCCAATAGCATATCTTGAAAACTAGAGCCAATCAACAATTTTAAGCATAGTTTTCGTTCTCAGTGACCCAGAATTAGTAAAGTTTGACTACATTTATTTCAGAAGCATTTTGGCTGTAGAGCAGTGTAATCAGTCAAGGAGACAGAGCCAGCGCTCCTGAAGTCACACAGCAATGGCTGCAAGGAGCGGCACTCATACCATGCATATATGTTACTGCTCTAAGCAGAAATTTCATATCCTCATTTCCATACTTGACGAATATGCATTGCTTTACTTGCGTGAATTCTCCTCTGTCCCACAAAGACAGCTCCTCTCTCGTAACTGGCTCTGTCTTCTCCCTTGGTCTCACAGAGATATGGTTAGAGTGACTTCCCATATAGTGCCACTCTATCCATTGCACTGACCAATGTTCTAGTCATTACTCTGGCCAGACTGGGTCCAAACAGGGTCCTATGGTTATAGTCTTGGAGTACTCTAATGGGGGTCTCTATGGCTTAGAGTCCTAGAGCAGTCTAATCACAAACATATGGCCTAGAGCACCTGCCCCACACTGCTCCCCTGAGTGGGTGTCTGAAATTGGAAGTCTCTTAGCAGATCCAAGAGATCTAACATCTCTGGACAGATACAAAAAGATAGCTGGCAGCAGGCTGTCCCTCCTCACTCAGACACCCAAGCCCCAGCCTGACTCTAAAAGGGTAGGCCAGACAAGGGAATATTCCTCTTCACCAGGACCAGCTTGTGGACAAGAAAGCTCCTGAAGAGTCTTGCTGCTATGATTCTGTGTGCACCTCTTGGTAAAGCAAAGGGAATTTGTCACGGAGTGTCAGGAGGAAAACTGAAGGTCTTAGGGGGTGGAGTACTGCCTCTTGCACACTACAATTCTTGCTGTCCATAAAGGGCTTCTAGGGCTGCTCCCCTTACTCTGCCCCCACTGTGCTGAACAGTTTAACTTTTTAATAGTTGGGGTCTTTCTCCCTATTGCTACCATGAAAGAGCCTGTGATCTAGACTTATTCCTATGTAGGCAGAGTGCCCCACAAAGGTTCCTAAAAACCAGGGCTTTGGAGCGGAGCGCAGAGCAGCTCCGGAGCAGTGGAGCTGCAGGTTTTTGCCTGGAGCTGGAGCGGAGCCAGAGCATAGCTCCAAAGCCCTGCTAAAAACACCCCAAATTTTTAATGGATATATATTGGGCTATTACTGGGCCCCAACTACTCTTTTTAAAGTGAGAGTAAAAAATAAAAATGAGGACAAACCCCTCTTAATTGTCATTTAAGAAGATTTCAAATGTAAGACTTACAAAATTCCATGACAGTAGTTTCTAAAAGAAACTATACAGCATCACAAGAAGAATCAAAATGGAGTCATTTTTCTACTCCTCTCTGACCAGAAACCTGAACTTTATTTCTCAGAAGATATAAAAACAGGACCAAAAAAAAAACAACCTACTTAAATTTCTTTTGTCCAGCCCCACTTCCTTTAGCAAATGAGCTCAGACAAACTGTGCAACAGGCAGGGATAGACACTCATGTTTGGAACACACCATTATAAAAAAGGGTGTTGACGAACAGTCTGGAATAAAGAGAGTTAAAATTTGCCAGCTGGTGATTTTTTTGGGAAGGGAGCGGGAAGAAAGGTTCCATCTAGTTATCTGTAGAAATTTGAGCCCTACCCTGGTCAGAGGATAACTGGAAGCAGAGCAACACACCTTATGGCTGTTGAAATACTTTTGGCTGCTTACTTGAGAGAAAGATCAAGGACTCAAGCGCAGAGTTGATACAGGTGCATGAGGAGGAAAAGTGTCTGAGGAGGGGACCCAGTGCGGGGAAGGCCAGCCTTTGAAAATCTAAGAACTGAAATTTAAAAGACCAATTCAACTCTAACAGTGCTTCTAAACACAGCACTGTGGGTTTGCATGTTTACTGTATTTCAAAAAATTAATTTACCAATCAAATGTGCTCAGTTTACAAATACAATTTTTTTTTTCTAACTGCCAGACCTACATTCTGAATGTAGGATCAGTCTCCCCAACTGTGTTCTACTTCTCAAGTGTCATCTCCTGTAATAAATGTTCTGCAGGCCAAATTAGGCTATATTGACACCTGTGTAACTCCAAGAGCATTCAACAGGTTTGCAGAAATGTGACAGATTGGAATTTAGTAAGCAATTCTATTTATGGTGTAGAAAGATTCCAGCTCACACTCTAGGCTCTGCAGGGCTCAGGCAAGCAAAAAGCAATAAAAAACTATTTTTAACTCTAAAGCAAGCAGACGTGACTGAATACACAAAAGGACCAGACCTGCAAAACAGCATGATGTAATTTATATATCCTCAACTCTTCAGTTGAAAGCATATTTCGATTCTCTTCTTCCCTGCTGTAGTGTCACAATATTAGAGTTGACCGTAAACTAATAAATCCAACTCAGTTGTGTGTCCAAGTGGCTTATGCAGTACCCAACAGAGACTGGAGCTTGGAAAACAGCAAGCTGGGTGAGACTTCAGACATGAAACTGAGGATATAGGTCAGGAGTTCTCAAACTGGGGGTCGGGATCCCTTGGGGGTCGCGAGGTTATTACATAGGGGTCGTGAGCTGTCAACCTCCACCACAAACCCCGCTTGCCTCCAGCATTTATAATGGTGTTAAATATATTAAAAAGTGTGTTTAAATTTATTAGGAGCTTGCTGTGTGAAAGGGGTCGCCAGTAAAAAAGTTTGAGACCCACTGGTATAGGTTGAGTGCAAGAAATGGCAGAGATTACATTGAAATCTTTGACTGACTATGTCTGCTGTTTATTATCCATTACCAGAAGTATAGTCTACAAGTGCCAAAAGTGCAGTTTCTGTAATTAGACTGACAAGAGTCAAGGAGATCAACTTGGTACTTCAGAATAATTTCCTCTGTGATCTCAACCCAACACAAATATGTGATACTGGCAGATAGTTACTTGGATTGTTAATATCAAGCATGTTTCTTGAGCCAAAGACACACAACAGCTTCCTCAAGAGAAGCCAGCACTCCTTAATGAAGGCACTGAATCTCCACCAAAAGTGGACCCAGTACTTCCCTACTGGTTTTCTCTAGTCAAGGACATGAATCTAAAGAAGAGGTGACAGGACAAAGTGCTTCTAACATCTCTGATAACTTATTGAATGTCAGTGATCTAAACTCCGTTAAAAAAGCCTTGACATTTGTCTTTTCAAACGTTTTCTCCGCAACCAAAGCAGTGAAGCCCAAATCTACACAATTATATACTGTTGGACACAGTAAGCAGCACAATAAAGGTTACAATTGGTCACTGAGTACTAATACAGTCTGGTGCCATGGGTCACTTAATACTTTTGTTGCAAGAGAGAAAACATTGATGGTTTACAAAAAGATGCTTTAGTTTCCAGATGGGGTCAAGACGATATATTACCAGGTTCATATGCTGGAGACCATCTGTGTAGATCTTTGTAATACAAAACGTGTTATCACACTAGTGACCAATATTTTTTCACTGATTCTACAAAATAAAATGTGTCAGGTGCAAGATTGTTTCATCGTGGCTAAATCCTAAAATATTCATGTTTCCCAATTTTCTCTTCTAAAACACTTAACATTGACTCTATTCACCACAAAGTATCTTAGTCAGTGGGACTTGTCATCAAATACTTGTAGATAATGAATTCTGGCAACAATTTGTGTTTCAACACACTTAAATGTATTATAAGCATCTAAGCTACCCAAAATCGAGAAAAACTGTGTAACTTTACTTCCACTAACTTTGCAACATCTCCAAATTGAAAAACAGATTACTGAGAAATTTACAGAAAGGCTTCATTTATTATGTTTTACAGAGTAAGCGTTTTACCTATACCATATTTTCTACTAGCACTACCAGGGGAATCAAAAAATTAAAATCCTCATAGGTTTTATTAAAGATTTCTGATAGCCTAAGAAATTTAGTTATATGTGTCTGATATAACCAGCCTATTAAGTGCTTATTATGAGAAACTAGGTTCCAGCACCTTCAGTAAAATTAGTGAAAAGGCTGACCTAATGAACATTCCTTATACTAAGGTGTTACAATTTATTGCCTTATAATGTGGTAGTTAAGAAAATATTTATTGTGAAACACATACTGATTTATTTCCTGATAATCACTTTTCTTTGACTAACATTAACAAATTTGGATTTAAGAATTTCCAATGTATAATCCAGGAATGACAGAGATGAGTTTAACATAATATAGATATTTAACCAATCCAAGTTTATAACTCATAAATATGGTTCCTCAATGGATAATTTGTCAAATTATGAGCTGTTACTACATTTTGATATACTGTAGTTAATCACGTCACTAATTCTGCAACCAATTCACATGCCCAGAAAGACCAGAGTTATGATTTTTCAGACGTAACAAACATGATATACAGTATACTAAGAGTACAAACCTTTTGCCACGTGGGAAAATTAATAATTAGAAACTGAGACACAAGACTTCAGCTGACTAGGGGCTGCTCTTATCTCTAACAGACATTCTGCTGCTTCAGGTACATAGCCTTTAACTGCCAGCCTTATTTGCTGGTGTTTTTATCCTATACTCTTTATTTTCTCTCTTTTTAAGCACAAAACACTCCATTTATTTTTTGCACTTGGGTTTGTGATCTGCTTTTGTCCTTATTAACCTGTGCAACAGAAGCAAATTAAGACAGACAATCACATAAAAAGGGATTTTATTTTCAGAGGGGATGAGCACCTGCAGCTCATATCAAGTTCAACTGTATTTGCAAGGACAGTAGAACCTCAGAGTTACAAACACCTCGGGATGGAGGTTGTTCGTAACTCTGAAAAAAAAAGCTATGGCTGTCCTTTCAAAAGTTTACAGCTGAACACTGACTTAATACAGCTTTGAAACTTTATTATGCAGAAGAAAAATGCTGCTTTTAATCATCTCAATTTATGTGAAACAAGCCCAGAAACTTTCCTTATCTTGTCAAATCTTTTTTTTAAAATTTTCCCTTAATTTTTTTAGTAGTTTACATTTAACACAATACTGTACAGTGTTGTTCCTCCCCATCCCCTCTTGCGGCTGCCTGATTGCGTACTTCCGGTTCCAAATGAGGTGTGTGGTTGACCAGTCAGTTCGTAACTCTGGTGTTCGTAACTCTGAGGTTCTACTGTAAAATCAGGCCCAATGTTTCTACAACTTATTAACCATCCAGAGTCAGCCTCTAAGGCAGTATACCAGACTAGGCAGGCCCATTTCTACATTCTGGATGCTGATAATATATATGTACAATAGTCACTGTGTGAGAAAGATGTGAAAATATCTAATCCACTGTGCATTCTTATAAACCTGACTACTTAGGAGCACTTACCACCACTGGATTGGCCACCTATGATATTATAAGAGTGGTTGGGAGCACCGTTTATTATTAAGGTTGCCCAACACTTCCTGTTAGAAGATACTGTTTTCAGTTGCTTATATCTTTGCCAAAAACTTTTAACCATTTCGCCTGAAATGTGCGAGGTCTGCCTCAGACTGATGTTTTTTTTGGAAATTTCAGTCAAAAAAGTTCAGCCATTTCCAAGAACGAGGCTAGGGAAACCTACATTGTTTTGCCCATGTTAAAAAATTCTGGTGACTTTTTACTTAGAAAGCTCTAACACCTCCAATGCTCTGAATCAGGAATGTGAAACTTGGCAAGGGATAGGGTTACCAGATAGCAACTGTGAAAAAATGGGACAGGGGGTGGAGGTAATAGGTGCCTATATAAGAAAAAGTCCCCAAAAAATGGGACTGTCCTTTTAAAAAGGGACATGGTCATCCTAGCAAGGGATGGCCTTTGTGTCAGAGATGTGCCTTTTGTTGTCTCTGTAAAAAAAAACCACACACATTTAGCCAAGTTATAAACCTTTGGAAAAATCACAAGTTATAAGCTTTTGAAAAAAATTGCAGTTTGCTTATGTTCAGTAGAGACCTGGATTTTCGCAACTAAAATCTCTCAAGATTCCATCCTCGTTGAGCATGCTTCAGACTCCAACCACTCCTAATGTTGACCAGATTGCATGTGTGCCATCATGACAGAGCAAGTGAGCATGCTCCAGCCCAGGGATACAGCGGCAAAGCCAAACTTACCCTGTTAATTGCTGCAGCAGGCCTGGCTAGGGCTAGACACCAGAACTGAGTGCAGGGAGACAATCTATCATGGGCTTTCGATAACCCCCGACTGCCTCCCAGGAATGTGGAGGAGGAAACTGCCCCCTAGCTAAATCCAAGACTAATTTCATTGGCCTTAAGAGAGAGACTACTTCAAAGTGAATGTAAGACATGGATAAGAATAAGTGGATGGGACCATCCAATCTGGATGCATTGTTCAGTTTGTGGTGGTAAATAAGAGATGTCAAATATACAAAAATATCCACAGCAAGCCCCAATGCGTATTTCATTGAGATGAGCTAATATCAACCAACAGTGATAGCTACGCTGTGCAGCAGAAAACAATAGTGGACTTTACTGAATTTTTTTAATGTTCCGGTAATAGCTAATCCAAGTGACCACATGATTATACTACAATTATTCTTGTCCTCTCCCCTCCATCTCATACTACATCACTCATGTATTACATACATCTTGTTTCCAGAAAAGTGAATGTATGAATAGTCATTTCTCCTCCAGAACCAAAAAGAAAGGTCTCAATTTCCTCTGCTTGGTTTTGTGTTTATATCCGATTAATATATGTACTAACCCATAGTCTTAAAAGAATGTACAAAATTAGAATAGGAAATAAAAATGATCAATTGACACAATGCTGACTAAAAGACTTTTCTCATCCCCTGACTCAACAGCTCACTCTCATTCCTGTAAAAAATAACCCATAATACCCCATATTAGGATTATCAGATCCATGTTCTGGTGGACCAAAAGAATGAGGTGAGTCCAATGCAGAGCTGAGGACCGCACAACACTCTGCCAGTAGCCCACCAGTTTAAACCATGCACTTCATATGATTGTAATGGCTACACAATCATATAAGGAGAAAACAATTGAGCTAATCTGCCAGTGAAACATGCCCATCATTACTACATTGTATTTCAAAGCAATAACTTTTATCCATTAAACTCGATTGTGCACACGACTCCAGTGTATCCTGCAATTCATGAGTTAGTCATCATGCATGAACAATAGCGTATAAATATAATGCTTATTTCATACCCCAGTTTTCAAAGGAAGATAGGAATGGACTTTTTGAATTTAGTTAATACAGTGTTAACATTCCATAGTTAAAAAAAAAAAAAAGACAGGGAAAAGATAAGGTTCTCAAAGTGACATTTAAATCACTCACATTGTACATGCTGTATATATTTACATAAACTATGTTTAACAGTAGATGTGTAACTAATTTCCAAAATACAATATGGAGACAGTATGGATAAATGAGCATTATATGAGAACCTTAACATCTGCATCCCTTGACTTTTTGTTTAAATACATAATCTTAACATTGACCTATTATTATTGCATTATTATTAATATTGGTTTGCATTTCCTTGGCTTTTTAAAAGAAAAAAACAGACATAAAAAGCTCATGCATTCTAGAATGTAAGTGATCTGAATCAGACTTTGTAGTACACACCTAATTTTGATTAGTTCTGGCGTTTAATTTTCATAACTCACTGATGTATGCAGTGTAGTTGTAGTGTCGGTCCCAGGATATTAAAGAGACCCAACTTCTGTTGGTGAAAGAGAGAGAACAAGGTTTTGAGCCACACAGAGCTCTTCTTCAGGAATGGAAAACCTGCAAAACACTTTCAAAAGACGAGCTTGGGAGATGGAACTCATAACTCTGATAGACACTAAAAATCATGGACTGAATACTCACACTGAATTTATGACTTATTGCCACATTCTGTAACCCGCTACCCCCTTTTTTTTGTTCTATGACTTAGAGGTGCTACTGGGCCACTCTACCTTGAATGGTCCCTTAGAATATGTGCTAACTTCTTATGCTAAACAATCTGTTCCACTTTGCATTTAACTGTAACACTTGGCGTATATTTACACTGCAAAGAAAAACCGCAGCTGGCCTGTGCCAGCTGACTCTGGCTCCTGGGGCTTAGGCTGTAGGACTATTTCCCTGCAGTATAGACTAACGGGCTCAGGCTGCAGCCCGAGCTCTGGGACTCTCTCCACCTCACAGGGTCCTAGAGCCAGGGCTCCAGCCTGAACCCAGAAGTCTACACTGCAATTAAACGGCCCCTTAGTCAGAGTCAGCTGGCACACTGCAGGTGTCTAATTGCTGTGTAGATATCCAGACATGAAGAAGAGATCTGTGTAGCTCAAAAGCTTGTCTCTCTCACCAACAGATGTAGAAATTACATCACCCTCTCTAATAACTCACTGTGGCAGAAGTGGCAAATGTAAAGCTTTGTGTTTTCTATTAATTTCAGTATCAAGACATTTTTCTGCAGCAGTGGGCCAACAGAACAACAATACATCTGGAAAAGAAGTAACTATAATGGTAGGAACTAAGGGTATATTTACAGTTTTAAAACTAGCAGCAGCAAATTGGAGCCCAAGTCCAAATATCTACAGTTATCTTTAGCACCATAGCGTGAGCCTGAGTCTGTAGACCTGGACTCTGAGACTTGCTGCCTTGGCTTTTAAAATGCAGTGCAAACATACTCTAATTTAAATTCTTACACATAGAGCTAAAGCCTGTGAATCGATGCGACACTTGCACTCTGCCATTTGCAAATTGTTCGGGCAGGTCAAGCTGGGAAAGAGTACCCTAGGATGTCACAAAGGGGATAGGGCTTCTTTAATAAGACATAAAATTTTGGCGTATGCTAACAGGGCCTGCTCAGCAGTGATTTTTCAAATCAGAACATTTTCATATTTCCTTTACTCTCAGATCCTGTCACCTACCAACAAAAACTATGTGCATTTTTTTAACAATAGCAAGAAAAAAAATGTATGCCTTGAAACTTTGAAGTTCTTCCCCCACCAATAACTCACTAACCAGTTTTGAGATTTTCCCTCCTGTTTTCCAATGAAATCACCTCTGAGCTGAGAACAATCATTGAAAGTTTCAACCCAAAAAAGAAATTTTCATGTTATGAACATGTGACAGACTTAAGCTTACATCAAGGCTTTCATTTTAACTACTGCTTTTGTTTATACATATATATTTATATATATATAAAACCTTGTACTAGGATTATGTCATGAAATATGATTCTTCTCATTTTACATGCATATGGTGATCTTATTAGGTTAGGTTTTCTAATTTATCAAGGTATCATTTGAGGGTTTAATTTCTCACTCCTATTTTCAATTTTCTAGAATATATTCCTTACAGTGAAATGCTTGATCTATTTGATTACATTAATTTGAAATAATATTAGAGTATAAGAGGCACAATTTATAAACATTTTGATTTGCAGAACAACAAGTTTATCCTTTTTTCCCCACGACCCACAAGTAATTGCTGCATTTTCTTTAAACTCTTACTCTATTACTACAGCATATCTAAAGCCTTGAAAGAACATTCTTAGAGGGAGAAGTAGAAGGAATGAGAATAATGAAGATGACAACTAAGTGAACACCAGCACCAAACACAACTTTATCATTTTCAATTCAATTTGTAATCTTACAAACATCCTCAATCAGACCTGGTAGAACTTATTTGAGAGAGAGAAGTAGCTCAGTCTCCATGATATTTCAATCTTTTCATTAGTATCAAATTCTTTAGTGCACCATGAACAGCCAAGAGTTTGGTAATGTGAACTCTCTTATAAGGAGAATGAAACAAGGCCATTAAATTCATTACATTCAAGCTTCACAGCATGAACCAATATAGTTTTCAATAAGAGGTTCCACACTATGTCTGCTACATACGTTATGGAAGTCTATTCAACTTTTTGTGAGGCATTTCTAGATTAATTTCTGCTTTTCTATGCATTTCAAAGTCACTGCATCTTACTTGCATTGAATGTATGAATAAAATATTTCCATATAAAGTTTCTCCCATCATATCCTTCCAGTACTTTTAATCTCTAAATGTCTCATACACAGTACACCATTTCTGTGTACTGTATATTCTACTACATTACATACACGTGCATGTCTATACACATTCACATTATCTGTAAAAGCCTTTCTGAATTACTGAAGAGACTGAAAATTGTACTGCATAAACTGATAACACTGTAAGTATTAAGTAACAGCATTAACTGTTAGAAAATTAATTACAGTTTCCAAGGTTTTTCTTTTATAAGAACAGTCTACCAACTCACATTTTTTGACACTTGAGACTCAGACTCATAAGATTTGCTGTTCTCACAAATAACAAAGAGTGGTTGCCTATGGGATTACAGCATGGCAAAAGTGTAGCTGACTCATGGGATCAATTATAAAGCACCAGTACTTATGGCTTTTGTTCACTCTAGTATTTTCACCAATGGTTTTACATTTTTAAGCAATTAGTGGGATGATCATATTATACATATTACCAAACTAGTTACTAAGGCATCCTCCCAGGCTAGAAAGCTACCACATTTTAGCACTACACACTACTGAACAAGCTTATCCCCACCATCTTCTATAATATAGGTCACTCAGTGTACACCTGATGAAAAGTTATGAAATACACAAGTGAAAAGTTGAAACAGAATGTTTATAAGCCTCAACCAAAACAGCTGTCTTAACATTTTTTAATTTAAAATTAAACAATTTAAAAGAATCAAGTGATTTATGTCTTTTCCAAACTAGAACAGTATGACATACAATCATTTAATAAAAATTTTAATATTGTCACAGGTGCAACTTTTTTTCCCCCCAAATGCCCCCATTAAAACTGAAATCACTAAAGCAGATCAGCAATAAAAGAAGCAGCTCCAATTTAAAAGCAGTTAACCGTGACAGGTTATTGATAGAACAAACAGAATTTGCAATACTTACGGAATGTTTCTCCTGCTGGCCCATAACTCCATGGTTAGCTGGGATCGCTAGTGGTTTCATAATGAAGAAACATATGCTGAACTGAATTTACACATCATGTACCAATTTTTCATGGATGGAAAGTCACCCTCTATAGCATTAAATTACAAAAAGAAGGGGGGAGGAACCAAGCTGGAGCTTAAAGTGTCACTACCACTAAGCTCAAAAAACCTCTCACACTTGTAATACAGAAAAGCAATCCAAACAACAGCGTTCGTCTCCATTTTTGTAACACTGAAAGTCTAAGCATGTCAGGATGTAAGGAGTCTGATGAAGCCCTAAACATCCAGCATTCTTCCAAGTGAACAAGATCATTCCCTGAGACTGAAGAATGGGAGGAAAAGAAAAAGGAGGAAAAAAAAAAAAGCTAAAATGGCTGACTGCACAGAGACTCCCTTAAAAAAGCTTAATACAGTATTATCTTAGTCAGGTTGTCGGAACCAGCCTCCAGCCAAGCATTGTTAATAAACCTGTTTCATTTGCAATCACACTCACACACACACACACACACACCCCTACACAGCACACCCCAAAAAATCAGGGCAGAGCATGTGCATAGGGACCTCCTCCCTGGCTGCTAATGATGCTGACAGAGTGGTGACCAGTGATCTCTGTTCCACTCAACTAACCAAGTTTGCACAATTAATCTTAGCAGCATGACATTGATGGACATTTAATTTCATGATGTCTGACCCTCACACTCAAGGCAAACATGTCTACTACCGAAAGTCAGAAACAGAAATACAACACAGTCACACACACAAAAACCTAGAGAATCATCAGTCTGAATGTAATATGCCAATATAATTACGTTATTGTGCTTACTTTGGAAGACCATGGCTGCAGGCAGTTGGCATAGCAACGCACAAGGAAAGCCATTTCCTGGGTAGAAAGAATGCTTCCTTTTCTAAATAAAAAATTCCTCTTAGGATACAAACGGCATTGCTGCTTCCTGCAGAAAGCAAAGACACTATAGTCTGTCTCTTAACCTGCACAGACAGGCACTCTCAATGCAGTTCTAGTGATGTAAGTCGATTTCTCTCTCTCCCTCCCTCTCCCTCTATACATGGAAATTTCGACTCAAATGGAAGACACATTCCTTGAGGCTCACCCCCTCAAATACTTAAACCATTTCACTCGTTAAGGTAGAGATGGACAAGTCAGATAAAGTAACAAGCTCTTGCCTGTATTATATCAGCTTCTGTAGGTCAAGCAAGTCCCAGAGGGAAGGAATCCACTGAGAGCTCACTCCAAAAGAGTATAACTGAAAACAGGGTGGGAATAAGGAGCAAGACTTACTTCAACACAAGCTCTAGACTAAATATGATTCTTCACCCAGGTGAAGATAAAGAAATGTGTTAGACAACACCTTCTCCTTCCCACACCCAAACATAAAATTGCTGCAAAGCTGTAAAACATCTCTGTTGAGTATTTATAAACAGCACACTTGACAAGCTTTCATGGATTTTGAACAGTTTAAACACTACTCCAACTGCAAATATCTATGGACTGGTATAGGTAAGGTCCTGAATTTCCACAAATACCAATACCAATCTTTTTGGTACTTCTATACGGAGATTGAGTAATTTCCATTAAAACAATGGAGTGAACAATCCAGGCAATATAAAAAGACTAACTTTGACAGTTTCAATAATGTACTTCTTGTATGAAAATTACATTTTAAAATGGAACAGTTTACCCAGAGACTCCCATAGATACCACATTACTTCCAGTTTTATATCTACAGCATCGTGCTATAGAGAAGCTATAATGCAACAGGGAAAATACTCAAGCAATAAAATAAATTTCATCAGTGTACAATACAAATTTTTGGAGGGTCACAAACTGATGACAGTGGAGACCAAACCATTGCCAACAAATAGAACCTGCTGCTCAACCATTAACCTGTCATGTTGCTAGAATTTGATCTCTGCTACATATTTACAATCAGAGACCATCATTGACGAACTAAACAAAGAACTTTTTTGCTGCTGCTCTTATAAAATATATATATATGTAGTCTATGAAGCTAAAAGCTATTAAACATGCATAAACACACATGAAAGATGAATCCTGAAACATATTAACATGTATTCTGTAGCTGTCTCTACCAAAATAACGCACCCTATGTTAATTAGTCTGACTTGCTACATAGTGATGGTTTTCTGTACTGACACTGATTGCTGGCAAATTAGGCTAAACACTTAGTGAAAATTAAGTTTAATAAAGAAAGATTCTGAGGCAACTAAGAGCCACAGTCTATTTTCAAAACATTATTTTAGGGAAAAATTATTTCATATCTGGCCCTTTTTAAAGGGAATATATTTACCTTTATGGGCCTGTTTAATATAGCACACATCTCCTTGATTTTCTAATATATAATAAGAGCAGTTCTTTTAAAGCTGAATTACATAAGTTCTTCTTGATACAACTGTTTTATAAACAAATTTCTGCAAAGGGAAAAAGCGTGGGTATTTATAGTATTTTGTAAATGACCTTAACATTCTTCAATAAATGATTAAGAATTTTAAAATGTTAAATTTAAGTTTCATTCTTGCAAATGCTGAGCATGAGCATTTGTAAATGAAGTTCTGCCCACTGAGACTGTAAATTATCCAATTTATGAAACTTATAAAAAGTAAAACAAGATAATGAAGTAAAGTAAAAATATTACTTTTCGTCAAAGTAATTAAAACACACTTCTAGTTTGGCTTGGTGGCCCTGTGGTTAGTGCCCTGCACGAACATGAGTTTAGTGGTTCAACTCCTGGCTAGTAGGTGACAGGAACTCTGCCAAGGCAAAACATTTCATGCCTCGGTGGGGAAACAATGCACCACAACTAGTTATAGATTAGTACAGTCCCATGTACACATATAGTTTATCTGACTTAGGACCAAAACTGATGGTCCTCAAAAGGAGTCCAGCCTAGCCATCTGTGGTAAAACCTTTGAGAGAAAAAAAAATATTAACTGAACAAAAAAATTAGAAGGACGGGAGAAAGACAGGGAATTCTCAGACAACCATACTACCCCCCTCCATCTTAATTACAGAAAATTACCTTGTCACCAACAGCAAATCTCCATTCTCACATGAGAAAATAAAGGATTGACTTTATAAAAGGAGGGAAACATAACAGCCTAGCCAAATAGACTTAGTTACTGAAGTGGTTTCAGTAGCTAACACTTCCATGAATCGCAAACCCGATAAGACTGTCGTCTCTTAAATTTGACAAAAACCCGTGTCACCTCCCTCACTGTAACTTAAACTAATAAACCAGTTGTTTACTGTTTCGTGTACAGAGCATAACTATCTTTGGTAGTTACTTTGTTGCTTAACAACATGTATAAAACACAAGATATATCAAGTCTCTTGTTTCTTTCTCTCCTTCCCCAAACCCATCTCCTGAATCTCAAAGCATTTTCATATGGAGCAATTTTAGCTACAATTGTTTTTAACAAAATAATTAAAATCCCGTAATTACACTTTACATAAAATGATTAAGGCAGAAATCCAAACAACATTTTATAAGTTTTAAATCCTATTTCAAATATAATTGGAATTCATTAAAGGACCTCTTAAAAGGTTCACATACACTGGAAAGTATCCTCTCTTAGATAATTATGAATAGTTAAGTAAAATCCAACTTTGCTTTAATAACAATTTTCAAATGATGGCTAAAGATGAAAGGGAGCCAAAAACAACATTCAAGACAAGTTTAGTTCTTAGTGTTTTGTTTTGTCATGAGGAAGTTATGAGTCTTTTGTCATCAAACACAAGTTTTACAGTCCTCCTAGAAAAATTGCGTTCTGCAGAGAAATTTGAAAGAGATAAGTGGAAAGAATGGAAAATGAGGTCAGGGACAATATGCAATGCAGGTAAGGGTGGGAAGAAAAGGAGACTTGTTAGTTAGGAACAGACATTATCAACACACTAAATTTTCTGAATCTAGAATAGAATATCCCTTTAACAAGATACCTGTTTTTTTTATCCTTTTCACCCATTCTGAAAATCTGCAGAACACCCAATAGTAGTACATCATCTTAAATGAATGCATGGAAATGTTTCCTCTTTAATATAGTGAAAGGCAAAGGACAAGTCTAAAAACTAATTTTAAAAAAACTGTTTTGTTGGACACAAATTTCCTGGTGCCCACAGGAATATCAAACTATTTCTATACCATTTTTCTCTCTCCCACCTGACCTTCCCCAACAATTTGTCTCCTAGGATATGGCTGATAGGAGTAAAATGGAGCAGAGGGGAAAAAAGAAATTTGCTCTGAATGCTGCAATAAGGAACACGTTTAAATGCCTCATATACCACACAGGTAGAGCCCTGCAAATCTGCGGCTATCCGCTTTATATCTGCAGATATCCACATCCGTGGACCATGTTTGCAGATTGTGGATGGATGTGGATCCAAATTTTATATTTAGGAGCCCTGCAAATCTGCGGAGATCCACTTTATATCTACAATGTTTGCGGATCACAGATAGGCTGTGCATACACATTTTGTATCCATGCAGGGCTCTACACACAGGGCTTTTTCCTTTAACATGCTGTAGTGGATTTAGAATTCACATAAACACCTGTGTGACTACTTCAAATTTACCCACAACTTTTCTCTAAACACTCAGAAAACTTCACTGAAAAAACAGTTACGTACCTTTCGTAACCATTGTTCTTTGAGATGTGTTGCTCATGTCCACTCCCAGTAGATGTGTGCGTACCAAGTGCATAGTCGCCGGAAGGTTTTTCCCCTAGTGGTATCCGTCAGGCTGGCTGTGGAGCCCCTGGAGTTGCACCTTCATGGTGGTGTATATAGGTCCCTGCCGATCTGCCGCTGCTTCTGTTCCTTCTTGCTGGATACTCCAAAAGAGGTGAGGCAGGTGGGTCTTGGAATGGACAGGAGCAACACATCTCAAATAACAACAGTTACGGAAGGTAGGTAACCGTTTTTTCTTCTTCGAGTGACTGCTCATATCGATTCCAAGTAGGTGACTCCCAAGCAGTCCCCCAGAGGAAGGGGTTGGAGTTTACCAAGTCACAGACTGCAGCACCACTCTGCCAAATATGGCATCGTCTCTAACCTGCTAAGTGATAGTGTACTGCGAGATAAAGGTGTGAATAGATAACCATGTTGCCACCCTGCAGGTGTCTTGAATTCGAACCTGCACCAAGAACGCTGCAGATAAAACTCACGCTCTTGTGGAGTGCGCTGTTATTGCTGGGGACAGTATCTTTGCTAGGTCGTAGTACACCTTGATACAAGCCATGAACTATGAAGAGATCCTTTGGGATGACACAGGGAGCCCCTTAATCTGTTCAGTGATCGCAATGAAGAGCTGTGTCAATTTCCAAAATGGCTTTGTCCGCTCAATGTAAAAGGCTAACGCTCATCTGACATATAGGTAATAGAGCATCTGTTCCTGGCTATTAGCATGTGGCTTAGGAAGAACACTGGAAGAAAATTACCTGATTCGTGTGAAATTGCTAAACTACCTTCAGGAGTTGATTTGTTTCTTTATTTCCTTGTGTGGGTATCGTAGTTTTCCCCACACAAGGAAATAAAGAAACAAATCAACAAAGCCAGACGTGTACCCAGAAGCATCCTGCTACAAGACAGGCCCAAAAAAGAAACCAACAGAACTCCACTGGCCATCACCTACAGTCCTCAGCTTAAACCTCTCCAACACATCATTGGTGATCTACAACCCATCCTGGACAATGATCCCTCACTTTCACAGACCTTGGGAGGCAGGCCAGTCCTCACCTACAGACAACCCGCCAACCTTAAGCATATTCTCACCAGCAACCACGCACCGCACCATAACAACTCCAACTCAGGAACCAACCCATGCAACAAACCTCGATGCCAACTCTGCCCACATATCTACACCAGCAACACCATCACAGGACCTAACCAGATCAGCTACAACATCATCGACTCATTCACCTGCACGTCCACCAATGTTATATATGCCAACATGTGCCAGTAATGCCCCTCTGCTATGTACATTGGCCAAACTGGACAGTCACTACGCAAGAGGATAAATGGACACAAGTCAGATATCAGGAATGGCAATATAAAAAAACCTGTAGGAGAACACTTCAACCTCCCTGGCCATACAATAGCAGATGTAAAGGTAGCCATCTTACAGCAAAAAAACTTCAGGACCAGACTCCAAAGAGAAACTGCTGAGCTCCAGTTCATTTGCAAATTTGACACCATCAGATCAGGATTAAACAAAGACTGTCAATGGCTATCCAACTACAGAAGCAGTTTCTCCTCCCTTGGTGTTCACACCTCAACTGCTAGCAGAGCACCTCACCCTCCCTGATTGAACTAACCTCGTTATCTCCATACTGATTTATACCTGCCTCTGGAAATTTCCATTACTTGCATCTGAAGAAGTGGGCATTCACCCACGAAAGCTTATGTTCCAATACTTCTATTAGTCTTAAAGGTGCCACAGGACCCTCTGTTGCTTTTTACAGATTCAGACTAACACGGCTATCCCTCTGATACTTAGCCAGACAAGTGGCTTGAGTGGGTGGCTTTCTGTTGCCAAGAAGAACCTCCATAAACAAGTCTGAGCATGCAAGATCTAATGGGTTCAGCCGTGGAATTTCCATGCAGTGAGGTGGAGACACTCTAGATTGGGATGCTAGAGGCGGCCCTAGTCCTGCATGATCAAGTCCGGGACTAGGGGCAGAGCTATAGGTATGTCCACCAACAGGTTTAGAAGTATGGTGAACCAGTGCTGACGTGGCCATGCTAGTGCTATCAAGATTATTGATGCTCTCTCTCATCAGACCTTCAAGAGCAACTTGTGAACGAGCGGGACGGGCAGGAATACATACAGCAGGTGACCTTTCCAAGGGAGAAGAAAGGCGAACCCAAGCTGTGATTCAGGAAGGAACAGAACTGCTGATACTTCCTGTTGTCCGTGTCATGAACAGATCTATCTGGGGAAATTCCCATCTTTGGAAGATGTTGATCGCGACATCTGGGAGGAGGGACCACTCATGGCCATGAAAGGACCTGCTGAGGTGATCAGCCACTTTGTTCTGTGAGCCCGGGAGTTATGATATCTCCAGATGTATTGAGTGGGCAATGCAGAAGTTCCACAGCCTGAGGGCTTCCTGACACAGGGGAGAGGAACGAGCACCATCCCATCTGTTTATATACAACATTGCTGTGGTATTTTCTGCCAATACCAATATGCATCTGCCCTGTAGATGGGTTTGAAACGTCTGGGAAGCAAGGCGAACTGCACACAGCTCCCTGATGATGTGCAGCGAACTTTCTGCCTGGGACCAGAGACCTTTGGTCCTGAGTCTTCCTAGGTGTGCCCCTCCTCTCCTCCACCCCCCCATCCCATCGCTGATGCATCTGTGACAAGGGACAGCAATAGCTGAGCCCTAGAGAAGTGTATTCCCACACATACTGCTTGCAGGCCAAGCCACCGCTGGAGGAACTTGAGGACTCGAAGAGTGAGTGTGACCAATCTGTCTAGGTTGTCTCTGTTCGGCCTGTATTTCCGGGCTAGCCAAGCCTGAAGGGAACAGAGACGCAGCCTGGCATGCTGTACCACATACATGCAAGCAGCCATATGTCCAAGCAGTTTCAGGCAATTTCGCACCACAACAGTGGGGAATATTCTGAGATCCTCTATGATGGCACCCATGGCAAGGAAGCAAGATTCCGGGAGGAATTCCCTGTCCTGACTGGAGTCTAGGAGAGCGCCAAGGAAATCTATCCTTTGTGTGGGGGTTATGGTTGACTTTGTCACGTTCAAAATAAGGCCGAGCTTGTGGAACGTTGTCCGCACCAGGCTCACGTGGGTCTTCACTTGGGCCCAGGAGCGGCCCTTGATTAGCTAGTCATCTAGGTACGAAATACTTGCATTTGCTGCTTCCGCAAAAAGGCTGCCACAACCACCAGGCACTTGGAGAACACCCGGGGGGCTGTCGAGAGGCCGAAGGGGAGGACAGTAAACTGATAGTGGGTGTTGTTGCCCATGAAATGGAGGAACCACCTGTGGGATGGGATTATGGACACATGAAAGTATGTGTCCTTCAAGTCAAGGGCATCATACCAGTCCCCCGAATCCAGGGAGGGAATAATGGAAACTAGGGAGACCATGCGGAACTTCAACTTCTTCCTGAATCTGTTTAGGTTTCACAGGTCTAAAATAGGCCTGAGCCCACTCTGGGCCTTTGGGATTAGAAAATACTGGCCCTGCCCCTGAACTCCAGAGGGACCGCCTCTACTGCCCTGCATTGCAGAAGCGTTTGCTCTTCCTGCACTAGAAGTTGCTCATAAGAAGGGTCCCTGAAGAGGGAAAGGGAGGAAATAGAATTGGAGAGAATATCCCAACTCTTCCGTGCTCAAGACCCATTGGTCAAGGTGATTTGAGCCCTGGCATGGTAGAAATGGGATAGATGATTCACAAAGGGAGGGGAAGGATCCAGGATCTGAACTGGTGCATTGCCCTGGGCATACCTTCAAAAGTTTGGTTTGGAGGCTGAGGGCTGCGTCACTGTGCCTTGGTCCTGGTTAGAGGAGGACAGAGGGCCTCCACCTATTACTCCTGCACCACTTCCTACTATAGTCCTGCCTAGGTGGAGCTGGGGGGGAGAGGAGCTGGTGTATGAAGCCCCAGGGGATTTCAGGGTTGCATGCAAGTCTTTCAGGCTGTGGAGCCTAGTGTCTGTTTGCTCCGAGAAGGGTCCTGAACAGTCAAAAGGCAAGTCCTGGATAGTGTGTTGGATTTCAAATGGGAGTCCCGACACTTGAACCATGATCTCATGGCTATCACAGTTGCCATCATCCAGGTTGCTGAGTCCTCCAAGTCCAGGGAGGCCTTTAAGGAGGTCCTCACAATAACCCTGCCCTCCTCCAGGACAGCCGCAAACTCCAAGTAGGAGTCTGCCAGAAGTTCCTGAAATTTGGACAGCATGTTCCAGGAATTATAGCTATAGCCACTTAGGACTGCCTGCTGGTTGGCAATGCGAAGCTGGAGCCCCCGGTAAAATACACCTTCCTACCAAAGAGATCCAGCTTCTTCGCCTCTTTAGATTTATGAATCGGACCCAGTTGTCCCTGCCTTTCTTCCTAGTTGGCCGCCTTCACTACGAGAGTACCCGGCTGATGATGAGTCCATAGGTGCTCGTACCCCTTAGGGCACAAAGTATTTCCTCTCTACCCCTTTCGCCATGGGGGCAGGGTGGAGAGACGGGTGTTTGCCACAACACCTTAGTGGTATTATAGGCAGTCTTCATGAAGGGCAAAGCCAGCCTCAAAGAACGTTCAGGGTCCAGAGTGTCAACCATAGGGTCGGTCTCCTCTGAGACCTTCTCTGCCTACTTGCTTAAGTTTTGAGACACCCTCCTGAGCAACTCTTGGTGTGTCCTGTTGTCCATGGCAGGCAGTGTGGTGCAAGTGCCCGCCACTGCTTCATCCGGGAAAGATTTGGAAGATGCCCCCAGGGGCACCAGGTCTTCCTGCCACTGGTTCGCAGGGATCCCCTTGTGCCAAAACACCCTGAGCGGTGCTGGTTCCTAGGCCTGGGCCCATCTCGGTACCGGCCCCGGTGCCAGGTCCCACATCAGACTCTGTGCCGACCTGCATACCCATCTCCTACCCTAGCGTAGGATCCCGGGCTACCGATGTCGATGATGGAGGGACCCATGCCTTCGAAACCACCAACAAGAATCTGGACCCTGGCCCTTGGGCATGGTAGTAGGCCCACGGGGTTCAGAAGAGCCACTGAGCCGGCGCCTGCCACTGCAGAGGTAAAGACATCATGGGTAGCAGGTGTCCTTCCTCCTGCCTTAAGCGGTGCCAGCTTCGCCTAGAGGTGTACGGCTCCACCTCCAAGTCCAACAAAGACTCCGACCTAGAGGGCATGGTGCCTCTTTGCAGTGCTGGTGTCGTTGCGGGTGCAGATGCGGGGGACTGTGCTGTCATTGCTATGAGGACCCTAATCGCCTCAAATGCATCCGGTGTAGATAGAAGTTTTATATCCTTCTCCTGACACTTCCACACTGGGGAGTCCACTAGAACCAGACGCGACAGACCTCCCCGTGAGGCCGGAGTCAATGGTGCCAACTGAGTTGGAACAGGATGTCCCGGAGAAAAAGTCCGCTAGGGGATCGTTTGCTGTTAGCAAGGGAGGGCTGCTCCAATGGCGGTAAGAAGGAACTGAAAAGGCAGCGGGTCGACAGAAACCTATATACACTGCCATGAAGGTGCCACAGGGGGCTCCACAGCTGACCTGACAGGTACTGCTAGGGGAAAAAACCTTCCGGTGACTGTCCACGTGGCGCACACGCACCTACTTGGAATCAACATGAGCAATCACTCAAAGGAGAATAAATAGAATCATAGAACTGGAAGGGACCTCTCGAGGTCATTTAGTCCAGTCCCCTGCACTCGAGGCAGGACTAATTATCTAGACCATTCCTGGCAGGTGTTTGTCTAACCTGCTCTTAAACAAACAATTTATCAAATTCACCACAGAGTTTTTCTTGTTAGAATGTTATTAGTTCAGCCAAAACATAAAGGATTAAAACAGACAGGCAGTGGCATTGTTAAATTAATGAAGCTCATTGTAATCAATTAATATCCTGGAAACACCAAAGCTACACTTACTCCATTGTAATGTCTGCTATTTTGATAACCCATTTACTAACGTTACAGAATGTTTGAACAAATGCCCTTATGTTGAGCTATTACTGCAGATGAATCTATAATCCGGATCTTTAATATAATGACAAGGCCGGAGTACAGTCAGACTGGTGCCTCAGCTGGGCTTGATGCATTGTGGTCTGCCAATCTTCCCTTTGATTACAAACCGATTTGTCACCTTGTGTACTCAGCTCTCAGTTTTTAGTAGAGAAAACATTCTTATCATTGCATGTCATATTCCTCAAAACATCAGCAAGGTGCAAAGCATACAAGAAGTATTCTAAAACCATCATCAAGTCTTCATTTCTGACAGTTGACAATTGCTTTAGAACAAAAATATGAAGCAACTGTGGAACTGCTTGTGGCACTCTTTGTAATGAGTGTTTGTGTCCCATTTTCAGGATTTATAATTTAGCTAGAAAAACCTACTTTAGACAAAACCTTGCCACAAAGACTTAGCATGCAAAAACACTTTTGTATTTTATTTTTAAATATGGTTTATTCCAAATAAGTGTGTTTTTGCACTAGTGAACTTTTTTCCATTCACTGTTTTGCACTCCTATAATTCATATATCATGGTTCCACTGTCTAAAATTTTATTTTAAAAGATTATCTAAAACCTATGCCATTCATATTTGATATATTCTCTATGCTATTCAGTCATTTATGTAAAAATTTCATGTATTCTGATTTTAATTTTATATACATTTTCCATAAAAGCAAATTTTTACCATCTACATAAATCTAGATAGAGTTTAATACTGTATTATTAACATTATTGGTTTTAAAGGAAATATAGATCTGTTTTTATTATTACTGTTAAACACTAAAAATGTAATAATAATTTTGGATTTATATTTCTGGCCATAAAGACACAATGATTAGAGTTTTAAAAATAATTTTCCCTTCCACCATTATCTTACAATAACCCCTCTGAAAAAGAAACTATTTCTTCGCAATATTTTCTTCCACCATACAAGCAGATTGCTTCTCTATACTAGCTCTGTGCACCTATAACGAAATCTTTCCTTGACTAGTTCATTCTGAAGTGGATGGCTATTTTCTGGATGTCAGTAATTACTGTGTAGGAAGAGCTTTGTTGTTTTAACTGTCTCCTTTCCATAGCCAAACAGATAATTGGAGTCTCTTGAGTCTGGATGGCTATGAGGTCATCCCGTTATTTACCAGGTTCTCTCATCTTGGTAGGTGAAAAGTAGTTACAAGAATGTATTAATCAGATTGGAAACAAGGAGTCAATGACAGCATAAAAATACTAGGATTACTGTGCTTTCTCCTGCTTTCTAACTGTGAAAAACAGCAGGGTATGTGGTGTGAGAAGGAAGGCATACATGACCCTCTGAGGCCAAGACTGATAGAGGACATTATAAGATTGGAGAACCCTGATTTCTGTGTCTTGAAAAGAATTTGGCTTTCCTCTTTGGGCGGAAGGATAAGGGAGAAGGCTCAGTAACGGAGACCCAAATCTCCATGTTGTTAGCTTGAAAGAACATGGGATAGAACACCCACTTCATTGGGTCCTCATCTTGTCTTCTATTTACCTGCTATGGAATTGAGTTCTCCAGAGATGTGGAAGTGCCCAAATGAATTTTAGCTTCTTCTCTACCCCATGCATAAGAATGTCCTTGTTGAGCGTGGATGGCTGTGTACCTCCTTGCTTGTTCATGTACACTACAGCTGTCCCTGTTGACTGTTGTCATGAGGATACAGTAGTAGGATATTTTTGAGAACCAGGTGGATTGCCCTGAACTCTAGCCAATTTATGCTCTTCACTGCTCCCTTGGACCAGAGTATTGGTGTTAATTACTGGGCACCATAGGCTCACCACCCAGACAAGATGCCTTCCTTTATGACTGTGAGCCTGATGGTTTTGAGAAAGTTCAGACTTCAACCTTTCCATTTGAGACCACCAAGACAGAGAGGAAATGACCTTATGGGCTACCAAAATGTTCTTTCAGAATTAGGTGGGGAAAGGAGAGTGTGTTTGTTGTCTCTGGTCATCCTTGGAGACTTGTTCTCTCTCACCCCAAATTTTAGTAAATGGGACATTGTTTCAAACATTTGCGTATGCCTAGTAGGATTTTGGCTAAGAAGAGAGGTATCTGAAACTCTTATTACCTACCCCAACCAACTCAGTGTTGTGTTTAAATGGAAGGGTGTAGTTACCCCAGTTAAGTTAATAAGCTGTAATGCACTTTTGTCTCTTTAGAGGAACAAATTAACCTTATTATTTCCCTGAACTGTCCAAGAGAGGGCTGGACATTGCAGAGCACATGGTTTTGGTAAAATTCAGGACAGAATACGTTGGAATCACCTTGCTAGTCATAGACAAGGCTGATGGAAGCAAGAGTGGGGCTATAGACAGGCTGCTGGGGTAAGAGCTGCTGAAGCTGTGTTCAGCACACGGATGCTTCAGGGTGTGACCTGCTTGCTCATAGGCTGGTTATGAGCATACCAGGCAGAGAGCTTCACCAGCAGAACATTGTAAAGGTATCCAGGGTTGCAGGGCAAATGGTGACAGCTCTTCCCTAGATTGCCCCCTCCAGTAACAAGGTCAATGGGTTCAAACATCAGTAAGAAAATATAGTTATGCTATATTAACAATTTTAACTTATTTAAAAGAAAACTAAAATGCTTTGCAAAATCTATAATCTATCAGTGAAAAAAAATCAAGTAAAATCTTAGTCCTACCAAACATAGAAATTGTGATTGTCTAATTTTAATTCTACACCATTTTGTTTTCTGTTATTTATTGTCAGTGTGGTTACTGGTATGCTAACTTTAAGTATCTTTCCTCTATTGTCATGGATATTTCCAGATCTTTCAAAACTCACTAGGTAACTTGGGGAGGTGAAAAAACTAGTGAGATATAATAAAAATTAAAAATATAAATTGGCATTTTATCAAATTATTTTTGTATACCCTAGTTTTCACATTTCCGCTATATCCATTGATATAGACAGCACTATTGCTTGTGCTGGTTTTGTGCCAAGCAGCACTAAAATTGTATTGAATCTCTCTGAAAGTTTAGCCAGAAAAAAGACAATTTCTAGATAAGCAAAACAGAAATCTATGAACATAGGTAACTCAAATATACTACTACAAATAGCTACACCTGACCCTTAACTACAATCCATATTTTGTTCTTTTTATGTGGTCATCTTAACCCACTTCAGAGAGATGGATTAAAATGAGTTTCAACAAATTAATGAGAAATATTTTTAATTTTGTGGTAGTACAAGATACGTATAAGCCTTTTGAAAAATTAGAAGTTATTACTGCTCTGATACTCATGGGTGAAGTTTACAAACTTCATACATGTCATAGACTTGGTCCACATTGATAACAAGTGCCTGCAACATATTTGTAGAAGTTTGATTTACAAATAAAGTTCTAAGCAATTGAAAATGTACTGACCATGCACACTGCAATACAACGTTTTAATTTTAGTTTTCAATCTCAACATTTCTGTTGTAACAATTTCTTTACACTAAGGCTATTTCTTCATTGAAAGCTATATGTAGATTTAATTTTTTTTCCCCTCCTAAAGGGGACATTAAGTAAAATTTTTGAAAATGCCTAAATCTTATTTACAAATCTGACTTAGGCACTCAAAAATTTTACTTTACATCTTTATTTATGGATAAATAACTCAAATGGTAACGGATTTTTGTTCAACACTTACACTAAATATGCACTTGTGGACATGATGAATTTCTGTCCAAAATTTTACCAAGTTAAGACTGTTAGGAAACAAAGGTTTAGAATGGAACGTGTATCCATGTTTAATAGTAGATGTGATGTCACTCAGCCAGAGGAAGCAGCTCTCCGAGTTGCAGACATCCTAAGGACTTTAAAATTTTGTTAAAATACAATGCTAATTACATGTTTAAACAGCTGTATTTCCTCTTTTGGAATCTTACAAACAAGTGTTTTTGAACACCTGTGATTCACCCTTAAATACCACTTCTAATCAAGTAGACCTTCTAAATAAAAGAGATGCAACTGTATCCCACTAAAATTAATCTAATTCCTATTCATGTTCTGCAAGGACTCACTGCGTGCAGTAGTTCATCACAAATGATAAACTATCCTGCTATCAACAACCTTAAGGATCCATCCTGAATAAACCTGAGACAACTTCTTTTACATTGCTTCAAGTCAGACACGCTCTGGACGACTGGCACCAAATCAGTTGATTGTAAGGATTTTCCTATGTTTAATTTTTTATGAACTTTTTAAATAATTCCTTCAGAATAACAACAAGAAAGCCAGAAAAAATGCAATGGAGCACATGAAATACTGGCATATTTAGCCCAAATACATGGAATATGCTTGTGACAGTGCAGTGTATTTGACAGGGCATTTGACTGGGAGCTGGAGTTCTAGGTTGTGATCCTGGCTCAGCCACTAATCTATTAGCTGACCTCGGGCTAGTTATATCACCTCTCTGTGCTTCTGTTTCACCTTCTGCCTTTTGTGTGTCTTGCCAGTTCAGACTGTGAATTCTTCAGGGACCATCTCACTATGTGTTTGCACAGCACCTAACAAAACAGGACCCTGATCATAGTTGAGCCCTTTAGGTATTGCCATTAACTGCTAATACTCATTAGGCACAACAGAGTTAGATAATTCTGATTTTCCTCTGAAGTATTTGACTGTTGCAAGTACTGCAAGGCACCACTGTTCTCAACCGTTGTTAAAACTTTGAAACTTGGGAAGAAAAGTTTCACATGCTGAGCTTGAGCCAAGATCTACACTTAAAACTTAGGGCTGGGTCTTCACTACGGGGAGAGCGTCACTGCTGCAATCGATGCAGCAGGGATCGATTTAGCAAATCTAGTGAAGAGCCGCTAAATCGACAGCAGAGCACTTTCTGCTCGACCCTGGTACTCCAGCTTTCCGAGAAGAGTAAGGGAAGTTGACCAGAGAGCTCCTCCCATCGATGCAGTGCAGTGAAGACACCGGGGGTAAGTCGACCTAAGATACGTCGACTCCAGCTACATTATTCACGTAGCTGGAGTAGCGTATCTTAGGTCAACTTATCCCTGCAGTGAAGACAAGCCCTTAGACAAAGACAGACATAGCTATGTCAGTCAGAGGTACAGCCCACTTCTTCTATATGCATCCGAAGAAGTGCGCTGTAGCCCACAAAAGCTTATGCTCTAATAAATTTGTTAGTCTCTAAGGTGCCACAAAGTACTCCTGTTCTTTTTGCGAATACAGACTAACACGGCTGCTACTCTGAAACTTAACCTGAAGGTAGAGATTCCATACTAGTTGTTTAAAAACAACAAAAGAAAACACTGCAATTACAATTTTTAAATATTCCTTGCATCTAAAGATAAATAGCAGAAATTCTAGCTATTTTTTCACTGGGAATGATCAGCTTACGAAACCAGAGTTATGCATGAGAACTTGATTTTTCTGTTGAAAAAGTGAGCATACATTTTACTTTTAAAGATAAACCTAGCATTTAATGCTACATCAATAGCCCCACATCAGCTAGGCAAAATTATACATTGTAATAGTAAAAAAGAAATCCACCTCAGAAGCCAATGATGATAAAAACTCATCCCTATTGTAGTAAATATATATTTTTCTTGAGAAAGTTCTTACATGTTTACAAACAGAGCATTGTCAATATTCACAAATTGAAAACAGAACCCAAACTGGCAGTATTATTACTGACACCTAAATTGCCTGAAACGCTGTATGACTTGATACACAGTACTCTACTTTGAATTTCCAAATGCAACCAAAGATGGGTCCAATTATGACATCAGTACAAGCTCTCTTTCCAAGGGGAATGAAAGAATGGCAAATCCCAATGGATACACAAGTTCTGCAGCAGAGATGATGTAATATACAAAAATAGACATCCTCAGACAGAAGCTGAAACTTGGATAAACAGCACACTGCATACAATTCTGAACTGCTTTGCATTAATTTGCAATTGCATGCCATTAACAGGAAGAAAGAACAATCTCTGTTCTAACAGACACATTCTGATTTACATTACCTATTTAATCCATCACCTGTATATTCTATGGAAAAAAATGATAATTTTTACATCCTGATTAAAAAACAGAAATACCTTAAAATAGTAAAAAGACAGAAGTATATCCTGTTAACCAATTCTGAGGCTAACAGGCCATGATTTCCTGGAAACTGCAGCACACATGGAACAGTCCTGTATATATGTATGTATATTCACCTATTGTTCCTTGGCATCTCCACAGAGGACCATTGTATTGCAATTTCTAGACAAAGCAGGGTTAGTTAAAGCTGTACTAGTCTCAGAAATCCTTTGCTTTCTGGGCGAATGGCATCGCAACCCAGAATTTCCTCGTTTTTGTCTCACTCTTAAAGATACACACTCACTTATACAGTACATACATAAACTTCAGAAATAAGTAATTTTAATATTATATATACACATTTAGCATTTGATTATTTATGTTAGAGAAAATTGAATATATTTTATCTTGACAATCTCTGCAAATTTAGGATGATATCACCATGAAATGTCATTTAAAAAGTTAGGAAAAAACAGAAGAATGTTTTAAAATTAAATATTGATTCTTTAAAAAAAAAAAATTACTAGGCATAAATATTCTTCCTGCTAAAAGACCCGGAAGGTTCTACAGCATTATAGACCAACCCTCACTCCTTTGCAAATAGACATAACCTTTAAATCATTTTAAATTTTTAAGTTTCAGATGTTATATAGACATTTATACAAATATGTATTCATGTACAAAAGTGTGGGCATTAAATCCCTGAAAACTGTTAAAATTGTAAGCTATCACTTTAAATTCCCCAGTGGTCTTCCCGGTCCTGCTTGCATGCTAGGAGGCTCTGTAAGGAAGTGTGTGATCTGGGATTAGCAGCAGTCTGCAGAGAACCTGCCTAGAGTAAGGTGGGGTGAGTTTGTGTCTGTTTCAGGGAGCAGTTTGCTTTGTCTTTGTTTTGGGGTTCTTGAGCATTACAGCTCTGAATGCTAAGAAATAAAGTAGTGTTATGTTGTAACCTTCCAGCAAGAGTATTATGTTTTTTTCTGTGTGTATGCTGTGAACATAACACTTTCCTGATCCATATTCTCTTTACCCTTGCACCTTCCCAAATCCCTCACTGTATTCTTGCTTCATCTGCACAGCCCTGCCAACGTATTTACTCATCTTCTGCAAATAAACTCAGTGAGAATGGAGGAACCACATATGAAATCAGCATTCTGGAATGAACACTCACGCCTGATGTAAGGATTTTTAGTAAAAGAATCTATATTAAAATATATAAATAAATAAATGAATAAATAAAATATATTAGAAATTTGTTAAGATTATGAGGAATATGAAATTGAAGTTGTTGGGGTCTTGAAGAGACTGACAGTGGTCTTTTCATACTAACCTCATTTCTTGTGATTGATATAAAGTGCATGTGGGCTGACAAATCATGTTCTTAGATTCACTTTGATACAAAACGATAATGGCTGAAGTATTATATAAAAATCAAATTGGAAAGTCATCTTTAAGTATATGACTACATTGGCATCAATTTACTGTACAGAATAAGGAGCACTGAAATTAGCAGACAGAACATTTGAGTTTAAAAGCAAGGTAATTGCATTAGAGAGGCATATTACAGTGCCATAAAGTCTACATTGTTGAGGAATATGCTTTGCATTCTTACCTATTAGAAGTGAATGCATTTTTAATTTCTTTAAGTTTGCTTTCTTTGTAATTGGCCATAGTGTTCCTTTAGGATATCCCTTTTCTAATCCCGCTATTCTTTTATTCTGATCCTTTATTCTTTTTATGTGTGGTGATGGTGGCATTTCCCTGGGATCTGAACAGGGACTTTCCCTCATTCCATATAATCCTAGCTAAATGCAGAAAAAGGCCCTTGACTCCTCAAGACAGGAATCAGGGCTAATCTAAAGAGGCATCACTTCCCTTAACTCTTCCAAAACTCAATGTGTTAGAAGGTGCCCATGGATGTCACAGGAACCCCATCCATCCTAAGACGGGCAGCAATACATCTATAACCCCCATTCCCTACATCTATCTAATCCGTTAATACCCACACCTCCAGTTTAAACATTTTTTCCATACAATTATACATCAAATCTTTTCCTCCTGTTTAAACTTTACATGTATGTGCTATTCCCAAAGCTCGAGAACTAAGTAAACATTAGCAAACATCACAAGCATTTAGACTGTTCACTTTTTTAAAAGCTTGAGATATTTACAGTGTAGTTGGATCAGCCAGTCATGTAACTCTTATTCTTTTCATACTAAAATGTCTTGCCTAATATCATATAGGAAGCCTATGGCAGAATCTGGAATAGAACACAGCTCTCCTGGGTTCTATTCCAGTTTATTAAATACAAGAGAACATCCTTGGTCCTTGGCCTCATTCATAGTCTATCCTGTGTGCTGAATGAAGCAGGAGTCCCGCAGAACAAATAGTATATAATCATGTAATTAAAGACTTTCATAATGCATACACATAAGGCAGATAAATTAAGGTTGCCCGGGCAACCTTAAACCTGGTGTCCCTAATCACTGAATGCTTGAATGTGCAACCCATAACGTTTTTAAATGTAGTTTTCTGTATTTGATTTCCTAGGCTTTAGAAAAAGAAAAAAACCCGATTCCATCACATAGACTCCTACTGACACCACAGGGGTCATTAACAAGTGCTTGAACCCAGGACCTTTAGCAAACCTCTAGGCTGTTATCTTCTATGTGGCTCAACAAACAGGGCTAGATGTAACATACATTTTGGCAGTGGTTTACACCAGTAGTTCTTAACCAGGGGTTAACGTACCCCTCGGGGTACACCAAGGTCTCCTGGGGTACATCAATTCATCTCGATATTTGCCTAGCTTTACAACAGGCTACAACAAAAGCACTAGCAAAGTCAGTATAAACTAAAATTTCAGACAGACAATGACTTGTTTATATTACTATATATAGTATACACTGAAATGCAAGTACAATATTTATATTCCAGTGGATTTATTTTACAATTATATGATAAAAATAACAAAGTAAGCAATTTTTCAGTATTAGTGTGCTGTGACACTTGTGTATTTTTATGTCTGATTTTGTAAGCAAGTAGTTTAAGTCAGGTGAAACTTAGGAGTCTGATTTGCCTTGCGTAACCCTGAAAGGGGTACAGTAGTTTGGAAAGGTTGAGAGCCACTGGTTTACAAAACAATTTGCTAGACTAGCAGTTGAATGTCAGGATTCCTGGGTTCTATTTCTGGCTTTGGAAGAGAGTGGTTCTGGTTATAGAGAGTACAGTAAAGTACACAGGTTTGATTTATTTATTCTGAAAGTGTTGCTGAGGATGAGACTTAGAAACTCTGATCTGTTCCTAGCTCTGCTCAAAGTGGCCTTGTGTGAACTCTCATTTGCAAAACTGAGGGAGAGGAAGGGAATGATATTTGTCTAATGCCTAAGAGGTAGAAGGGCTGGCTCACTAATAAGGAATGAGAAGTTTATATAATTATTAAAAACCTTTAGTGAAAGAGCAGAGACTAGAATGTATGACTCCCTACCCACCACTCCTTCCCATAGGCCAATGGAATCGCACTGCGGCCATCACAACTGGAGCTCAAGCTCAGTGGGTTGACGAGCATGTTCAGTGCACTAGGAATTTTTCCAAAGACTGTCAGCAGCTAGTTACTAAAAGCTTTATTGATTATGTTCAAATGGCAATTTTCAATCTTACAACTTGTTCCAATCTGAACAGATTTTCATGGGGACAGCAAAAGATATCTGTCTGACCCTTGCACTATCCCCCCACCTCCGGCTTATGTTCATGCTCCATATCATGGATGTACTAGACCATCATGGTTACAGGCCCAGCTGCACCTCTATCCCTTTCTGGTCTCTGGGTGCAAACCCTTCAGGTGTCAGGCCTCATGCCTTTACCTATTCCAGGTTATAATTCTGCAATTCTCCCACTCTTAGACAAAACCCTAGGCTACAGCGCCCTGTACACTAGCTGTTTACACCCTGCACCTGGGGATTGGGACATGAGTGTCTTCCTTTCAAGAGATTGAAACCATAGTTTACAGAACAATCTTCTAAAACCAAAATATTGTTTATTTTAGCAGTGAGAACAAAGCATGTAGAAAAAAAGGATTTTAGAAAAAAAAGCAGTCTATATGAATATCTATCTTACCTAAAGGCTTACTATTCCATGATGGTAACCTAGGAACACCCAACTTCTTCAGACACCCCAGCAGGTACCTTTGTCAGCTCAGTTCCCCCAACCAACCCCCCTCTTGAGAGTCCCTTTTTAAACCCTGCTACAATTCTCTTTCCTCTTGGGTATTCACAGGCCCTTTCCTGTCCAGGCATTGTCTCATAAGAACCCTCAAGTGTTTGTGAACATGTGGCTTATCTTGAGACATTCTTTTTCCTGTCTGCTTGTGTTTTCTTACAGACCCTATTAATCTAAACCAACATATTCAGACACTAAGCATACATCAACAGTTTTCATAAATTATTACAGAGCAGTCCCAATTCTGGCAGATGGGCACTAGAACACCTACAAAAATGATCAGAAAAATTTTACTTTGGTAAACCTATCTAATTTTCCCTCATCTTATTAATGGAAATGGCTGTTTTTGCTGAAGTTTTTTTAAAAATCTCAAGCAAATACAAAGCATGAAAAATTTCAGCCCAAATGGTTAAAGTTTGGCAAAGTTATAAGCCACCAAAAATAAAGTATTATAAGGGAAAATGCTTTGTTGTGCATCCCTAACTATAGGCAACCAGCTCTGACTATAATACATGCAAAGACACCAAAATCCCCATTTTAAGATCAACCTTAAGCATTACTCTGGTTAGTTAAATATGCAAGAGTTTATTAATCTATCTGAAGCTATTACTAGAATACCTCTCCTACACTGTTCTATTCCGGTCCTCTTAAAAAAAAAAAAAAAAAAAAAAAAACTGTCTAGAAAACTACATTAATTTTTAAGGGCCATACTTAAGATCAGAATCCTGATTTATTTCATATGATCATTCATATTTAAGACTATTCAGAAGGACTATTAAACTAACATATTGTATCAATGATGAAGTATGCCCCCTCACATTCTAGTAAGAAATTGAACTACCGTAGTTAACATTGGAATGAATTTCCCTACTATTACTGTGCAGTTAGGACTCAATTTTTACCCCACCTAAGTCATGGGGCGTTTTACCATTGATTTCAAAAGACAGGAGGACTGGGCTCCTAGAAAGAAAAAAATATATCTTTATTGTTACAAAAAGATGGTATTTCAGCACAACAGGCTATTTCACACCTAACAGCTTTGTAAGAAACAGCACTGAAGCCCTTTTGATAATCCCAAAAGAAGAAACCTTCAAATACACAAATGAATTGAGTGCCAATTAAGTAAGAGAAAAAATTTTTTTGAAGTGATAATCAAGCTAGCCCAGTACAAACAGTTTGATAAGAAGTGTGAGAATACTTACAAGGGGAGATAGATTCAATGTTTGTAATGGCTCAGCCATTCCCAGTCCTTATTCAATCCTGAGTTGATTGTATCTAGTTTGCATATCAATTCCAGCTCAGCAGTCTCCCGTTGGAGTCTGTTTTTGAAGTTTTTCTGTTGTAAGATAGCCACCCGCAGGTCTGTCATTGAATGGCCAGACAGGTTAAAGTGTTCTCCCACTGGTTTTTGAGTATTATGATTCCTGATGTCAGATTTGTGTCCATTAATTCTTTTGCGTAGAGACTGTCCATGCCTCCAGCTTCCATCCAGGACACACCACACGATCCATTGTCTACAGCCAAGCTCTAAGATATAACCGCATTTGCTCCAATCCCTCAGATAGAGACAAGCACCTACAAGATCTCTCTCAAGCATTCTTAAAACTACAATACCCACCTGCTGAAGTGAAAAAACAGATTGACAGAGCCAGACGAGTACCCAGAAGTCACCTCCTACAAGACAGGCCCAACAAAGAAAATAACAGAACACCATTAGCTGTCACCTTCAGCCCCCAACTAAAACCTCTCCAGCGCATCATCAGAGATCTTCAACCTATCCTGAAAGATGATCCTTTACTCTCACAGATCTTGGGAGACAGACCTGTCCTCGCTTACAGACAACCCCCCAACCTAAAGCAAATACTCACCAGCAACCACACATCACTGAACAAAAACACTGACCCAGGAACCTATCCTTGTAACAAAGCCCGATGCCAACTCTGTCCACATATCTATTCAAGTGACATCATCATAGGACCTAATCACATCAGCCATACCATCAGGGGCTCGTTCACCTGCACATCTACCAATGTGATATATGCCATCATGTGCCAGCAATGCCCCTCTGCCACGTACATTGGCCAAACCGGACAGTCTCTACACAAAAGAATTAATGGACACAAATCTGACATCAGGAATCATAATACTCAAAAACCAGTGGGAGAACACTTTAACCTGTCTGGCCATTCAATGACAGACCTGCGGGTGGCTATCTTACAACAGAAAAACTTCAGAAACAGACTCCAACGGGAGACTGCTGAGCTGGAATTGATATGCAAACTAGATACAATCAACTCAGGATTGAATAAGGACTGGGAATGGCTGAGCCATTACAAACATTGAATCTATCTCCCCTTGTAAGTATTCTCACACTTCTTATCAAACTGTCTGTACTGGGCTAGCTTGATTATCACTTCAAAAAAAAAATTTCTCTTACTTAATTGGCCTCTCAGAGTTGGTAAGACAACTCCGACCTGTTCATGCTCTCTGTATGTGTGTATATGTATCCCCTCAATATATATTCCACTCTATATGCATCCGAAGAACAGGGCCGGCTCTAGGCAACAGCAAAACAAGCTGGTGCTTGGGGCGGCACATTTTTAGGTGCGGCATGGCCGGCGCCAGAATGCCACCCCTAAAAATGTGCCCCGGCTGCCCTAGCTCACCTCCGCTGCTGCTTCCACGGCGCGCGAAACAGCTGATTCGCGCGCCGCTACTTGCCCTCCCTCCCAGGCTCTCAAACCTGTGAGGGAGGGGGAGCAGCGGCGCGTGAATCAGCTGTTTTGCGCGCTGCCGCGGCTCAGGGTCTCCCCCTCCCTCCCAGGCTCTCAAACCTGGGAGGGAGGGGAGATCCCGAGCGGCCGTTTTGCGCGCCGCTGCTCCCCCTCCCTCCCAGACTTGAGAGCCTGGCAGGGAGGGGGAGAAGTGGCACCCGCGCCGCGGCCACTCGGAGTCTCCCCCTCCCTCCCAGGCTCTCAAACCTGGGAGGGAGGGGGAGACTCCGAGTGGCCGCAGCGTGGCGCCGCTTCTCCCCCTCCCTCCCTCCCTCCTAGGCTTGAGAGCCTGGGGGGAGGAGGCAGGGCTGGGGATTTGGGGAAGGGACGGAGTTGAGGCGGGGCTGGGGGTGGGGTAATTAAATAAGGCAGGGGGGCGGCCAAAATTGTTTTTGCTTTGGGCGGCAAAAATCCTAGAGCCGGCCCTGCCGAAGAAGTGGGCAGTAGCCCACGAAAGCTTATGCTCTAATAAATTTGTTAGTCTCTAAGGTGCCACAAGTACTCCTGTTCTTTTTGCAGATACAGACTAACACGGCTGCTACTCTGAAACCTGTCTAATCTCACTGTCTCATGCTGAATCAAACAGCAGCAAAATGGCAAAAGCAAAACCTACAAATGTTCAGCTAACGAAATTTCCACTGCCTACTTTTTAATTTCTCCAACTTATTTTCCTGACCTTACAAAGTGCAAGGGCAGAACAGCTGCAAATGGACTTTATTTTTTGAACCAATACAAAAGTCTAATAAGTGATCTATACTGAGGAAATACATAAATGCATTCTGTTAAATATACTACCTATTTTCCTTATTTCTGTGCTTTGCACATCAGCCTCCAGTGATATTGCCTCAATCTTGTGATGTCATGAAGGCAAGGAAGAAGATAAATTACAGTAGATCCTCAAAGATACAAACGCCAGAGTTACAAACTGACTGGTCAACCAGACACCATGTGAAACCAGAAATAACCAATCAGGCAGTAGCGGAGACCAAAAAAAAAAAAAAGCAAATACAGTACTATGCCTGTGTTGTATCTTGAAGGTAGACACATCTGGGCTGCCTGTCCCCACCTCTATCCCCACCCCCACCCCCTTACAGATTCACAGGCGAAGCTGTGAGCCCTCACTGCCAGCTCAAGGCAGCCAGAGCAAGAGCAGCACTGGGGTCTGCGATTCTTTCATGTAAGCCATGGGTGCTGTTTTCACACACACCCCTTGGGAGGGGGGTTGCTGTTTTCACCACCCCCAATCCCCCCGCTGGGAAGGAGATGCACTGTTTTCACCACCACCACCCCTCACACCCCACCGCAGTCAGAGGACAAGCTTGCCCCAGCAGGGAAAGAAGCTGCCTGCAAGGAAGCTGCCTATGGAACCTGGCCCAGAGTGTGAACTACTGGAGCCGGAGCTGAATTTTGATCAGTTATGGAACATTTCAGTTACGGACAACCTCCTTTCCCGAGGTGTCTAACTCTGAGGGTCTACTGTAATCAGGTTAAGGAGACTGTGTGCTGTCACCAAATCCCACATTTATTTTAAGCATTCTCACTATAGAAGAAATACAGAAAACATCAATAAAGAAAAAACAAAGGTAGGACACAAATTTAGCCATAACACTGCATTGGTATTATGACAATTAGTCACACTGCAAACTTACAAGTAAAACTGTTAGTGGACCATACGTATAAATTACAATACCTGAGGTTTAGTGCATTCCTGTGAGCCAAAATGAAATGAATGCCATATAGGAAGAAAGGAAAAGATGAACATTATCACACTTGCTATAGTACATTCCACCATCAGATAATGTTACAATTATTTTAAAGCGAGTCCTGTTCCCTGATAAATTGGCTGTTTGTGTAAATGTTCTGTAATCCATGCAACAATTAAACATAATGCATTTAGCTTTATTTACAATTTTTGCAAAGTATTGTCATGCATTTTCCATTTTATAACTATCTTTATATAATTTCATCTACATTTTCACTATAGCCAACTTCCTTCAGAGATGCTATTTTGCATGTCATTTTTTGACTATTTCGAACACCAGCTTTTTAAGTACACAATCAATTGGGCCAATGTGAAGTAAAATATTGATAATCTTTCAGCAAACATTTCAGTGATGTGGTAAGTAAGGAGCTTGTACAAAATAAAATTCAAGAATCTAGTTTACTCTAAAGCTATGCAATCTATTTTCTGGATGATGTTATTTTATTTTTTATTATTGATCTTAATGTATTTAACATGCAAATCAAAACATACCCACAATGGATACTAAATTAGATCATTCAACTGAAGACTAATCCAATATACTTGACCATTCATTTCATATGGGGATTTTCAAAATCTTTTTTAAAAAATGTGTTAGTTTATTCATACCAACTTCTAAATTTTAGATAACTGAAGGCCTGATCCTGAGAGATGCTGACTAATGGGAATTGTGAATGGTCAGAACCCCTCAGGAGTTGTACTAAAATAATGCACTTTGCATTCCTATCAGTTTCAGAGAATACATTTCAGTACCATTTTAAAGACATTTAGATTTTCAAACAATTTAGATTTTAAAACAAACAAAAAGCCTTTTGGGTGGCCAAAAGGCAGGAGAATGAAGAAGAGACAACCTACACAGATGTGAGTGACTGGAAAATGCAGTATAGAGAATATAAATAATATCAATGTGATTGGAATGTAAACAATGAAGATTATTTTTATTCTTATAGTGCTTGGTAAAATCTTCAATTTCCATAATTCCGATTTGAACTTGCTGCTCTTAATATTTTCCCTAAAAAAAGGATCTCAAGTAATTAAATAATTAATTTAAATTATACGTTGATTTAAAAAAAAAATTGTCAGTAATTATTTCAGGTTTTACTGACAGTCTACCTGGCATTCTCATAATGTATTTCCCAGTAGACTTGTAAATTCATTATGAACTTCAACAGAATGATTAACAATGAGCTTTTGCTCTTAGTACTGGATTTAAATCTACACCAACCCATTATGTATTCTTAAAAAGTAATTTATACAACACGTGTGGCCCTCCTAAAGCAAATGACATTCTCAAGTCTAGTTACCATTTTTCAAATAGTAGATTAGATGTATAAGTTACATCTATATAAAAACCATCAATGATTCCTTCCTCCACATCACCCAAACATGCATGCCACATAAAGGTGGTTTGTGATAAACTAGTATAATCTCTTATCTTAAAACTGCAAAAGAGTTATACGAATGAGCCAAATGAAATGACTCAACTCAGAAATTCATAATAAATTTGGAAAAAATCAAAATTGCACAGAACATTAAGCCATTAAAAGGGGCCTGTTGTATAAACAAAATACATAAAGTGTTGCTGTAAGATGTATTTATTTAACTCAGGAGGAAAAAATCTCTAACAGTGGATGTAATCAAACATCTACACATTTACAGTCATGCAATGGATTACAACAGGGAATTGGCAACAAGTAAAGGAATGTGGATGGGTAGGGAGAAAATGAGGGGAAAAACCACTACTTCAAATTAGAGACAGCATTTTTAAAACAATCAAGCCCTGATTCTGCAAACACTTGTGTGCTTGAGTAACTTTATACTCAATATGACCAATCACATGCATAAAGTTATCTATGTGTGTAGTAGTATATTTTTGGAGGTTCAGGGCCATAAAAAAACAGCTGAGTACAGGATCTGAAGGCCACTTACTTTTCTGAGTATTTTGTATGCTGCTGAAGTAAACAGCAAAACTAATTACTCTTATCCTAGTAGACCCTTGCTCAATAGAAAAATAAAATAATCCAACAAATAATTTTGTAGAACACATTTAAAATATTAGTACTTATGATCCTTCATCTTTTATGAAGAAAGCCTATAATTTTCAACCTGTAAAATTACACAAAAACTATTTTAAAGAAAATTCTGACGATGTTTTGTCTGATGATAAAGGACAGACTGCAGTATTTCACTCTGGGCAAAAATATCATGGTTCAGACTGAAACTTCTGGTCTTGTATTAGTCAGCAATAAAAGTTAGTTTAATATTCCCAGCTCTGGGTCTTGCATAGAAAAATGACAAGCCAAATCATGGACTATTTCTACCACAACGCAATACAGGTCTTTTCAGAAAACAATTGCTATACATAAAAATGAATGCTTTACTGATTAGCCACAGGAATACTGTACTCCAAAATATTTCCATTACATTTTCAATTATTGACAGGAAATTTAAATCACATGTATTAGGTAACTGATTTGTTTCAAAGTTGCCAAAAATGACTGGAATTGTGAGTAAAGCTATGTGCTGTCCTCTTGCCAGCATTGTTTAACAACAATAAATGTGCAACAAGCTAAGTGTTCTCAACTGAGTTATGAAGCAAATTACATGGGCACACGCACTCATTTTGGGACAAATTCACTGATACCCTAAGGAGAAACTCCCACAGTGAATTTGACCTTTCAGGTAATTATTTTTGTAAAAATGTTTTTCCCTTGTCTTGTATTTAAAACAAATATAGGTAACTTACCGTATGATAACCTCTAGGTAAAGGTGGCTTCCCCACAGGATAAGGATCCACAGTATCAATAATAGTTTGTCTTTCTCCTTTTTGATTGATTTTCCTAAATCTCCTTCGGGATTGTCTATGGGAAGCTTGACGCTGGAAATATTCTTCATTTTCATCCATATAGTCCACCTATAATAAAATAAATACAATGAAGGATCATTTCCCTACAAATGAAAGTTACTGCATATTCTGCAATAAAAGAGAAGCCTATCTTTTCTTTTACTCTTAGTCATGTGGAAGCTTTTATTTTATACAATCCTTAAGTATAAGTGCCACTGATACTGAACAAGCCCACTTTAGTTTAAACTTTAGTTTATGAAAGGGCACTTTGAACTCCATTTCAGAAAATGTGGTTGGTTATGAATTTCCTGCATTTTCAACAGTGAAAAGCATGAACTCGGTGCCAAGAAATCAAATGTCCGCAGGGATGAGAAAGAACAAGTATTACCATGAAAAGAGTTATTGAGCACTTTCACATATTATATAAGTGCCTTACTCTATTTAAAAAAAAAAAAAGTTAACATCCTTTTCCTCAATTTTTATTCTTGCACAGTGATGTTTTTGTCTATGCAATACACTGGCAAACGAAGCTCTCCCATGGGAAGGAACTTGTAGCTTTCCTACAGATTTCAACGGGTCATACTGGGACCTTCCACTCCCATCCTGCCTCTCTTCAATAGGCAACACTGTTTTAATTACGTATTTTAAATATTTTGAGACTTTAAAGAGGAATTTTCACATCAGAGAAATTTGAAAAAGATTAAATTTACATAAAAAGAAATTTACTTTGTAATAATAGCAAAGGAAAAAAACCCAGAACATTTCTAGTAGATGAGTGTATGAATAAGGAATTTTCTGCTCAGCAATATCAATATCCTCTCTGTGTTCTGGAGGTGTTCTGGTGTTCTGCAGCAAAGTCGCAGTCATGTTACTACATAGTAATGTATTGCTATGAAAATATTTTTACAATTCAGAATTCTGACTTTCATGCAAGATAAAGTTTGTAGTAATTTGGCTTTTTGTATCTCTCTCCCCTGTGCCCATCTTACTATTAAAACACCATCATTTCATGCTAGAATTACACCACATTTACAAGGAAGCAGAAAGTGGCAAAAACTGTCTAGTATTTTCCTTATGTGCAGATTAAATCCAGTCACATTCCTCAATCTGTATCCCAAGGCCAAAAAGATTATTCCCCAAGAGAAATAGGCCGTAAGTAGTGGTAGGTGGGTTAAGAAAAGAAGATGATGACAAACTACCACCATGCAGGTGATTTTTTCCTTGTCATGTTTCTTTTCACCATCTATACAAATTACATTCTGCTGACATGACAAGAAGTTTTAATAAGAACCAGTCCTACCCTAACCAGGTGTATAAAGTATGACTAAACATAACTATTAAGGGTATGTCTACAGCACAATTAGATACCTGTGGCTGGCCCATGCCAGTGACTCAGGCTCATGGGGCTTGGGCTAATGGGCTGTTAATTGCAGTGTAGACGTTCAGGTTTGGGCTGCAGCCCAAGCTCTGGGACCCTCCCACCTCATAGAATCCTAGAACTCAGGCTCCAGCCCAGGCCCAAAAGGTCTACACCATTATTAAACAGCTTTGCCCGAGCAAGCTGGCACAGGCCAGCCACAGGTTTTTAATTGCAGTGTAGACATACCCATAGACACTTATGGTATGCAACAGATGTGTGGTGATGACTTCGTAGCTGCTCCACATGTTGTCCTCTGAATATTGAGTTCTTTCCACTCAAAGTGCAGTCAGTCCTCCAAAAGGTTGGGCCAAAGTATACTTCAAAGGTTTAACTAAGAGGTTCCAAAGCTCTTCTTATTCACGACCTACTTTCGATGGATTGTCAGCTAAGTGCCCTCATCCAGCACCTACCACAGGCCCCTCTCATCATGCCTTACCACAGCTGCAGCTTTTTTTTTCAGGTCTCTTTTCCCTGTCACCCCGCTAGGCCCCTTTTCTTATTTTCTCTGTCCTCTCCCCCCCCACCCCCCACATTTTGTGTCCCTCACTTTCCTCCAACCCATCAAAGAGCTGTGTACCAAAGGCATTCATTGGTACCACCCAAAGCTAAAGATGGGTATCATAGCAGCAGGAATTGGGGATAGCAAGCTGTTCCCGGAACCTGCAGCCACATATACAAGGTACAATGGAAACAGGGAGACAAAGTGAGTGGATTCACACCTTGAAAGGAGCTGACTGCCATTTTCCCCACAGCAGAATTATGGGGTTTGGATTGGAGGGCGGGGGGAGGAATGGGCATTTCTCATTTCTACTTCCCTCTATGCTGTGAAGTCATTAAAATAGAATGCATCAGAGTTTTATTAGCAGGATGGTGACAGAGGACAAGGTAAACTGCTATTACACAACCAATGTATTAATTTAGAGCAGGGGTCTCAAAGTCCCGGCCCATGGGCCATCTGTGGCCCGAGAACCTCCCCAATGTGACCTGCGGTGCTCCAGCAATTTTGGGGCTGGGTCTCTCCCTTGGCACCACCTGCGGGGCTGTGCCTCCGCGTGTTGCCCCCACCCTGAGCGTCCCTGCACCCAATGGGAAACTGCCCACCCTGCGTTGGAGCCCCAGGTAAGCGCCACATCCCCCAACCCTCTCCCAGAGCCTGCACCCCCTCCCCCTTCCCACACACCTCCTCCCGCCTCCAACTCCCTCCCAGAGCGTGCAACCCCACTCCCTACCCCAGCCCAGAGCCTGCACCCAAACTCCATTCTGCACCCCAGGCCCCTCCCCCACCCAAACCTCCTCCCAGAGCACAACCTCTCACCCCTTCTGCACCCAAATTCCCTCCCAGAGCCTGGACCCCTACCCCAGACCTCCTCCCCCACCCAAACTCCCTCCCAGAGCCTTAGGCAGGTGGGGTGCAGAGTTGGGGGGGGGTTCTGGGTGACATGAGTGATATTATTGGCCCGCTGAGAGGATTTGAGGACTGGCACTGGCCCTAAGGTAAATTAAGTTTGAGACCCCTCATTTAGAGTGAAAGTGGCAAAGAATTTAAAAAACCTGAAGACTAATGGATATACATTTTAAATAAGTTAGAAAGTTACACTTTGTGTGAAAGCTATTCTTTAATGCTTCTAGAAGTCAGGCCATTTGGATCTCTATCCTTGGAGATTTTTAAGAGCAGGTTAGACAATAACCTCAGGGATGCTCTAATACTTAGTCCTGCCTTGAGTGCAGGGAACTGGATTAGAAGACCTCTCGAGGTCCTTTCCAGTCCTATGATTCTATGATATACTGCAGGTATGAATAACTGATTTCTAAAACATCTCCAGTAAATACAGATGGCATTATTTTCAGCAATTGAATATGATTTGCCCTGCATTTGGATAATATGGTGCTTGGATAATTTGGTGTATGGCTATATGGTGATTATGTCTGTATTGTCTGAATACCACGTCCTTCAGAAAGAGAGCAAAAGTATTTAATCTCTCCTGTCATGGAGGTATATCTGTTTGGATGATGTGCCCTATGACACTGATAGAACTGTTGAATTTGAGAAAACTCTGGGGAATAAAGCTATTCTGCACTGGACCACAGCAGGTGTTCTAAATGACAAATATGTCTTTACACTAGTAATGATGACAAAATTTTAACTATAATAGTAAAAAATATCCCTAAACTGCATTCTCAAGCCTTACATGTCTGGAATAAAACAGAATTTAATCATCAACTGTTAATAATTCTTAAACTAAACTTAGTTTATCAATTTTAAACAAAGATGCTTAATTATCATGTCATAAATACTCGTGGATAATCATAGTTGTCATCTCTACTTCAAATATGATTGTCTTATCCTTACAGGCATTTTTAAATAGACTTTTTTAAACTTGCAGTTTATCTTTATTGAAAGGTTTATTTCATTCATTTAATTAAATGGTGTTTCCAACTTTTGTGCTATGTATTATGATTGCAAACTAGGGCATTACATTAAAAAAAGAAAAACCACACACACTAAATTTAGTTCTACCTTAAACTGAGTATAGTATAGACAATTCAAAGTAATTTCAAGCGTTACCTAATTTTGTCTATGCTTAATGAGAACTTGAAAGTGTAATTTAATTTGAAAAAATACTGTTTGAAAGAAATGGGTACCACAATCTTACCACAATCATTTCAGATGGCTCTAAAACAATGCATTCACAGCCACGCCTGAAGCTTCCTGCAGAACGCTTGCCAAAACTGAGGAAGAAAAACACCTAATCAGAACAAAATCAAAACTGTAATACAACTCAAGAAAGTATTTAAAAACTCTCCCCAGACACTTAAAAAGACTAAAAAATACATACATGCCCAGAGCAAAATTTTTGTGCAGATTTCCCCCCTTTGATTAACTGATAAAAAGAATGCCAATGCCAATATACTTTTGATTTATAGAATTTAGGAAGAACTGTTTGTACAGCACCTAGTACAATGAGGGCTCCTAGGCACTATGATAGCTATAGTAGTAGCAATAATTGTAGATGTGAAACAGTTACATTGATATATATGCAAATAACCAAGTCACAATGCACAAAAATACCAGCAATATCAAAGAGGCTTTCTAACACCTATATATGCTTTATAATTAAATATAATGTGCTACATTTAAAGATTATTCTTATAGCTGAATGGATGGGGTTAGAAAGCTATTCAGCTCTTTACCACATATCCTTCCTTAAAATAATGTCATATGTTGATTCTCCATTGCTGTCTACAAGAAAAAACAGAGTATGACTGTAATGAGAAATAGTTTAAATATTTGCCCATTTAAAGGAATAGGAGCATATAGATAGACCTCAAAATCCTACAAGACTTAAAAGTTGCATGTGGTGTCAAAATGTTAGATTATATTCACACATTGTTAGATGTAAATTTTTTTTTTAATACACTACACTGAAATGTGATAAAATTGCAAATGTCTGTACCTCTGATAGCAATAATATATTTTGCTGTAATTACAGATATAGTATAAAGAGATACACTGAATGCTATGTATTAACACAAGATAGTATAAGATCTTAGGACCCACTGGAAAACTGGCGTGAACAACCTGGGGACTGACTCCTTCCATTGGGGAATTCCTGGCTAGCATATAGATGGTATAGTCAACTTGATGCTGCCCCTGATAGGAGATACTCTGAGATAGGAGGGGGAGTGGCTGGAACACCATTAGGTCCTCAAGTCCTAGAACAGTGGAACAGCTGTTGGGAGCCTTTACAAGCTGGGATAACATTGATCCAGTTTGTGCCAGAAGTAGAATTGCTCTTTACCCTTTCTGCCTGCTGCTTGACCCCAGGATTATGGGAAGGGATATGGAAAGATAAGGACATCTGCTCCACTTCCTACATTCCTGCAATGGAAAGAAATTGTCCAGATTCTAGGACCTGGTCCTTGATATTCAAATCAAATATTTTGCTGGCGATGTCCAACTTCCTTGAACTAAAGTGATCCAGCCACAAAGTTTTCCAACATATTGACTCCCTTTTTCAGGTTGTGCACTCTGACAAGATTTTGAGGTGGTCTTACAAGTTAAAAATGCATAGTATGTATAATAACTACAAAATTAACTATCCAAACTGACAAATATACTGTAAGTAACTAAATACAACAATGACGAGTGTCAAAGAAATTCCTATAAAACAGTAATCGTTGGACAAATTATATACATACACCTCTACCCCGATATAACGCTGTCCTCGGGAGCCAAAAAAATCTTACCGTGTTATAGGTGAAACCGCGTTATATCGAACTTGCTTTGATCCGCCAGAGTGCGCAGCCCCGCCCCCCAGAGCACTGCTTTACCGCGTTATATCAGAATTTGTGTTATATCGGGTCACGTTATATCGGGGTAGAGGTGTGTGTATATATATACACATATATTTTGCAATGTAGTGCTCAAAGTAGTAAAGATGGCTTTTTTTCAAAAGCTTGAAAAAAAAAATTGTACTTCTTTCATCAAAACAGTTTTATCCAACAAACCTCAAAATTTTTAATAAACATTCGCCGTGTCAGACGAGTATCATAAATTTGAGTGGGAAAATGAGGATTAAAGACATTTTTGGAAAGGGATGTCAAAAATCAAGCTTACTGTCCCAACCTTAAAAACAGAGTTACTAATGTAATTCCAGACTTTGAGATTGTACCTATTTATCTATTACACAATAATGCTGCTATGCATCATTTACTGTTTTATTTAAAAAACAAACAACAACAACAAAACCCCATGTATACCACGTAATGCTTTCTTGATTTTTCTCAATTTCATAATGAGGCCAACTAGGAACTTAATATGTCATTCTTAATGGTATTTCTAGTGAATCTACTACTACCCTCCCACCCTGCAGGGTGATTAGTAAAGAATGAAAAATGTCACTTGTCGTCCAAGTGGTGATTCATGCACAACAGCATTTCAATAACTTGCAAAGAAGGCAGTCAAATATTGAAAAGCAATACCAGCTGTGCTCCTTCACCATAACAATGTACATGTTTAATGGTACATGAGATTTTTACAATAGACAAGGATTTTACAAAATATTGAGCCTTTTTAAAGATTCAATAATAAAAAAATCTAAAATCTGCTCAATAAGTTGCACAAATTTCCAGAGGCAAAGATAAGCATTCTTCTATTACTGAATACTAAAAGAATGTGTGCTGCCTTACTCATCAACACATTCTTGAATTTTAATCAAATTGCAGCTACCTTTAAAGGGAGAAGGGAAAATTAAACCATTACTTCATTAATTCTTTGAAAAATGCCTTTAGAATCTAAACTATTTGATTTTTTTGTCATCACCCACACCAATAACCAAATCAGCTACATAAAAAAAATCTCAGGACAAAAAAAAAAACACACCTAATCAACCACCACTTGATTGTAAACAAGACGTGGTGGCAAGAATGTAAATTTGTATCCTAACTGGAAAAATCAATCAAGGTAAGATCTCTATGTTTCCCTATGATACCCCAAAAAGATTGATTTCTAACAGTACAGTTTTTACTCTAGGTGAGAAATCTGTTCTTGTCACTAGGTTTTTTAACACAAGCTTGAAGTAAGATTTTTGAATACACCAGAAAGTGAAACAAATACTTGCCTTTCCACTCCACTCTTGCCCCTCTTCTTCTGGAGTTTTTTTGCTGTCTCTTATGGACAGGAGCTTTTAGTTCTCAACCACTGAATTTGGCCTGACATCACCCTCTTGTCTAATTTTCAAGTTTTAGGAAAGCAAATACAAGAAGACAACACATTCCAAAACTCAGTCCTGCTTACTTACCACAAGTCTGAATTACCTGCAAGGGCTTTAACTCGCAGCACAAGGGAGCAAACAGTCAATGCATTAAGGCAGAAAGCATGCATTGAATCAACACTTGTGAAAAAATTTCCAGTTTTTAAAAGGCACAATAATATCCTACTAATAATAGGATAGGATGTTAGAAACTGACCACCAGTATATTTACCAAAGTTTCGCCGTTGCACTTATGAATTATCATTAGTATGTATACAGTTAAAACGTACTGAATTACTGACATTCCTATAAGCAACAGGGGATATACCCTGGCACTTAAATATAATAGAATTAGGGCTATCCATTAATCACAGTTAACTCACATGATTAACACAAAAAAATTAATGGCAATTAAAAAAGTTAATCGCGATTAATCACACTGTTAAACAATTGAATACCAATTGAAATGTATTAAATATTTTGGATGATTTTCAAATATATTGATTTCTGTTACAACACAGAATACAAAGAGTACAGAGCTCACTTTATATTATTTTTATTACAAATATTTGCACTGTAAAAATGTTAAATGAAAAATAATATTTTTCAATTCACCTCATACAAGTACTATAGTACAATCTCTTTATCATGAAAGTGTAACTTAAAAATGTAGATTTCTTTCTTTTGTTTGTTTGTTTCATAACTGCACTCAAAACCAAAACAATGTCAAACTTTAGAGGCTACAAGTCCACTCAGTCCTACTTCTTGTTCAGCCAATCGCTAAGACAAACAAGTTTGTTTATATTTATGGGAGATACTGCTGCCTGCTTCTTATTTACAACGGCACCTGAAAGTGAGAACACGCGTTTGCATGGCACTTTTGTAGAAGGCATTGCCAGGTATTTACATGCCAGATATGCTAAACATTCGTATGCCCCTTTATGCTTTGGCCACCATTCCAGAGGACATGCTTCCATGCTGATGATGCTTGTTAAAAATAATAATGCGTTAATTAGATTTGTGACTGAACTCCTTGGGGGAGAATTGTATGTCTCCTGTTCTGTTTTACCCACATTCTGCCATATATTTCCATGTTATAGCAATCTCGGATGATGACCCAGCACATGTTCGTTTTAAAAATACTTTCATTGCAGATTTGACAAAATGCAAAGAAGATACCAATGTGAGATTTCTAAAAATAGCTAGAGCACTTGACCCAAGGTTTAGGAATCTGAAGTGCCTTCCAAAATCTGAGAGGAACGAGTTGTGGAGCATGCTTTCAGAAGTCTTAAAAGACTAACACTCCAAAGCGGAAATTACAGAACCCGAACCATCAAAAAAGAAAATCAACCTTCTACTGGTGGCATCTGACTCAGATGATGAAAATGAACATGCAGTCAGCCAGCACTGCTTTTGATCATTATTGAGCAGAACCCATCATCAGCATGGACGCATGTCCTATGGAATGATGGTTGAAGACGAAGGGACATATGAATCATTAGTGCATCTGGCATGTAAATATCTTGCAACCCCAGCTACAACAGTGCCATGAGAACGCCTGTTCTTACTTTCAGGTGACGTAAATAAGAAGCGGGCAGCATTAGCTCCTGCAAATTGAAACCAAACTTGTTTGTCTGAGCAATTGGCTGAAGTTGGACTGAGTGGACTTGTAGGGACTGTTTTATTTTTGAATGCAGTTATTTTTTGTACATAAGTCTACATTTGTAAGTTCAACTTTCATGATAAAGAGACTGCACTCCAGTACTTGTATGAGGTGAATTGAAAAATACTACTTTTGTTTTTTACAGTACAAATATTTGTAATAAAAATAAATATAAAGGGAGAACTGTACACTTTGTATTTGTGTTGTAACTGAAATCAATATATTTGAAAATTTAGAAAACATCCAAAAATATTTAAATAAATGGTATTCTATTATTGTTTAACAGTGCAATTAATTTTTTAATCGCTTGACAGCCCTACATACAAAGATTAGGGTTGGAAAAGTTCTCCGGAGGGCATCTAGTCCAAACCCTTGCTCAAAGCAGGACCAACACCAACTAAATCATCTCAGCTAGGGCTTTGTCAAGCTGGGCCTTAAAAACCTTTAAGGATGGAGATTCCACCACCTCCCTAGATAAACCATTCCAGTGCTTCACAACCCTCCTAGTGAAATAGTTTTTCCTAATATCCAACCTAGACCTCCCCCACTGCAACTTGAGACCATTGCTCCTTGTTCTGTCATCTGTCACCACTGAGAACAGCCTAGCTCCATCCTCTTTGGAACCCCCTTCAGGTAGTTGAAGGCTGCTATCAAATCCCCCCTCACTCTTCTCTTCTGCAGACTAAATAAGAACAATTCCCTCAGCCTCTCCTTGTAAGTCATGTGCCCCAGCTGCCTAATCATTTTCGTTGCTCTCTGCTGGACTCTCTCAAATTTGTCCACATCCTTTTTGTAGTGGGGGGCCCAAAACTGGATGCAATACTCCAGATGTGGCCTCAGTGCCAAATACAGGGGAATAATCGCTTCCCCTCAATCTGTTGGCAATGCTCCTACTAATGCAGCCCAATATGCCATTAGCCTTCTTGGCAACAAGGGCACACTGTTCACTCATATCCAGCATCTCATCCACCGTAATCCCCAGGTCCTTTTCTGCAGATCTGCTGCTTAGCCAGTCGGTCCCCAGCTTGTAGCAGTACATGGGATTCTTCCGTCCTAAGTGCAGGACTCCGCCCTTGTCCTTGTTGAACCTTCTCAGATTTATTTTGGCCCAATCCTCCAATTTGTTTAGGACACTCTGCACCCTATCCTTACCCTGCAGCATATCTACCTCTCCCCCCCCCCCCCCCCAGCTTAGTGTCTTCTGTGAACTTGCTGAGGGTGTAAATCCCTCCCACCATCCAGATCATAAATGAAGACGTTGAAGAAAAACGGCCCCAGGACTGATCCCTGGGGCATTCCACTTGATACCAGCTGCCAAATAGACATAAAGCCATTGATCACTACCTGTTAAGCCTGAAGATCTAACTAGCTTTCTATCCACCTTACAGTCCATTCATCCAATCCATACTTTTTTTTTAACTTGCTGGCAAAAATACTGTGGGAGACTGTATCAAAAGCTTTGCTAAAGTCAAGGTATATCACATCCACCATATCCACAGAGCCAGTTATCTCATCATAGAAGGCAATCAGGTTGGGCAGGCATGACTCACTCTTGGTGAATCCATGTTGACTGTTCCAGATCACAATCCTCTCCTCCAAGTGCTTCAAAATGGATTCCTTGAGGACCTGCTCCATGATTTTTCCAGGGACTGAGGTGAGGCTGACCAGTCTGTAGTTCTCCGGATTCTCCTTCTTCCCTTTTTTAAAGATGGGCACTATATTTGCCTTCTTCCAATCATCTAGGACCTCCCCCAATCACCACGAGTTTTCAAAGATAATGGCCAATGGCTCTGCAATCACATCCGCCAACTCCCTCAGCACCCTTGGATGCATTGCATCTAGCCCCATGGACTTGTGCATTTCCAGCTTTTCTAAATAGTCCTTAACCTGTTCTTTCACCACTGAGGGCTGCTCACCTCCTCCCCATACTGGGCTGCCCAGTGCAGCAGTCTTGGGGCTGACCTTGTCTGTGAAGACCAAGGCAAAAAAAAGCATTGAGTACTTCAGCTTTTTACACATCGTCTGTCACTAGGTTGCCTCCCCCATTCAGTAAGGGTCCCACACGTTCCCTGACCATCTTCTTGTTGGTAACACACCTGTAGAAACCCTTCTTGTTACCCTTCACATCCTTGCTAGCTGCAACTCCAATTGTGCTTTGGCCTTCCTGATTACACCTCTGCTTGTTCGAGCAATATTTTTATACTCCTCTCTAGTCATCTGTCAAAATTTCTTGTAAGCTTCCTTTTTGTGATTAAGCTCACTGAAGATTTCTCTGTTGATAGAAAATATGGCAGGTGACCAGCTTGGCTTCTTTCTGCACATTGGGATGGTTTCTTCATGCTCCCACAATAAGGCTTTAAAATACAGCCAGCTCTCCTGGACTCCTTTTGCCCTTATATTAGCCTCCCAGGAGAGCCTGCCCATCAGTTCCCTAAGGAAGTCAAAGTCTGCTTTTTTGAAGTACAGGATCCGTATTCTGCTGCTCTCCTTTCTTCCTTTTGTCAGGATCCTGAACTCAACCATCTCATGGTCACTGCTGCCGAGGTTGCCACCCACTTCTACTTCCCTACCAATTCTTCTCTGTTTGTGAGCAGCAGGTCAAGAGGTGCACGGCCCCTAGTCGGTTCCTCCAGCACTTGCACCTGGAAGTTGTCCCCAACATTCTCCAAAAACTTCCTGGATTGTCTGTGCACTGCTGTATTGCTCTCCCAGCAGATGTCAGGGTGATTGAAGTCCCTCATGAGAACCAGGACCTGTGATCTGGAAACTTCTGTTAATTGTCCAAAGAAAGCCTCACCTACCTCATCCTCCTGGTTTGGTGGTCTATAGCAAACGCCCTGTGACACTGCAGTCTATATGGTTTTATAAAAGTATGATAAGAAGTGAATATAATGTAACAGATATGCTTCATGCAAAAGGTCTCTTGTAAAGTATCATTACAAAGCTTATAATCTACTGAGTGTGATCATCCTATTTGTATAAATGTACCACTCTTGTATCTAAAACTAGAAATATAAAATATAACTCTGAGGGTCTGTTGTAATTATGCAAAGTGTGGGCCATTAATTGTGGTTTGGAATCCTGATGATTCCCAGGACCATTGTCTGCAGATGGCTGTGTTTTACCTGTGACTCTTCCGGTATGTGTGTGTGCTGGCAAGTGGGTAATGAAGTCTTGCAGGGACATGTGATCTTGTCACCTGAACTGGAATCCATTTTTAACCTGGTTCTTTTCCAGTGAGGGGGATGGAAATCCAGAAGGACAAAGGCCTTATGCAAAAGATATATAAAGGGGTGGAACAGAACAGAGAGAGAGAGGAGCCATCATGAAGAATACCCTAGCTACCACCTGTGCTGGAACAAGAGCTGTACCAGGGGAAAGAATTGTGCCCAGGCTTGGAAGGTGTCCAGTCTGAGGAAAAAACTTACTAAAGCATCTCTGAGGATGCGATTATCTGTATTCAGTTTGATTAGACAGATTTGCACATTTTATTTTATTTTGCTTGGTGACTTACTTTGTTCTGTCTGTTACTACTTGGAACCACTTAAATCCTACTTTCTATATTTAATAAAATCACGTTTTACTTATTAATTAACTCAGAGTATGTATTAATACCTGGGGAGCAAACAACTGTGCATATCTCTCTATCAGTGTTATAGAGGGCGAACAATTTATGAGTTTACCCTGCATAAGCTTTATACAGGGTAAAACAGATTTATTTGGGTTTAGACCCCATTGGGAGTTGGGCATCTGAGTGCTAAAGACAAGCACACTTTGGGGCAGGTAATTCAGACACTGGGTCTGTGATGGAGCAGACGGGAGTGTCTGGCTCAGCAAGACAGGGTGCTGGAGTCCTGAGCTGGCAGGGAAAACAGGGATAGAAGTAGTCTTGGCATGTCGGGTGGCAGCTCCCAAGGGGAGCTGTGATCCAACCTATCACATGCCCATCACAACATCACCCTAGTTGCTCTTACCAGTAAACATAACCCAAAGACTCAACAGCAATCATAATCTTTCATCCAAAGACCTCAAAGTACTTCGTAAGCCCGAAACATGCTTTACATTGTCTCCATGAAGTACTGTATGCAAGAGATGAGTAAACGATGGCAAAAGGAAGATTAAGTATCTTGACTATAACCACTGACTTGCTGTGACATTGACAAGAACAGAACTCAAATCTCCTGACTCCCATGCCCTGATCCGGCTGTCTCCAACAAGGAGTAACACACAGAGGGAATGACGGAAGACAGATATGTTGCACCTTGAAAAAATAATTGCAATCAAAGAAATTGGAAAAGACCAAAACAATCTTGTCTTAATTGAACATTAGTGAATAGGACTTTAAAAATTCAGCCTAAAAGATACCGTTATTCATATACATTGTCAAGCAATAGAGGCAACTCTCATAATCGGCGCTCACTTGAGCTGATTATAATACCTAATGAAGCCTTATGTAAAATGCTAGGAAAAAACCCTCCGCAAGAGATCCTAATCACCAGGCAGGTCAAATTTTGACAGAATACAGGTATCCAGCAGGTTAACCCCTTTACCAGAGGGTCTATCACTAGATACCTGTCTTGTGCAGTCCTTTGGTTTCCTGGTTAGCTGGAGAAAATTAAGGGGAAAATTAGAGATTAGCTCTTACAGACTAGAGATTCAACATTAATTTATTCCCTTCCTCCTCCCAACATAGAATGATAAGGCTGCTGGTAGATGGAGTTTCATCCTCTGCTGTTGCTAGGGAGCCAGAGACCCAAACAGCATTCTTTTGTTTAAAACTGAAACACACAGTTCTTTCAATTCCTGCTGTAGAGACTTTTGCATAATGCTACTTTGCATTTGGTTATACTGTATCATTCACGCACATGTGATAACATATAACATGGACTGAAGTGATTAAAAGCTAAAAAGCATCTCTTCCTACCTACGACGTATAAAAACTTTTCGTTCCTAAAATAACTCATTTTCAAGTATGCTCAATAGAAAACAGACTCTCAGCCTAAGGAAAGGCAAGTCGAAGACAGTATTTAGCCACCTTTACGTTCTCCCAACCCTGGGCTGCCCCAGAGACTGAAGAAATCCTCATCGTAACTGCTGTGGGGGCCTAAATTACAGCAACCATAGGGCAGACCCACCTATAATCCCTAGCGCGCTGCATGCTACATGCCGCTGATGAACACAGTGCTACTGCCAACAGAGGGGCTTGTACATACTTGGAGGGGCAGCCTTCCAGCTGTCTTCCTCTAGGTCAATGGTCCCCAAACTGTGGGGCACGCCTCCCTAGGAGGGCGTTGTGGGGCCCAGACCAGCCCCGGGGGAGGGGGGGGGGCGAGGAGGGAGCACCACCAGCTCCGCTCTGTCTCAGCCCTGGCCCCGCTCCCACCCGTGGGCCCTGCTCTTGGCTGTGGCTCCCAGGAGTAGGGGGTCAGATCCCATTAAGGGTAAGGGCGGAGCATGACAGAAAAAGTTTGGCGACCACTGCTTTAGGCTAGGGGAACTCCTCCTGACAGCCCCTTTATACTGCTCAAGCTCTTTTACCCAGCATGAAGAGGCTAGAATGGGTGTGAGAATTTCACCCCCGTTATTTAAATATTTGTAACCGTTTCAGAAACCAAAAAGGCCCTTATCAGCAAAATCTTGTATTAGCTACAGGCACCTACTTTACAATCAAATCCCAGTTAAATATAGTGATGTGTAAAAAGGATATTCTTAAAGGGAAAAAAAAATTAAAATGACTCAATATTAATTGCTCTCTAAACAAGTTTTGGCCATGCTATTTCCAAAGTTATACAGTATGTTTAAAATGAAACATAACTTTCTGTATGCATAAACTTTTTCTAAATAAGTCTTTAGAAAACATTATGGAACTTCAGTCAAACCTCCATGATAAATTTCTTACTATAACAATAAATATTAATGCAAGAACATCAAATATTAACTCTTAAAATCTTCCAACCAAACACTGGAAATGAAGGACAAAATTATAGTTTTCTACAAAATTTTATATTTCTGTTCCCTCGAGACTATGTGATCTCACAAAAAGAATTTCACACATCTTTCCTAGTTAACCAGAAGACCTGCAATTACCAGACACAACTAATTTTTTTTTTAAGAAAACTCAGAGGTGCAGACAGTCAAAAACTTGGGCAGACAGGACAACTCACCTTCATTTGCTACATGCTATTTAGAAGCTGGTACATACACTTTTTAGGGTTGTCAGGAAAGAAGACAGTAGCTGACCACAGAAGTCTCTCCTGTATTCAATACTGTTCCCTTGCCAGGGGCCTCCACATTCCATTTTTCACATCAGTCTAACTCCTCTAAGGAACATTATTTCTCAGCACTGGAATGTAAGCGTATTCATCACAAGCAACACAAACTTGAGAAAAGCGCCACTACCTAGAAATGCTAAGAACATTGTACGAACATTATTCCAATAGATAACCCAATTTTTTATAATGTGTAACTCCCTAAATTGTTCCAAAAAGCCCACTTTTACTATATTGATAATTATAGAAAGATGAACATATCACCAAACACTTACAGGGTTTTTTCCCCTAAACAGATTTGGTTTTAATTTTTTCTGAAATCATAGTGCATTTGTGAACTTTAATTAAGAGTGCCATTGGAATGAAGGCTACGTAACAATGAACAGTTCATAAAAAGAACAAGCAGCAACACACTATCAGCAGGTGCATAAACAGCATTCTCTAGAATATTTGTAAGTAGGGTTTAAAAAACATTGTAAATGTAACTTATTACACCTATTATTTAGAGTGAAAAGACACTAATTTTAAAAAGACGCAGTGAAGAAAAATATGTCTTTTTAATTGATTTTATTTATAGTAATTCCATATATACTTTTGTTGTAGATGTTTATTAAAAATTGTTCTAAAGTATCAAACTAAAAATGTAATATAAACAGATATTTGTAATTATTCCATTTGATGTACAAAAGCTTAACTATCATTCTCTGAAGTCCTAACACTGGATTTTCACAAGCAGTGTGTACTTGAAAATTAGTGCTGTGAACTACCGGTAAGTATTTTTAATGGTTGCTGATCAAAACACACAATCTACCATACATATGTCTAAGAGCTGTGTATATCAAAATACAATACTGGGGATTACGATAACTAGATTCTTCCCCTCATTACCCCCAGTTACATTTTTTATTATTATTCTGCATTTTGAAGTATTCTAAGAGTAAGTCTAGTTAGTATCTTCCTTGCTTAGCTTTCTCAGGCCATTCACATATTCATCATAAAAATAAGCCAAAAAAAAGATTAAAGTATATATTGAGCATTTCATGCTCACCGCTTCATATCCAAAAGAGCTAGATAATTATCTACAATTTTTCCTGCTTGTTATATGGGCTCCTTGCTGCTCTTTATTACACTGCTGTAGCAGACAGTAACTTCTGAGTCTCTCTCAGTAGAATATTAACAAGAAAATTTACAGATATCCCTTGTTTATGACTTTAGAAATTAAAGTGGTCTAACCTGAACTGGTCTTCATTAGCTTTCAAGCATCAGCCATGCTGCTGGTACTGCTATCTACACAAATGCATTCTCTTCCCATTTTCCCTGTGTTTTTTTTTTTTCCTTTCTAAACCTGCATGCATAGAAGAACAACATTCTTTTTGATAGTTAATTTCCGGCTTGAGTGACCCAACCACCCCTTCTGCCTGTAGATATGTGCTGCATGTGTCATATAGGCAGTGCTTCCACATACCAGCTTGATGACCTCAGCACTCCCAGACAACTGCTTTTTTATCAATTGTTATTAATTTATTCATTATTCTTTGATAATGCAGTAGTAAATATGGGGATTTGGAGTGTCTGATCTCTTATGAATCCCAAGGTCAAATCCTGGCATACAATCAACAACAAATTTACTTATGCCCTGCTATAAACAGAGACCACTAGAGCATGATAGACGTAAATTCCAAAACAAACCATACTGATTTCTGCCATGCTAAATTCCAAAATAACCTTAAATTTCTAGGCCAGCAATTTAAGTGCCCTCTGGGAGAAACCAGGGACTCTGTTGCTAACCTGCCACTCAGGTGCTATTCATGCGTGAATTGGATTCAGAGCAGCTCTGTCTTTCCCCACTGTTTATTTGACTGATGCCAGATCTTCACTGCGTCCAAAAAAAAAAAAAAAAAAAAGTACTTTTTTAAACCTAGGAATGACACACACGACGCACCTTTTTATTCTAAGTTAGACCTATCCTGGTCTTCACTGCTAAAAAAGGTGTGTTTTTAACCTGGGGGTAACGAAGGCTATGTCTACACTGCGCACCTTACAGCGGCACAGAAGTTCTGCTGTAAGGTACGCAGTGTAGCCACTCTTTGTCGGCAGGAGAGCTCTTCTGCCAACAAAATAAAACCATCTCTAATGAGGGGCGCTAGCTTTGTTGGCGGGAGAGCATTTCCCACTGACAAAGCGCTGTCCACACCAGCCCTTTTTGTCGGTAAAACTTTTGTCAGTCAAGGGTGTGTTTTTTTCACACCCCGGAGTGACAAGTTTTACCCAAGTGCAGTGCAGTGTAGACATAGCCTAATGCACAAGAGCTATCTGGAGTGAAAAAACAAAAACCAGGCACTTTAGTTTTACCGTGAGGTACACTCACCAAGGGAATACAAGGCCTGAGAGAAGACCATTCCTTTCACTTGGAGAGGTCTAAATTAGAATAAAAGATGTGTTTTTAAAAACAGATTTTAACTAATAATTAAAACCCCTACTGTAGGCAGAAATTGTGTTTTAATACATTAGCTGGTTGAGGTGAACCTGGAAGAAGAAAACTGCAGTTTAGAAGGGAGATAGCCCTCACTGAAGAGCACCAGAGTGTTCTGTAGATAAATGGATTTGGTATTGTTAGCTTATGCCCCTAGTAAAAAATAATCACACTTATATGTGCACAATAAATCTAGCAGGGGAGAGCATTAGACTTGTAACTGAGCAGCTAAGGAAGTTGGCGCTAGGCTTGCATATGACCAATCGAGCTGCATACTGGGTGTGTGTGGAGGCGGGGGAGGGGGAGTATACATTCAGAGATTATAAGGCCATAAAGTAGGGCCCTAACAAATTCACAGCCATGAAAAACACGTCACGGACCGTGAAATCTGGTGTCCCCCCTGAAATCTGATCTTGTGTATGCTTTTACCTATACTATACAGATTTCATAGTGGAGAGTCCACTGTTTCTCACATGGGGGGTCCTGACCCAAAAGGGAGTTGCAGGGGGATCACAAGGTTATTTTAGGGGATTGCGGTATTGCTACCCTTACTTCTACACTGCCTTCAGAGCTCGGTGGCTGGAGAATGGTGGCGGCTGAGTGAGGGCCCAGCTCTGCAGGCAGCAGTGCAGAAGTAAGGTGGCAATACCATACCACGTCACCCTTACTTCTGCACTGCTGCCTTCAGAGCTGGGTTGTTGGAGAGTGGTGGCCGCCACTCTCCAGCTGCCCATAGGGTGACCAGATGTCCCAATTTTATAGGGACAGTCCCGATATTTGGGGCTTTGTCTTATACAGGCGCCTATTACCCCTGCCCTCCTGATTTTTCACACTTGCTGTCTGGTCACCCTAGCTGCCCAGCTCTGACGGCAGCACCACCACTTACCGCAACCCCCCCTAAAATACCCTTGTGACTCCCCCACAAGTCCTTTGGGTCAGAACCCCTACAATTACAACACCCTGAAATTTCAGATTTAAATAGCTGAAATAATGAAATTTAAGATTTTTTAAATCCTATGACCACGAATTTGGTAGGGCCCTAGCCATAAGGGATCATTATGATCATATAGGCAGATATCCTGCATAACACAAGCCATAGAACTTCCCCAAAGTAATACCTGTTTTAAATCCACATTATCTTTATGAAAAGCAGTTAAGCATGCAATGAATAATGCAGGACTCCTAAAAGAGGGGAGAAACAAGCCCTATGTAATCAGCACATAACTGGACATCAGTTCTATGGCTAAATCCCTGGAATAGAGTTGCCAACTTTCTACTGGCACAAAAACAAACACCCTTGCCACGCCACGCCTCTCTGAGGCCCCGCGCAGGCCCTGCCCCCCTGCTCACTCCATTCCCCTCCCCATTGCTCACTCTCACCACCTTCACTCACTCACTCATTTTCACTGGGCTGGCTCAGGGGCTGGGGTGTGGAAGGGGGTGAGGGCTCTGGCTAGGGGGACGGGATCAGGGATGGGGCCAGAAAGAGGAGGTTACTCACCCTGTGCAGTAACTGACGTTCTTCGAGATGAGTGTCCCTGTGGGTGCTCCACTCCAGGTGTTGGTGCGCCTTTGCTCGGAGATTTTTGCAGCAGTACTCATAGCGGCCACGCATGCTCAGAAGCTGCCCCCCCCGCTGTGAGTCTAGGTTGATAGTACGCATGCGTGGCCGGTCTCCTCAGTTCCTTCTCTACAACGGAGGCCCCCCAACTCCGAAGTAGAAGGGAGGAGGGTGGGTAGTGGAGCACCCACAGGGACACTCATCTCGAAGAACGTCAGTTACTGCACAGGATGAGTAACCTCCTCTTCTTCTTCGAGAGATGTCCCTGTGGGTGCTCCACTCCAGGTGACTTAAAAGCCGTGTATCTTAAGGAGGTAGGGACTTCGGATCTGATAGGAACGCCGTTGATAGTACAGCCCTGCCCAAACGTATGTCAGATAGAGGGCCTTGAGTAAGGGCATAGTGTTTAACAAATGTGTGCTCAGAGGACCAGGTGGCTGCTTTACAAATATCAGCCAGGGGAACTTTGCGTAAGAATGCTACAGAGGCAGCCAGAGATCTAGTGGAGTGTGTTCTGATGCCGTCTGGAGGTGTAACCTTCTTCATCTGATAGCACAACCGTATGCACTGGGAAATCCAGTTCGAAAGTCTCTGGGTAGAAATAGGCGTACCTTTGGAGCGCTCCGCAATGGAGACAAAAAGTCTGGAGGAAGTTCTAAAAGGTTTGGTTCTATCCAAATAGAATGACAAGGCTCTGCGTACATCTAGTGTATGCATTGAGGTTTCGAACGAGTTCGCATGTGGTTTCGGAAAAAAAAGTCGGCAGGTGTATTGATTCATTAATGTGGAATGACGAGTGCACCTTTGGAAGAAATTTGGGGTGTAATCTGAGGGTAACCTTGTCTTTAAAAAATATCGTATATGGTGGGTGTGCCATAAGAGCTGCTATTTCTCCTGCCCGTCTGGCAGAGGTAATTGCCACTAGAAATGCTGTTTTCATCGAGAGGTGTAAAAGGGAGCACGTGGCTAGGGGTTCAAATGGTTGTTGAGTTAGGCAAGACAGTACTAGATGAAGGTCCCAAGGGGTGGTAGGTGGTTTAATGTCTGGGTATAAGGTTTGTAGTCCCTTGAGGAAACGCTTCGTGATAGAATGAGCAAAGACAGACGTGTCATCAATTCTGTCGTGGAAAGTTGTAATAGCAGCTAAATGGACCCTGATGGAGCTGAAAGAAAGGCCGGATTGCTTAAGGCCCAATAGATAGTCAAGTATGAGCGAAAGAGGTACCGACGTGGGACAAAGGTGTTTAGCGGAACACCAATGTGTGAATCGTTTCCACTTTTGAAGATAGCAGAACACAATCTACTCGCACGACCTATGTAGGAGCACCTTCTGAACTTGTTCAGAGCAATCTAATTCGCTTTGGGAAAACCATGTAGGAACCAGGCTTTGAGGTGAAGCATGGACAGGTTGGGATGGAGAAAGCGGCCGTGTTGTTGAGATAGGAGGTTTGGAATGAGAGGCAAGGAGATTGGTGGCTGAATCGACATTCTGGTGAGGAACGGAAACCACGGTTGTCTGGGCCACGACGGGGCAATGAGGATCACCTTGGCTCGGTCCGTTCGTATTTTTATCAGGACCCTGTTGAGAACTGGTATCGGAGGAAAAGCATACAGTAGGTTTCGGTGCCATGAGATCATGAATGCGTCCCCCAGGGAATGTTTGCCCAGTCCTGCTCTGGAGCAGGAATTGGGACATTTCTTGTTTTTTGTAGTTGCAAAAAGATCTATTGTTGGGTAACCCCAAGTGCTAAATACGTTGTGAATGGTTTTCTCGTCTATCTCCCACTCGTGGTCCCATGGGAAGCGTCTGCTCAGTTCGTCCGCTGTGGTGTTCATTACCCCGGGAAGATAGGCAGCTGATACCCGGATGTTGTTCGCAATGCACCAATTCCAGAGCTTCATAGCCTCTGTGCGCAGCGAATGGGATCGAGCTCCTCCCTGCCTGTTTACATAAAACATGCATGCAATGTTGTCTGTCATTATGCGTTCGTGATGATGCTTGATTAGTGGCAGGAAGTGACGGCACGCATTGCGAATAGCTCGAAATTCTAGGACATTTATGTGCAGGGAGGTCTCGGTTGACGACCATAGCCCCTGTACTGTGTGGTGAGACATGTGTGCACCCCAGCCTGTCAGAGATGCATCGGTGGTCAGGATGAGTGATGGAGCCTGCTGAAGAAACAGGACTCCAGAGCAGAGGTTGGAGTGAACGGTCCACCAGTGTAGAGAATCTTTGACTCGGACAGGTAGGGAGAGAGTCTTGTTTAAAGAGTGCATATTCGGTCTGTAAACCGTGGCCAGCCACACTTGGAAGCACCTCATGTAGAGGCGTGCATTCTGGACGACAAAAGTGCACAAGGCCATGTGACCTAGTAGTTGTAGGCAGTCTCGGGCAGTCACCTGGGGACTGTTGCGAATGATTGTGGCCAGTTGGCTTATGGAGTTGAAGCGATCGGGTGGGAGAGATGCCAACCCCGTCCGGGAGTCGAGGTCTGCTCCTATGAACTGCAGGTGCTGGGTGGGGCGTAATGTGGATTTGTTTTTGTTTATTTGTAGGCCGAGAGATAGGAAACAATCGACGGTGAGCCGCGTGAACCGGAGAGCCTCGTCGAATGTTGAAGCTTTGAGGAGGCAATCGTCGAGGTAAGGGAATACTATGACCCCTTGTTTCCTGAGGTAGGCAGTGACTACAGCTAGGAGCTTGGAAAAGACACGGGGGGCTGTGGACAGTCCGAAGGGGAGTACCCTGTATTGAAAATGTGTCGAACCGAGGGTAAATCGAAGGAAGCGTCTGTGGGCCGGATGTATAGTGACATGGAAATAGGCATCTTGTAGGTCGAGGGCAGAAAACCAGTCGCCCTGCTCCAGCGCTGGGATTATGATGGTGAGGGTAACCATCTTGAACTTTTGCTTTTTGACAAATTTGTTGAGCCGCCTGAGGTCGAGGATTGGTCGCCATCCCCCATTTTTCTTTTCTGTTAAGAAATAATGGGAGTAAAAACCCTTCCCTTTGTGTTGTTCTGGCACGATTTCTACTGCTCCCAGATGAAGGAGATGTTGCACTTCTTGGAGGAGTAGCTGCTCGTGAGAAGGGTCCCTGAAGAGGGACGGGGAGGGTGGGTGGGTGGGAGGCAAGGAGAGGAAGGGGATGGCGTATCCAATTGTAACTACCTCTAAGACCCACTTGTCGGAGGTAATGTTCTTCCATTGATGGGAGAATGGTCGTAGGCGGTGTCCAAAGATAGGTGTGTCGGCTGAAGTGGGGGCGTTGCTTTCTAAACCCTCAACCAAGGCTTCAAATCTGCCTATTAGTTGGCGGGGGTTGAGGTGCCCCTGCAGAATTTGGACGACGTCGCTGGAATCTTGGTCTTTGACGTTGTTGTTGTTCCTGCGGTCTATGGGAATGTTGTGTAAATGCGGGATAGCGTGGCCGGTGGTACGGTTGGTATCTATATTGCCGTCTTCTGGTCGTAGGTGTCTGGAGACCTAGAGACCGGAGGGTTGCCCTTGAGTCCTTCATTGAATGAAGCACGTCGTTCGTGGTAGAAGCAAAAAGTTTGTCACCGTCGAAGGGAAGATCTTCAATGGTGCTCTGAACTTCTCGAGGAAAAAAAGATGAGGAGAGCCACGAGCCCCGTCGCATGACTACTGCTATAGCGGTCGATCTTGCTGCAGTGTTGGCTACATCGAGGGCCGCTTGGAGAGCGGTGCGTGATATGCTTTGTCCCTCGGAAACCATAGCTCTGAACTGTTGTTTTTTCTGTTCTGGAATGTCATCAATAAAATCCATGAATTTATTATAGTTTTTGTGGTCGTATTTTGCAAGGACTGCAGTATAATTAGCTATACGAAATTGTAGGGTCGAGGATGCGTATACTTTACGACCAAGAGATCCAATTGTTTGCTGTCCTTGTTGGCTGGGGCGGAACGAGAATACTGTTGTTTAGCCCTCTGGTTCGCAGCGTCTACTACCAATGAGTTTGGTGCCGGATGGGTAAAAAGGAATTCAGAGCCCTTTGGAGAAATAAAATACTTCCTGTCTGCTTGTTTACAGGTAGGTAGGCTTGTAGCTGGAGTCTGCCAGATGGACTTAGCGGGTTCTAAAAGGGCTGCGTTAATTGGTAATGCCACCCTGGAGGAAGAAGGGGGCTGTAGAATGTTCGTTAGCTCATGTTGTTGTTCAGTGACTACCTCCAAGTTAATTCTCAAGTCGCTGGCAACTCTTTTAAAGAGGTCCTGGAATTTTGCATAGTCATCCGACGGTGTCGGAGGAAGGGGAAGTAATGCTTCTTCAGGTGTTAGCTCCGGCTCTGCTGGAATAGGAGCAGGGCTAGGTTTATCCTGGAAGTGTGACTGTGCTGCCAGGTGTCTCATGTCACTGGCATATTCGTCAGGGGGAGGTGCTGGATCGGTGTTGCGCCTGGTCGAATTGCCATAGCGATATTCCCGAGGGTACGATGCCCATGGTGTCCAGTATTGCCATGGTGGTGGGTAGGGCATAGGTGGTGCCATCCAGGGGTTCACCCCCCAGGAGGCAGGATCCTGAGAGTAGGATGAGGTAGTTTTCTTATAACCTCTATTGCCTGGGGTCTGGGGTTGGAGTCTTGACATGGAGAAAAAACTCCCTGTGGATCTGTTTCCTCCTCACTGGAGGAAGGCTGCTCAGATCCTGACTCAGGCATTGGAGAAGAATATGCATTCATCAGGGGAGACTGCAGGATAGGTGATACCAGGAGATCTGCTGTCTGAGTAAATTGAAGTAGTGAGGCTCCTGCGTGAGGTGAAAGCTGAGCAGGGGGAGGCTGCCGTGCGGGAGCATTCCTCTGAGCAGGGGTTTTGCCTGTGACCTCCCTGTCAGACTGCACCACGGGGGTCGGTGCCGCGGTCGGTGCCGGGCGGGCAATATCAGCCTGCTGGGGATCAGGCATGTTGTAAAATGTCCGTCGCGGTGCCGAACGGTGCCATAATAGAGGCAGGCAACTGGAAGCCTGATGCCTCGGCACCGGAGCCTCGCGCCGCCGCCGCAGCCTCAGGCGGCTTTTGCGCGGTTCCTGAAGAGCCCGGCTCATCAAAGTTGCTGAGGCGGGGAAACACAGGCAGGGAGACCGTTGATCTGCCTGGAGAAACTTTGTGCCTCTTAACCTTGCTTGGTGAAGAAGGCTGCCCCTTCTTTGTAGATTTTTTCAGTTTTTTTGAGGCGGGGGGGCTGTGGCGGGCAGCGGAGCCGGCTTCAGCGCCTGGGTCTGAAACTGACCCAATAGACTTTTGGAGGAGGAGCAGTTTAAGTCTAAGCTCCCTGTCCTTCCGTGCCCTGGAACTGAGTTTACAGCAATGGGCACATTTTGGGGGAATGTGAGCTTCCCCCAAACATTTTATACACTTTGAGTGGCCATCTGATAGTGGGATAGCTTCTTTGCATGTAGCACAGCGCTTGAAGCCTGTGGAGCCCGGCATGGCCAAAGCGTCCGCGGCTGACAGGTTTCTTTTTTTTTGTAACAGATAAACGAGGTAATTAACTACACTAACAAAGAACTGACAACAAACTAGTTACTAAAAGGGTAATTGTAGCAAGAGTGAGGGATTGCCTAACGAGTCTGCTGAGCTCCGTCTCAGGCCGGGGACGGTAGAGAAGGAACTGAGGAGACCAGCCACGCATGCGTACTATCAACCTAGACTCACAGCGGGGGGGCAGCTTCTGAGCATGCGTGGCCGCTATGAGTACTGCTGCAAAAATCTCCGAGCAAAGGCGCAGGGACGCACCAGCACCTGGAGTGGAGCACCCACAGGGACATCTCTCAAAGAAGAATGAGGAGTTCCGAGTACGGGCTGAGGCACTGGGTTGGGATATGAGAGAGGGTAAGGGCTCCGGCTGGGGGTGCGGGCTCTGGGGTGGGGCCAGGGATGAGGGGTTTGGGGTACAGGAGAGTCTGGGGGGTGGAGCAGCGGGGTTTGGAATATGGGAGCGGGCTCCGGGCTGAGACAAAGGGAGGAGGTACAGGCTCTGATGTGGGGTGGGGATGAGGGATTTGGGGTGTAGGAGGGTGCTCCAGGCTCGGACCTAGAGGTTTGGAGGGGGATCAGGTCTGGGTCGGGGATTTGGAGGGCAGGGGGGCTCTGGACTGGGGGTGCAGACTCTGGTGTGGGGCTGGGGATGAGGGGTTTGGAGTGCGGGAGGGGGCTCTGGGCTGTGGAAGGGGTGCAGGGGGGGTGAAGGCTCTAGCTGGGGGTGCAGACTCTGGGGTGGGGCTGGGGATGAGAGGTTTGGGGTGTAGGAGGGTGCTCTGGGCTGGGACTGAGGGGTTTAGAGGGCAGGAGGGAGATCAGGGCTGGGATGGGGGTTGGGGAGAAGTCCTGGAAGCAGCCGGCACGTCCCCCCAGCTCCCACACGGAGGCATGGCCATGCAGCTCCTTGCACTGGCACGCCGCTGCCCCGTCCACAGGCACTGCCCCCATAGTTCCCATTGGCCACAGTTCCCAGCCAATCGGGGCTGTGGAGGCAGTGTTTGGGGTGGGGCAGCGGCAGCGTGCAAAGTCCCCTGACTACCCTTACGTGTAGGAGCCAAAGGGGGGACATACAGAGTGCTTCTCTGGGAGCCACACAGCGCGGAGGCTCGCAGGGAGCCTGCCAGCCCTGCTGCACAGCGCTGCCAACCAGACAGTCAACGGTGCTGACCGGAGCCGCCAGGATCCCTTTTCGACCGGATGTTCCGGTTGAAAACTGGACATCTGGTCACCCTACCCTGGAATCTTTAATGCAGAAGACTGAATTTCATTCAGTAACAACGTCATTGAATTAAAAATTGGGGTTTCTAACAAATTAAATGTGAAAACAGATGGTAAGGGCAGTACAATAAATGCTTATTTATTTTTATATTAATTCTGAAATTTTAAAATTCAACCATATTTTCAGCATTTGATATGCCACAGGTTTTTGAACTGACAACATAGCTGCATTGTAGAAATTGTTGAGGGAAGGGGAGCAGAATTTTAGCAACTAGATATGAGACATTTGGGGCCTTGATCCTCCAAGAGGCATGTAAGGCAATTTAGGATTACAGGATAAAATCATCAACAGTGGAATAGTGTTGAAATTTAAGTTTTTGTCTTCAAAGTTCAGCCAATACCCCATTAAGATGAAAAGAGCAGTTCATACCACTCAGCTATTATTTCAGGCCCTACAGACCCAGGAAGACAACACTGCATCCGTTTACACATTCCTATAACCTTTAAAACACGATTGAATTGCCAAATCAGATCAGACCAGTGGACACCAAGTCTGGTAGATTATCTTGGATAGTGGCCAGCACTTTTCAAGGAAGGTCCTAGAAAAAACAAAGTGGACAATTTGAAATAACCAGATTGGGGATTCTTCATAATCGATGTCCTTTATAGTATATCCACCCATGCTAGTTTGAATCCAGCTAGCACGAGTAACAGTAGCAGTGAAAACAGCACAGAAGGGGCTTCAGCATATATGGTACAAGGTCAGCATGGACCCTGGGTAAGTATTCTGCTCATTAGCCCATGCTGCACTGTCTTCACTGCTATTGTTACTCACACTAGCTGGATTCAAAATAGCTCGAGTTGGCTTGCACTGCTTTGCTGTATGGACACACTCAAAAAACTGACTGATGCCCTGAAAAATGAGAATTTATTTCTTTTTAAAAGTCCTATCTAATGAAAATGCCTATTTTTATCCAAACAATGTTTAATCCCTTTTTGAATCCTACTAAGCTTTTGGCTTTAATATAGTGTGGAAGTAAGTTCCCCAAGTTAATTCTGCATTGTGTTAAAAAAAAGGGGGTGTGGGGGATTTTCTTGTGTGTCAAATTTTATACAAGCTGCCTTTCATTTTCATTCATCATTGAATGGTCTTTTGGTTTTGCAATTACACTAGTAGTTAATCTGAAACGTTGTAAAACTCTAAAATCTGCAGATGAAGTGCTATATAAGTCTATGTATTGTTTTTTAAAATCTACTGCAGATGATGGTCATCTATCTACAGACTTCAAAAACAGCAGGTGACCTTGGAAACTATTCAAGCTGCAGTCACACAACAGGGTTCTTTTTATGGCTGTTTCAAGTATTCTAATAAGAGACTGATTTTATGGCAATCTTCAGTGAATTTTTAAAAATGCATTCATCATCTGTACAAACATCTGGAAAGTAATAGTTATAGCAACAATAAAAAAATTCCCAACTTGATCAAGTAACTAAAGTCTGCAGCTGACAGTACAGCATACTAGAAGTCAGCTACACTCATCAGAATAAGGTTGAGAAAGAAAGCCCTTAAGGTGCACTAAATAATTTAAGTTTTATAAAAAGGGGGAACATTTACAGTACCGCAAACATGGAATACATTTATAGAAAAAAATGTGACCAGTATTATTGGAGATATTTCTATTTTGATAAAGGCATTGATTCAAACAACCCAGCTTCTGCCTGATTTTGCAGAGAAGTCATGTGCTTATTTCATGGCATCAGTGTTACCATGGAAATATTCTGATGTCACAAAATAAGCATTATGAACTTAATGAAGGACAAATAGTAGCAGGAAAACATTATCTGAGAAGAAATAAGACCTTGTCTGAACACACAGTTAAACTAATTAATATACATTAAATTCTTTCCTCCCCTCCCCCATTGTGATACGCATTTGAAAGTTCTCGGCCGCATGAAAATCTTTTAATTCAAAGTTGAATATTCAATTATTTTTAAAATCCTTTCCTCAGCCTACAAGTCACAATTCAGAAGATAGAAATAAAAATTGATCAAATGTTTTTCAAATCCTAGAAACTGAATAAGTTTAAAAATGACAACTCAGCCAAGATTTTCCTAGTAAAACAGAATTAGGACATCCCAAAGAGAAAGAGCACATGCTGAACACAGTGACAATTCTAATTCATTTACATTAAAAACCATATATATTAAAATCACAAATCTTAAATAGCCCCACTGACTTTGCATTTCACCGAGTCTGTTGTTCTCTAGATTTCTACACTATATTTGGATATACATGCACTCAAATAAATCCAACTGCACATTGAAATAAATTTTCTATATTCAATTAACACAGGAGTAGTATAGAAGTCTGAGAGGTCAGCAATTGTATCAAGTGTAAACTAAATTCCTTTCTGAAGGAAAAAACAGAGGGGTTGAACAGTGGTGGCTGTCCTGCTCCGCCCCCTAATTACTGCAGCATTTTGTAATGAGAGGTGCTTAATCTTGGCCCCTAGTTCCTACCAACTGTAGGGAAACATAAGCTCTGAAATTCCAAATTATTTGTTGGTCTGAAAAGCTTCTCTGTTCAACAGCTGGACTGACTTCTGCCACTTGCAGCTGCAATGAAGACACTTATGGGACTCTCTCTTAGATGTCATCATTGGGGACCCTGTTTACCCCTCATAATACAGGAGGGACCCCTAAATTACCATGCTTCCCCCTTTTCAAGAAGTTATAGCCATACTGATCTACTTCGAGTGAGAGTTGTAGGTGCTTAATGGGTTACTGTAGTTTCCTTCTCTCTGCTATTCACCTTGTTTTGGCACTTTTTCCCTACTACCACCATTTGGATGGTGTGTGTTTATGTTCCTGAGGCCCTTATTGCTGCCATTTTCCCTCATTTCCACCTCCTTCTCATCTGTATTTCAAGTACCCGGTACCATCAGCATGTCTGTGTTTATACAGCATGAGTAATCTCTGCCCAAGTAGATTACAGTCAGTTTTACAGACAATGAAATTTAGATAATACACCAGATGACTAAATAAAGGTAAGTCTCAAAACAGTGACAATGCTTTTTTTAAAACCATCTCTATTGGATTATTGTTAAGATCTTCCTGGGAAGAAAAGTGTTTCATAAAAAGTGAAATGGAGCAGAATTTCAAGGGGCAAAATAGAGGTAGTCTTGTTCCAAGCATAAGAGGCAGTTTCTAATTTACTGCTTGATATTCCACGTCCTTTTCTTTTTAAAGGAGAATGGAGAGGTTGATGGGGCTTTGTTTTCAGGATCCCTATTGTCTTTCCCTAGCCACCCCAAAAGCACAACATAATGATTAATCTCCCTCAGGGTGAGGGTCAGAAGTGGCTTTTGGTTGCTAGTCGATGTTGAATCTCCAGACCAGAAGTCAATAATAGGTTGACATACCTTAACACCACTGCAGAAGAGTGTGTTTTCTGTAACTTACCGGTACCATGACTTTGTTATATACTATAGTTGGACCATGGCACAGGTTTCCCATTCCCTCATTTAGTCAACATCTTCCCTCCATGTGTGTGGATTTTCCTTCTACCTACATTTTCTTCTATATACGTTCCCTTCTGTTTCTCTCCCTTCCCAAAGGCCTGTTCAAGTGCCCCCCCCCCTTTTTTTTTTTTGGCATGGTGTTGACTTTGTTGTTCCATTCGGGCAAATGCTGACTAGTAGCATGTCAGTTTCACTCTGATTCTGATTTTATAAGGGTCCTTAGGAAAGTACAATATGTTGGATAAGTAATACAGTTGAAGTCCTCCCTTCAGTACTGAAAAAATAATCTCTCAATGCCGGTTGCTGCAAGTAAACTTTAATTTTTACAATCCCAAAGCTAAAATTTAAAATCCTTATATTTAAATCTAACCTGCTTTAACCAACGTCTTTGGTAACTCATTTCATTACTACCTACTCTCCCGTTCTGTAATATCAATTTATCCTAATGGCGGTAACATCTACATCTAGGAACAATGTCCAGTACAAACTATTGCATGCCTAGGTATGGGGGTTGCCCGAAGTATATCAAGGTTTTATTTTTAAATTGTTAAATCTCGTATAAGTCACTATAATAATTTTCCTTTTATTACTCTCAGTTAAAAAAGAAAACATTTCTCTAAATTGAACATATTTAAGTGTCTTAATATCATTTCATCATACATTTTTATTCAAATATCGCACTGATGTTTTGTATTTTACAAAAGCAACAATGGCAAAATTGTGACTCGCTGAGATTAAAGAGTTATCCACATAATCTATGAAGTGCCTGCAAATAATAAAAGTGAGTGGCCTGGACAGAGTCATACAATATTTCTGAAACTGATAGAGGTTATTCAGAATAATTTTGCTCACCTTAAACAGCGATATTTCCTCTGCCAAAAAACCTGCTATTAGCATTCTAATTTTAGGTTCCCTTCAAAAACATCTTCAGAACTGCCGACATGATGATTCTATATAACTACACTAGCAAAGATAAGAGATTCATCCACTGCTTCAAATGTTTTTATTTGAAAATTATAGATAGGATAGATAAGGAGTCTAACTTTTTTAATTAGAATACATCCAAGGCTTTTGTGCCCCCAAACTCCTACAGATTTGGTGTACACTTCTGACCAAACTATTTAACAGCTGACTAAAATATTTGTTTAGTTTGGTTGTTGCTTCACTGGAAATTCCAATTTGTGTCTGAGTCATTCAGTCCAAAATCTTAGCCCTATGCAACCAGAAGCAATTTGAAAGGGTCAAAGATTAGAAAAAAGATTAGAAATTGCTGATCATCTATCTGGTGTGCATTTCTTACCAGCCAAATACAGACAATGTTCATAGTTTAATTTTTATTTTTAATATTTTTGCACTCTGTCAATTATTATTGGGGGGAAGAGGCAGAGTGGGACCTCATGGCAGAGAGCAGGTGGGGCAATGGTCCAGGTGCTGGTGGCTCCCCCACATCTCAGGAGCTTCCAGCAGCAGCAGCACTCCAAAGCAGGACCGGCTCCAGGCACCAGCTTACCAAGCAGGTGTGTGGGGCGGCCACTTCCGAGAGGGGCGGCACGTCCAGCTGTTCGGCGGCACTCCTGCTTGGAGTGAAGGACCTCCCGCCAAATTGCCGCCGCAGATCGCAATCGCGGCTTTTTTTTTTTTTTTTTTTGGTTTGGCTGCTTGGGGCGGCCAAAACCCTCGAGCCGGCCTTGCTCCAAAGGTGGCGAGCCAGCTGACCTCCAAAGGGAGGTGCACTGCATCTGACATTTCTTGCCCCATTTGGGGAGGGTTAGCCTCCCCAAGCCTTATACCTACCGCCCATATGTGGAATGTGTTCTGAGGTTGTCCATCATGGAGTTTGTAAGATAAATCTATATACTCTCAGATTCACTTAAAGAGGTGTTGTTTCGATATGGTAGTGCCTCTTTTTGGTGGTAGAAAGGAATAATCGTTCTAATTTCTGGAAGAGTTTAGAGTCCTGTCCAGTAAAACACTAATGCTTGTCTCATGGGTAGGGTGTGGACAACTGCTTCCTGTTGCTTACTGTGAGGCTTTGTGTAGAAGCACAGAAAGTGTACTGGTTGATTGAAATGAAAAGACGGGATCTTAGGTAAAAAAATCTTGGGTGTGGGCATAGTGTGACTTTGTCTGTATAAAACAATGTGTATGGTGGATAGGCCATAAGGGACATAATTTTGCCAACCCATCGAGCAGAAGTGATGGTGACAAGGAATGCCATTTTCATGGATAGGTGTACACAAGAGCATGTTGTCATTAGTTCAAACTGGGGCCTAGCTAGAGATCAAATGGCTGTCTACAGAGAAGTGTAAAGTGATTGCCACCAAGTGCACCTAATGGAGCTGGTGGTGAGTCCGAACTGTTTAAGGTGTAGTATGTAGTCAAGGATAAGTGATAATGGAGCATGTGTCTCATCAACTTGGTGGGAAGTACACCAACATCGAAATCTAATCCATTTGTGAACCTAAAGTGTGCCTGATGGTGTAACACTTGGTATTCAAAAGCATATGTGCCTGACCATGAATGCGGCTGCTGCCATGTGGCCTAGAAGCTGTAGACACGTTTGGGCCGAGACCTAGGGGTAGATCTGTGCGGTGGACACCAGACCCATTATAACCAAGAATCTATGAGGTGATAGGAAGGCTCTGGCTTGTATGGCATCTAACTGCACACCAATGAATTCCAGCTGTTGTACTGGTGTTAAAGTGGACTTTTTTAGGTTCAGAAGGAGACCCGGCTTCGTGAACAAGTCCATTGTTCTGTGTACGGCTCAGAGAGCATCATGTTTGGATGAGGCCTTGAGGAGAAAGTCATCCAAATATGGAAAAATGATGATTCCTTGTTTCCTCAGGCAGCAACTACTGTGAGGACCTTCGAGAACACCCAAGGTGCTGTGGATAGTCCAAAGGGCAGTACTTTGTACTCAGGGCCGGTTCTAACTTTTTTGCCGCCCCAGGCAAAAAAGAAGAGCACCGCCCTGCCGTACCCCCCTCCGAGCGCCGCGCGGCCCGAAGCCCCCGCCCCCCACTCCGAGCGCCGCGCTGCCGAATCCAAAAATAAATAAATAAATCGATCGCCGCCCTGCCCCAAGGTGCCGCCCCAAGCACATGCTTGGTCGGCTAGTGCCTGGAGCCGGCCCTGTTTGTACTGGTTGTGGTTGGTGCCCAAGATGAATCGGAGAAATCATCTGTGCAGGGTGTATGGAAATATGAAAGTATGAGTTTTGGAGGTCAAGGGATGAGAACCAGTCCCCCTGTTCCATTGCTGGGATAATAGTGGAGAGGTAACCATCCTGAAGCATTGCAGTTTGATTAATTTGTCTAGGTTGCGAAGGTCCAGGATGGGACGCAATCTGCTCGACTTCTTCTGAAAATAGCGGGAGTAGAAGCCCTATGGTGGGAAGGGACCTGTTCTATTCTATTCCCAATTGCAGAAGATGTTTTATTTCCCCCTGTAGAATGGAATCGTGACAGGGTCCCTGATGAGGGACAGGGAGGGTGGGTGGCAGGGCGAGATAGATAGGAAGGGGATGGAGTATCCTTCCCTGATTATCTCTAGGACCCACTTGTCCAAGGTGATGAGACTCCAAGATGATAAGAACGGAGCCAGTCAGTTGCCAAACTGATGGAACCTAGAAGATGGTGGGCACACCTTGAAGGCTTCTCAGGGCCTTGATCAGACCTTCAAAATTGTTGCTTTGGTGGTGGTGCATAATAGTTAGATCCCTGAGGAGTGGAGTGTCTATGTTTAGGAGAAGGGCTTTGTCATTGGCGCTGGGTATTGTAATGCCATTAAGAAGTGTATTGTTGTATACAGGACTGCAGAGGGAGTTTGAGTCTCTCTTTGGTGCTGGTGTGTTTAAGTCAGGCGAACGCAGTGTAGCTCAGGAATATTTAAGGGAGTGCAGAGAATTATCCGTGTGCTCTGAGAATAGTTTCTGGCCCTCAAATGGCAAATCCTCTTACTGTGGTTTGTACATCCTTAGGAAAACCCATGAGGTGTGCATTGTGGCTCCACATCTCAACCACAGCAGTCAAAATGGATCAAGCAACGGTGTTTGCAGAGATTAGTTAGGCTTGTAGGGCTGTACGTGCTAGGAGGTGTCCATCCAATATCAAGGCTTGGCATTGCTCCTTCTGGGTCTCCAAGTAGTTTAGGTAGTTATACTTTGCCATGAGGGCTGCATAGTTTGAGATCCTAAACTAGAGCATGGCTGATGAATATGCCTAGCATCCAATTAGGTACAGACGTTTCCAATCTCTGTCTGGATTGTGAGAACAGGATTGGAACTGACGGCCTCTTTCTTGCACCGCATTGACCACCAGAGAATTTGGGGTGGGGTACGAAAGTAAGAATTGTGCATCCTTCACCAAAACATAATATTTCCTGTTGGCATGTTTGCAAGCCACATGGATAGATGCTGGGGTCTGCCACAGCACCTTTGCAGGGTTGAGAAGAGCCTTATTGATCAGCAGTGCGATCTTGGTGCAAGAGTATGTGTGAAGACTATCCAGCAGTTCATGTTACTGGTCTTTAACTTCCTCCAACGGGATCTGTAAAGATTCTGCAACCCTGTAGAAAGTGTCTGAAGTTGTCGACAGATTGGGGGCGGCAGGGGAGCGCGCGCCTCAGCAGGTGAGGAGAATGAAAAAGGTAAAGTTGGTGCAGCCTCCTCCTCCCATTCTTCCTCTTGTTCTTCCTGTTCAGCTGATGCCAGCTGTGATTCGACCTCCTGAGGGCAAGAGATCGATGGAGAAGGAAGAGGTGTAGGTCTCCACCCATACTCTCCGGTAGGTTTCCCAAACTGTGCCCTGTACATGACCCAAGGATCCCAATACGGTCAGTCTGATGGGAGTGACACATGTGGCTGCCTCCACGGTGGTCCCTACCAGGGTTGAGTACCAGCGGGAGATTACGTATAGTGAGGATGGGCAGATGCCAACTACCCTGTAATTGAGGGAACAATATAGCCCTTGTCTTCCTCATCACCACCACCACTAGGGAAGGGAGGTGCTGTTCTTGGTGGAGAGAGGGAGGAATGGTGAGTCTGGAGAGGAAGGTGGAAGTGGGGGGAGGTCATGTCGCAGAAGAGGTGACTCAGGAGTGTCAGAGACCGTCAGGTAACTGAAGTCTTGTGGAGATGGAAGAAGCATCATCAGTGCCAGTGGAAGGGTGTATGTCCCTGGGAGGTCAGTAGATGGCACCAGAGGTGTGACCGATGTTGCTGGCTTTGCCCGTACTGAGGTCTTACTTGGTGCCAGAAACTGCATCAGTGCCGTAGCTCCTAAAGGCAGCCCAGCTTGGTCCCTAGAGCTGGGAAATGGTGCCAAGGGCCATAGGTCTTCTCAGAGTCTTTAGACCATTTCTTTGAGCTGTTACTGGAGGTACTCGGACAAGCCCCGGAGCTACATCCCCCATCAGATGAGGCTGAGGTAACTGACTGCCAGGGACAGCATTCTGGTTGGCTGTGCCTCAGAGTGTGAGGAGGAACCCCGTTTCTTGTCATTTGAATAAGCAAGGGATGACTTCCTCTTCAGGGGACACGGAGAGTGGGGGTCAGCCTACGACTTGGCAGACCATGAGGGCTTCTCTGGGGAGGAATCCAAGCCTGAGTCCAATGCCTGTTGAAGCAGCTTCTCCATAAGGAGGTTTCAATCTAATGTCCCAGTCCTTCCTGGCCCTGGGTGTCAAGCCGAAACAGTGGGAACACTTTTGTGGGACGTGTCCCTCTCCCAGACAGCAGCTACACTGTGTGTTGCTGTTTGTTAGCAGGACAGTGGCCACACAAGCAGGACCAGCTCCAGGGTTTTTGCCGCCCCAAGCGGTGGGAAAAGAAAAAGAAAAGAAAAAAAAAAGCAGCGATCGCAATTGCGATCGGTGGCACTCCAGCGGCAGCTCCACCGCGGCGCTTTCTTCTTCAGCGGTAATTTGGTGGCAGGTGCTTCCCTCCGAGAGGGACCCGCCTCCGAATTGCCGCCGAACAGCCTGACGTGCCGCCCCTTCCCCTTGGCTGCCCCAAGCACCTGCTTGCTGGGCTGGTGCCTGGAGCCGGCCCTGCGCACAAGAAACCCACTTCTTAAACCTAGGGGATCAGGCATAAGGGTGGATAGAAAGGCTTCCCCATCAAAAAGGGTGGGAAGCAGGGGGAAACAAACTCAAACTATGAAAGAACTGTGAATGTAAAGACAAAAATAATTATTTTTTTTTTGTTGGATAGAAGAGGAAAGGAGAAGAAGAAAATACTAACTACATTAACAGATAAGGCACTATCTAATGAGGGAGTAGGAGAAGTGGGCTCTGCTGCAGATTCCATCCCAGACCAAAGGCAGTAGAGAAGGAACTGGGAGCAGTCGGACCGCACAGCCCTATAGATATGTCCCACACACAGCGCGGGGAAGGGGGAGCAGTGCTCATGTGCAGTCTGACAGGCATTGCTGATGAACATCTCTGAACCCAGGCGCAGGGAGTGCTGCCGCACCTACAAGGAAGCGCCCATAGGGACATCACTCAAAGAATAACCCTTAATTACCATCTGAGTCACTCCAGAATACAAGTGAACGTTTGGGGGGAGGGTTTAAGTTTGAACTTTCAAACAGCACTTCTACAATGTTTAGTGATCATTTTAAACCAAAGTATATAATGGACTGCAGCAAAGTGGTGTGAAAGTAATGAAAATCCTTATGGCTAATAAAGCTAGAAAATAATCCTGACATGCACTAAATATTCAGATTAATAAACCTCACTTTTACTATTAGCACAAAATAATTAGAAAGAACATTGAGGATTTTACTTATTTGACAATAGATACAGGAGTATTAATGTTTATTTGTAAAGACTGATATATTTTCCAGAATAATTTGAGTGGATTAAACAAAATGCAGCTACAATTCAGACTTCACAAGTCTCCCAGTTACTAGTACCTAATAACTTTGGCAAAGGTTGGTAGTTATCCTACATGTTAGCTGCTACTTAAATCAGCAATTCATTTGATCATGTGTAAGGTGACTGTTTCAAAGTTATAGGGCATTTTTGCAACTTGACATGTTGAAAAAGTCCAGACGACACTGTTTTTAAGTGGCTCTTCTCCCCATTTGTGCATTACCTGGTATAAGCCTAAGGCCTCTTCTTGCAAAACTGATTTAAATGCTATGAGATGCAGGGAGTTGAGGGCACAGCGATAGGGAGTTGAAAGAAAAATAAAATCCTTTCAGGATTCTTTGGCTTAAATCTATACTACCGACGACCCTGCAATGTTCTCTTGTCGGGCATTTAACAGCAAGTATGTGTTTAAGCTCAAAAGTAGAAGCATTAATCATACTGTATTTGAAACAGGGTGGATAAAAATCAATGATTCTTTTAACAAAATAAAAAACGGATTTTTATTTAAATTTTTTGATTAAATGCTTTTTGAGGAAAAACCTATCTAAAGATAGTTTTAATTAAGATACATTATAGTTCAAAGATATCTCATCACATTATAAGAATTATAAATTCTAATTCTATAGTATGAGACAATATATTCATGTAATGTTTAAGAGAAGTTTTGTAAATGAGTTCCAATAGTTCAGGGATTAGGGACCCTTTATGAGGTTCCAGGGGCTTCTGTATAGATTATTTAGGTTAGTCTTTCTATCTACCCAATGGGACTCAGTGCTCAGTCTAGAAGATACCATCAGAGATGCTTAGTTTTGCAGTTCTCAAAATGTGGATTTGTGTCTCCAGAGATAACATGCTTGTTAGCAGCAAACATGTTTTAAAATATAAATATATATATATATATCTCAAAATAACAGACCTCAACCCTATTGTCCCTCTGCAAATTTGTGTACACAGAGTCATTCCCTTACCTCTCTCTAAAAGTGCAAAGTTTCAAAAAGTTCAATGAATAGAAGATAAGATTGTTGGGGGCGGAATATATCAGGACAAGGAGAAGTCTGGAGATAAATGTGAGAAGGGAGGGACAGGCAGTAGAAACAAAAGTGAAACTATTTTATCAGCATATTCCAGAAGTCTTGAGGTCTTTCTGAGTGTTGCCTTTATTGATTTGGGATCTAACACACCATTCACTCACTAGAAGGGAAAACCATCATGGCAGCAGGCCGTAAAAGAGACCCAGTTTGGGAATATTTTAATGAAGTTCCTCTACCTGTGGGTCAGACAGGCATGCGTGCAAAATGCAAACAGTGCAACAAAGAAATGCAAGGCCTGGTTGCCCCAATGAAACATCATGATGAGAAGTGTTCCTTATCAGGAGGTGCTTTGAAGATGATGAAAGGAACATGTCTGAACATGCAGGATCTTCAGGTTGGTAAACTTCTTTTTCATACTTCTTTCTTAAGGGACTGCCTGTCTTTCTTTTGGACTATTCTTGAATTCTGTGTTGTTACTCTGTGGTACTATCATTTTAGAAGCAGTTGTGATAAAAAAAAGGAATAGCCAAAATAGGCAGATCTTCCTTTTACAATTTCACCTTTAAAGTAGTACTGAGTGTCAGTGAATGCAGTGAGTAATACTAAATGGCAATATGGTAATAGTAATTAAATAACTGCACTGACATTTTATTTAGGAGAATCCATCCTCAACATACAGGATTCTGTAGACTATCCACCTTCAAGATCACCATCAGTTTCAGAGTTATCTGCCAATTATAGTGTTTCAGTCACATCATGTATGTCACATAACCACAGTATATGCAGTAAAATGCAATTGAGGATGTGTCATTTGAAAGCACAGATTTATTTAACTTGTACACAGATGAATCACTATACTCCCTATAGGATTCCAGGGCCACACACAGTTTTGTTTTGTTTTATACAAAACTGTAGCAAAAAGAAAAAAAAATCTCCATCATCCAGAAAGAACCATAGATAAATTTGTGATGAGAACTACCAGATTACAAAAAGAGTAACTGATGAAAAGATTGCCCGGTTTGTTTATGCAACAAACTCTCCTTTCCGTATGATTGAGAACCCACACTTCATTAACATGGTTCAGTCATTAAGACCAGGATACAGTCCACCCAACAGAGCAGATGTTGCAGGCAAATTGCTGGATAAAGTGTATGAAAGAAAACTTGAGCAGTGTGCAAAAGGTCTAGAGGGTGAAATTGTTAACCTGAGTCTTGATGGGTGGAGTAATGTCCACAGTAATCATGTTGTATGTGCTTGTGTAACAATAGAAGAAGGGAATGTCTTCCTTACAGAAACAATTGTTACATCAGTGAACTGGTGGAAGTCACTTAAGCGCTTGGATTCAGACACTGTTGAAGTGATAATCTCACTTTTAACAGCAGTAGCTTCTTCTGCCAGTGTAGAAAGAATATTTTCTTCCTTTGGGCTAATTAATTTCAAATTGAGAAATTGTTTGGGACCTGAAAAAAGCTTGTTTTTCTTTTCCAGATTATAAACAAAACAGGAAAATGAAGGTGAAGACGACTGAGTTAGCCACAGAAGCCAATATTTTAAGTTTCTCATGTTGACCTGGCTGACAAAGTCGATATTTTTTTTAATATTTCATTTAATTATTTTATTTAAAAACAATTTTAACAAAAACAAACAAAAACAAACCTATTTTAAAAAACGTGAATGTTTAACTAAATTCAAAAATTCATATATGTGCTCATTTTGTTAAAAGTTTGCTACTGAAGAAAAAAATCCAGAATACATAACATGGTTTTACTTAACTAAAACTATAATTTAAATGTCTATCTGGTGATGTTCTCCTCCTAATACAGCAAGGCAAGAAAATCCTCCAAATATTAATGATTAACCTGTTGAATTGGAGATAGTTCACCTCCCAATGACTTCATAAATATCTGCTTCAATTACCTTTGGAACATGAAATAAACAATCATTCATTTTCTGCTATAACTGTAAAACTAATCTGAAAAGTTTGCAAAATGAAGCACTTTAAAAATGTATAGAGTGTACCTTCTAAAAATGAAACCTACATCCATCTCCGAGTTGTGAAGAATATGTATTAAGGTTATAACAACCAACATCAAGAATGCACTTTTATGTAGAAATCCATGAATAAATCGAGTCTTCCTGACTAGTGACTTAAATTATGATTTAAATCAATTTGATTTAAATCAAATCCACCCTGATTTGAAATGAATGCAATTAATTTATTTAAGAGTGGCTCAAAATACAGTTGGTTTGGGTGCTGATAACAAAGTCTACTGCAGTTAAAACCTTTCCAAAAGCTATTTAAAGTGGGGAAAACGAAGGAGGAGGAGCCGGGAAACCATTGTATGTGACCAAACACTGCCAAGCCATCACCTGAAACAAAGATTTGGTTGATGAAAATGTAGTGTAACTGGTTTCAGTCGTGACCCACCACACCAGAAACTAATCTCTGAGTATGTAAGATTAAGGAGTCTTTAGGAAGGGGAAACAAAAGGGGGAAGGAATCTGAAATCACTAAAATATGTTTAAGTAACGTGAAGAATCTGCCCAACCCATAAAACCAAGTTAGAGGATGAAAGTCTGACCTTAGCTCACCTGACAACTATTTAGGGATTTTGCAAGGTCCTGATATCGATGCTGTGCCAGCATGTGCTGCATTATCAAATTGAAATGCAGCAAGTTAACCCAAATTGTCAGTCTACATTTCCAGTATTCAGTGAGGGGGCTTTACATTTAAGAGCTGCTATTAATTTTAAATAAATTGCTCTTTTCGGGGGGGGGGGGGGGGAGAAGAGAGAGAGAGAGAGGAATAGTAATAGCTTTAGGATACACTAAATTACTCCCAAATTATGTGTTTACCTGATAGGGTCTTGAAGGAGTTGTTACCCATTTCTCTGGATGCAAGATCAATGATAACTATACAGAGAGACACTAATTTTGAGCCCAATTCCCTTTGAGATTTGTGTCCTGATGGGAACTTGCAGAACCCTACCCTTTTGTATTTGCGGTCAGAGAGCAGCAGCAAAAACATACACTGTTTGTTAAGGAGGCAACTCCTCCCAATCACAGAGAAAATAATGAACACTTAAAATCACTCCCTCCTGCTTGGTAACTTGTCCTGCTTTGGGTTTCATGACACCATTCTCTCTTCATTCTATCTCTGGCTGTTCCTTCAGTCTCTTCCAAGAAGGTCCTAACCATTTCTGCTACACTTACTGTGGGTTATTACAGGGCTTTGTCCTAGCCCCCTCCTCTTCTCTCTCTCTCTCTCTGGATGATCTACTCATTCATGTTGCTTTAATTATGATCTCTACACTGATGACTCTCAAATCTTCTCCTAGCCAGTGGCCATCTAGCCAATCCCACATCTCAACCATATCTCCTTGTTAGTGTCTCACTGTTAACTGAAAGTGAACTCATTTTTCCTCCAAACTCCTTGCCACCTGTCCCCATTCTCTACCTCAGGGGGAGGGATAGCTCAGTGGTTTGAGCATTGGCCTGCTAACCCCAAGGATTGTGAATTCAATCCTTGAGGGGGCCATGTAGGGATGGGGGGGGGGGGAATCTGTCAGGGACAGTACTTGGTCCTGCTAGTGAAGGCAGTGGACTGGACTCAATGACCTTTCAAGGTCCCTTCCAGTTCTATGAGATAGGTATATCTCAATATATTTACCACTATTCACCACTACTCTCTAACAGGCTCATAACCTCATAACTTTGACTCCTCCCTCTCCCTTGTCAGAGTCAGCCTATTTCCAAATCTTGTTGTTTCTTCATACACAAGTTATGCAAGTCCTGACTTTCTCTTTTTGTCCATACACCTAAGACTCTTGTTGAAGCTCTCATCTACCTACCATCTTGATTACTCTTACTCCTTTCTGCCCACCCTGACACCGACAAAACTTCCTCTTCCTATCATCATCTTGCCTGTCATTTTGACTGTTCTTCTTATCCCAACCACATCAAGTTTAAGTTTAACCTTGCCTTTCAAGACCTGTTACACCAGCCCTTGGTACTTATAGAACTTTGCTGCCCGCCCCCAGGGATCCCAACTTTGGCAATCCATCTGTATATTTTCTTCCACACTATACCTTAAGCTTTGAATACCCTTTGAGAGCTGGGTGAAAGCCCAACAACATTCAAACCTCTCCTGACAACTCAAATCTATGACAACTACAAGAAATTAGTCATGTAATATTAGTAAGACAGAAGGGCAACGGAAAATGTTATATTTCTAATGTAAAATAAATTGCATTAGTAAAAACATCAAAACATGTTAATCACAACCTTAACCGATACATTTTTGCTGTACCCCTTCTCCTATTTTTGACTCTCAGGCCAAACTCTTAGTGATAGGGACTGTGACTTTCTCTCTGTTTGGCACAGTGACTATTGTGCTACCAGAAATAATAAATACAGATTTCAACTATGTATCAACTCAAAATGTTTTTACTTAAATGGACACAAAATGATTAATAAGTGTCAGTTACACATACTTTCTATGCCACTTTTCTTGTTAGACTGTAAGCTCTTCAAGGCAAGGACTGCATCTTTGTATCTGTTCGACATATGCCTAGAATAATATGTCTCCCAATTCCAGCTGTGGCTTTGAGTGCACCACCATCAATTTTTTTTTTCTGTTTTCCAACTTGTTTATTTTTGTACATTTAACAGCACTTTGGTGTATAGTCAATTTCCCCCTCTGTGTGGGTCTTTCACTCAAACAGAAGAGAGATATTTAGAAAGATGAGAAAATAAGATTGTATAACTACAGAAAATGACAAGAAATACTAAAGGTATAACCTGACTACTTTTTAAAAAACTGACTAGCATTCCATTTCATAGTGTTCCTTTAAAATATAAAGATATTTAAATTGACATACCTGCTCCTTGGAAGAAACATAGACTCTTTGATGAATACTGAACCAGACAGCAGGATGTACCAACAGGAGCCAATATCATCAGGGCTGGAATAAAGAAGAGAAATGATGAGAAGCATAATTTAGGTAGAAATTGCAAAAATCTGTTAGGAAGAGCATCACAAAACCAGAAGCCAAAAATGCATAGCAAACTCTGAAGGAAAGCTACTGTTTAATCATTTACATCAAAATTCCTTAAACTATTCTAATTTCCTCCTAAAAACACATACATCACCAGAACACCTTGAATTACTTAATAGTATTTTTTAAATTACAACATTCACCGACTTGTGGCCCACAGCACACAATCACAGCAGCCCAATATAATAATACTGAACCTGATTATAAAAGATCAAAAACATAGTAAAGCTTAGTAATATTGCTTTGCATTCTCTTACCCCTTGTTGGAGGACAGAGCCCCTTGCCTTCAACATGAGCTCCTTCCCCATTTCTGGACCATCCCTCCTTCCAATCCCCTTGTCCAAAAAAAAAGATTTACTCGCTTCATGGCTCTGTCTTGCCAACCCACAGCGCAGACAGAGGGCTCACATTCCAAGAGCACCTTCACTCATTTGTCAGCCCACCCACACCAAACAATTCTGGGCTGCCTGTGCATCTGGTGCTACTTTGTGCGGCTGTTCCATGCTTCTTTCTAGCATGGGGGAAGGGGGAAGGCAGCAGGGAAAGGCAGCTTATTTTTTTTTTGGAGATCAGGACAAGTGATAGTGATTAGTTACTAGCAGGAAAGGAGGAACAAGTTGCAATTTGCTTCTCTCAGTCATCCTGACCCAGCTTATATCTCAGTTGGCCTTCCCTCCTGTACAACACAACCACCTCTTCATTGCCCTCAGAACCTCCAAGAAACAAGTCTGTAGGTGACACCTACATGGGGATTAAACTCGTTTCTAAAGATTCACAGGGAATAACCACATTAGAAAGCAACTAGTTTGTGACACCTTAATCGGTGTAGGTTAGGCTGTGACCATTCATTTTTTGCTTCTTCAGTTTTCACCACTCCTACTGCTTGTTACCCAGTCAATATACGTACATAACATTTTCATCAAAAACACAAAATTACTGGGGTACACTCTTAAGGATGTAGAATTAATCATTCTATAGCACTTCCCACTTCATTCTTTTAATTACAAGCCTCAAGTTTTTAGCAACAATTAGCTTGTTCAAACTTCAAGCAAGCTTAGCCCACGTATCTTAACAAAAGGTGACAGCATAGTTATTAAAATCCAATATTTAAGCTAAGTAAGCTATTTACAGCTAGCTGCACATTTCTCATTTTAGAAAGCAAAGCTGCAAGTATATATGTGACAATGTCCTCAAAAAAGATTCCCGCATTTCCACAGTGATGAGCGCTGTAGAAATGTGTGTAGTAATTTTTAAAAAGAGAGGATGATGTGAGACAGAAAAAAAGCAACAATCAGAAAAATGGCTAGAAATGACTAGAAGAGCATATAAATGGCAGATTATTAACATTCATACTTAGGAAGTTAATTCTCTTTCAATTCTTCCCTGAACATATAACCATGATAGAAATAAGTCACTCTTGCAGACTTAAAAATGGAACCGTTTGCCAATCAAGAGACATCAGATATCTGGATGATTAACAAATAGATCACAATCTCATTTCCGTCAATGACCAAATACAGACTAATTGATTGAGATGGCCATGTGGCCAAAAATAGTTTTCTTATTCTCACCAAATGGGCCACACTATTGTGACATGGGAAACTACATGCTACGATAACTTATCCTGGAAGACAAATTCCAAATGGGGGCAAATTAGAGCATCATCACAGGACATAAGAACAGAAAATAAGATGCGTGTCAATGGCAACATGTCGTGCTTACTGTTCCTTGCATACCAGAAACAAACTGGTGTTTTCTTCCCCAGGCATGTTGTCAAGGATCTCTATTCTCTTTTTTTACTGATATGAATAGGCACTGAGAAATGGTGGCAACAGAAGTTTGAATAAAACTGAAAACAAATTAGGAAAAATAAAGAAAGCTTTAATCTGACTGAAAAGCTGAATTAGAGACAGACTGTAGAGAAATACAGAAACATGAGCATGAACTGAGGGAAAGAAACATGAGCATGAACTAAGAACAGCTGGCATGGTGGAGTAGAGGAAGTTTGCAAGTACACAAACTGATCTATGATGGCAGACACAGCAAAATATGAAAATAGGACTTGGAATTTCTGTTTTAAGATTAAGAACTTCTCAGAAATGGAAGCAGTGGAAAGAAGAGCTCACGTTGCACATTGAAATGACAGTTTCTGAAAAGGAAAAGCTGAAAGTCAAACTAAATTATTTGATTATAAATCAGGATAGGGATATTTCAAATATCTTGGGCCCTGAACTGCCCAGAAGCAACACAAATTAAAGTCTCTGTGTATGTCTTCACTGCAGAGTACTAACAAGCACTCTTATGGTGATCTCCACGTAGAAGAAAAATTATCTTTACTGTTACTAGTATGCACAAGGTTGTAAGTATGTCAACACCGGGGAACTGTTTTTTATATCCAAGGGGTATTCTGGTTTTTATTTATATAAATATATAGAAAACTATGCTTGGATTTATTTGAATTTTAAGGAAAGTCTTTCATGTCACTCTTTCTGTGACCACCAACCTCACTTCCTATAATAAATGTTATGTAGACAATGAGTAAATAACCTGTTATTGGTGACTTGTGCAATCTGCACCCTAAACTTATCTAAAGCTGGAATACACTAGACTTGATACTATTTCACAGCTATATTTTTGGTACTGCTCAACATTATCTTCTTTGTGATGGTTTGTGGCACCACTTAAGAATATTGAATTACCAAGCAAAAGAAAACCATAAAAGAATTGATGCATAAATAGGTCAAAGTTTCAGGAACAATCACTCTGAGACATGGCAAATTTTGCCATATAATCAACATTTGAGACATCTGATTTTCTCTTTGCTTTCTCTCCTCTCCACCCATTTCCCCTACACCCATCACTCCTTCCTCCCTTCCAACATTGCCTCTATGAGGTTTAACAGAATCTAAACTGATTTTTTCTTTAATTACAATTGCTGATTTTGGATGTGGGTGAGACATTATGGCATTATGAGAAGTAAGTGGTGAGTAGGGGTGCTGGGTAAGGAACCTGCTGGTCAGAGTTATGGAGGGAAGTTCTTGGCTGTTGGGTGGGATAGGATTGCTCCCCTTCACCCCAAATCCCCACTAGCACAGTACTGTGCTCCTGGTAGCTCTGTTCAAGAGGCTATAGAGCCAGCTCCACAGCCTTTTGAAATGGTGCTTCCCTTGGACTCAGCATAGTAGGTGAGAAGCTCCACTTTAATTGTGTTGGAGAAGTGATGAGGTCTGGACAGCCAGAAAGCAGCAGAAGGGAGGGAAAGGAGCAGAGCATCTCCATCCCCTCCTTTACTCTTGCTCCCTGCTGCGTCTTAACATTAATAATTTCTCAACATGTGGGGTGCAAACCAGTGGGCAGCCTTCTCATTACCCACTTCTGGAGTCACATTCTACAGTCACATTCTCACTAGACCATGTATACTCTAGGAACTCTGCAATCACAGCCCCCCGCCTCCAGCCCACCCCACTCCACACTTGCCTTAGGAAATCCACATCCACAAATTGTGGGCTTCCTAGAATAATAATAATAATAATAATAATAAAAACTTAGGAATTCTGCATGGTGCAACAGCTCTTCTGGATTTCTTATGGCACGACTGGCAGTTATGCATGATGCAAGAAGCTCACATCTGGCTACTGCAGACTTAATTGCACCATAATTGCACCCTATGAATCTATGAAAATAGATAATTGCACCCTATGAACCTATGAAAACAGCCAAAGCAATCAGGTCTCATCAATACGAACTGTTTAAAACTGATTTGGAGTATTTAGACCAAGCCATTTTTTAGTTATAACCAGACAACAGATTAACAACAAAATTTTGCCTACCATCTCTCCCAAACATACCTTCTAGTCTCCAGGAAAAAAAAAAAAATCTAACCTGGCTAACCTGGCATAAAATCTTATTTGTAAAATCTCTTGTAGATTAGTTTCTTTTTGGCAAAAAGGAGTGCATGGGAGAAGAGGATCAAAACCAGTCCTATAGCATGTGGAGGACATGCATCTCTCCCTTAAAAGCTGTTGATGCACTATTATAAGTTACACAACAACTATATTCAATAATATTACAGGGAATGTTTTCCAGGCATTTAGGGAACGATAAGCTTTTGGGAATACTAAAAGCTATTGTTTGTGGTTAAATACAGTCTTTGAAGTAACAGATCATTATTGCAGAAACTCTAATATTACAGTATTATGATAAAAGTACAGTATTGTGCAGACACAGGTTTGAAAGCAGCACTAAAATGGGCACAACAAGACAATGCATTTGTAAGTTAAGCTCTCTGACACCGAGGTGTGTGCATTAATAGCCCACTCCTGCAATACACTGAGCACCCACAACTGACCCGACAGGAGGTGCGCAGCACCTTGCAGGATCAGGCCCAAAGCAAGGAAAAAGCTTTTAACAATGCTATTTGGAAATGAAGTTTTTCAGTAATTCATCTACAGCTGAAAAAAGCAGCTTATTCAGACCACAAACCAGCAAAGAATCCTCTAGTTCCCCAAACCAATTCTCATCAGATGTTACTTAGATTACACAAGTAGGTGATATAATAAGGTCCAGGTGAAAAGAGAATATATATATATATATTTTTTTAAACACATACTAAACCAGGCATTCTTTCTTATGGACCGTCTAATTCCGATCTCATTCACGCTAGTTTTACATTGACTTCAGCTGAGGTATTCCTGAGTTACACAGCTGAAATTCAGTAGTAAGGCACAGAACAATGAGCAAATGCTGAAACACACAATATGTACCAGTAGTTGTTCTTTGCATTAAAAGATTGTTTAGACTAAGTCATCTAGATAAAGACGACCACGAAAATCTGCAATTACTAAAAGAAATCATTCTGCAAATACTATTATCCTCTAATGTAGGTGCACAATCAAGGTCCCATGTATTTTGTATTAAGCTTGACCCTACTTCTGCGGCAAGACACCTTGCATTCTGCAGCACTTTTGTGCATAAGACTGGAGATTCTGCAGCAGCTTCAGGTAAATTTTAAAAATTAGGTTAATGAATATGAAAATGAATATAATCACTATAGTATATCCTTATTTAATGTGATACTAAATCCAGTTTATTTTATGCTACTACTTCCTTTTTAATTTTCAACATAACATAGAATTTTGTATTGTAAAAGCTTATTTGCATTAGGAAGTTATTAGGAGGAAGCTGGAGATTTTGGCAGTTGGGTAAGACATGTTGGGCTTCTGGTAACCCAATAGGCAGTTTGAGTTTGTAGGATAAGCACATTAGCTAATGGTTAAATTATCAGCACTAAAATAGTTAACAGCGTCACTGATACCTGCATCACTAATCACCTCACTGAGATGAATAGGGCAGTTCAGACTTCTCAGAGCTATTGTTCTGTGATGCATCAGGCAGATAGTAGTACTCCACCAGTTTACACTGTTCATATTTGGTAGGTTCTCTTTGCAACCACAATGGCTACATTTTTTTAAAAACAAGAGCTTAGATGCGGATGTAAAATTCTGGAGCATGGGTAGCTTCGGTGGCTTCCACAGCCACAGATTGAGTATATGGGGTGGTAAGTGTAGTGCTTGTCCAGTCAGTTCACAGTTAGGGGAGCCATTACAGTTTCTGCAGAAAAACCACTTTGGTCAGGTGATCAGAGCAAATTACAAGGAAGACCATTTACAAGCCCCTTTTTGCCTGTAAGCACCCATTAATGTGGAGTTAGCTGAGGCGGAATGGATACTGGTGGCCTTTCCAAAAGTATCCACTACAGCAGGCGTGGGCAAACTTTTTGGCCCAAGGGCCATGTCTAGGTGGGGAAATTGCATGCAGGGCTGTGAATGTAGTGCTGGGGCAGGGGCTTGGGGTGCGGTGTGCAGGAAGGGGCTCAGGGGAAGGGGTTGGGGTACAGGAGGGGGTGCAGAGTGTGGGAGGGTACTCAGGGCAGGGGATTGGGGTGCAGGGAGGGGTGCGGAGTGCAGTGGAGGCTCAGGCAAGGGTTGGGATGCAGGAGGGGTGCAGGGTGAGGCAGGGGGTTGGGTGCAGAAGGGGGCTCGCTGGGGGCGGTAGGGGGCTCAGGACAGGAGGTTGGGGTGCAGAAGGGGTGCGATGGGGGCTCAGAGCAGGGGGTTGGGGTGAAGGAGGGGTGCAGAAGGGGTTCAGAGTGTGGGCTCCGGCCCGGCTTACTGGGGTGGAAGTGGCCGGTACCACATCCCTACGGCCCCTGGGGGCGAGAGGAGCTCAGAGAGCTCCGTGCGCTGCCCTCGCCTGCGGGTACCTCCCCAGAAGCTCCCCTTGGCTGCGGTTCCCCGTTCCCAGGGGCCGCGGTGACATGGTGCCGACCACTTCCGGGAATGGCGCAGGGCCAGGGCAGGCAGGGAGCCTGCCTTAGCGCCACAGTGCCACGGGGGTGGCAATCCCGCAGGCCAGATCCAAAGCCCTGTCAGGCCGGATCGGCCCACAGGCCGTAGTTTGCCCACCCCTGCACTACAGGGAGCTTCTTGAGGTAAATTATGTGGAGTCCAGTAATAGGTTAACCTTTCAGTCAATCTGATGTTAGAAAGTCCACTGACCTCAATTAATATATGGCAACAAGGAGATAGTTCTTCAGATTGTGACATTGCTTAAAGACAAAAGATGAGACTAATATTACAGAAAGGAACAAGTGTTTGACATATGCTGTTTTTGTTTTTTTTCAAAAACCACTCACTTCTCTCTTACTCCATGTAACATGAATTCAGGAGGTGGAATTGTTTGATACATCACCAGCTGGAAATGACACCTGCATGTTTGTTTTAAGAAGAGGGCTCCAGATTCTTCTGTATTTATGGAACTTTCAACTACCACAGTGGACAGTTTTTACCAATACGGATAATTGAAAGTCCACAGAGGCATTCTGCTGGTGGAACAGTGTCAATAAAGGGGGGGGGTGCCTGTCATTCTGTGAGCTGGTTTATTTTGACCAACAGGAAGTCAGGGTTTTATTGATAAGAGTCAAAATCAAATGTGGATGCAGGCAAGGATGTGCCAAAATATGGCAAGTTTCGCCAACCAAACTTTGGTGCATAGAGTGGTCCTAACAGTCGGAGAAGAATGGGTATGGACCTGGGAAGCAAATAACCCCCAAACTTAGAAATATCAAGCTAATGTTTTAGAATCATAGAATATCAGGGTTGGAAGGGACCTCAGGAGATCATCTAGTACAACCCCCCTGCTCAAAGCAGGATAAATCCCAAGACAGGTGATTTTTTTTGTTGGGTTGGTTTTTTTTTGTTTGTTTGTTTGGTTGGGTTTTTTTGCGCTTATCCCATGATTGCAAAATGCCTCCTATATGTTCAAATGCAAAAGGTGCAAGCTGCCAAAAGCACCAGCTTCCCATTACAACTTCTACAATGCAGACTAGGTATTGATAAAAATCTGCAGCATTCTGAATGCAATGTTGTAACTGTGTAAAATTGAGTTTAACATAAAAACACAAAACTGCTATTATGCTGATTTAATTCATGCTTTATAGCCAATAAAGTGATATTTTATTTTAAATTAAGCTATTGTGGAATTTCCATTCTATTGTATCACAACACTGCAGACACCAGGGACTTGCTGAAACATTTAGATTCACCTTGCCACAGTGTATGCAAGCCCTTGATTTACAGGAATTATGGACTTGTAAAAGGAACTCCAGAGTCAGGGTTCTAACCTGCTTTCCATTAGATGCATGACTATGGTTCCCTCTCCAACTTTCTCAAATAAGTCCTTTTTACTTGAATATGAGGTCTGTAGCTAGAGGGAATTTTTTTTTCCACCTGCAAAACTTGAGATAAATCAGACAAGTCATTTCTGAAACATGGAACTTTGAGACATGACTTTGTAAAGTTGTCACGCAAATAACTGTTTGGAAACTAAGTTTCTTTTTATTGAACAGTCCCTGATGACATCAAAAGCACACTTCTAATTGCTGATAAGGTCAGATGCTTTTTTCGGGACTTCTTCACAATACATTTTCTAATATATGAATGCTCTCCCAGATACAGAGATATTCATAAAATTCAAAGGTCTGGTAGAGTTTATAAAGCTCTTCCCACATATGGCTGTACTGGCTGAGCTCATAAGCTCCACTTATCACATTGCTGTGATTCAAGGAAGTTGCAGACTCTCCCATTGAGCTTGTAGTATTCAGACAGCCAAGCTGATCAAGCTGAAAGATTAAAAATTCTGCTGTGAGAGTATCTGATTTTAATATTATATTGTCCTGTGTTTAATTGAAAAACATGTATTTTCTTTACATCACGAGTTGCTTGCCCAAGTGATGCAATAGCTACAACTTCCACCTTGTAACCCCACAATCTCTGGGACAGATATGGTACCTGAAACGACTTTAAACATTTTTCAATTGACTAGGTTCAACATAACTGTTAAGGTTCAAGGTGGGTTTCTATTTAGCAAAGTACGTCATAATTTCAGGTTTCTGAAAGAGAACCCATACAACATTTTAACTTTTATTATAAACCCAATCAACACACACAGCATTCATGCATGTTTTCCTTGGGCATGCCACATTAAGGCCAGGGACTGTAGACAATGGCTCACATAAAATAGTTTTAGCGCCATCTGTAAAATTATTTGGATTTGTTATTTGGATATGCATGCCTTCATTAGAAATACTCGCCTCACCTGGGTGATAGCCAGGACACTAAATACTATAGTTTTTGAGCCAGAGTGATTCAAAATTATAACCAAGCCTTGACCTTCAAGGTTCTGGACCGAACAAACTGCCGAATACCCTCAATCCCTGGGAAGTCACTGGAAATTAAGGTACTACTCAGTACCTTGTAGAACTCAACAAATTATGTGTGTATTCTTTAGCAAGACTTTCCTGAACATGGCCTAAAATTTCTTTTTCTCTGTTAAAATAGTGCCATAGATTTAAATGGCCCACTTAAATATTTGATTCTCCACTCCTGTCACAAATAGCATCAATATAAATACAATCGTTGTAATAATGGATTAAGAGTTAGGTCAGTAGTGTAGTAGAACTGAAGATAAAATATTTAGGACCCAATCTTGCAAACACTTAAGCACATGTTTAACTTTATGCATGTGAGTTTTTCCATTGGTTTAACTGAGATAATGTGTGTGTAAAGTTAAATACATTCATAAATGCCTGCATGATCATATCCTTAGTCTGATGGAAATCAAATCAGCAGAGTGCTTTCATGTATTCACGCCCTGGATTGTAAACTTGAGAATCTCTACCCTGAAGGGGAGGGAGAAGGCTTAAAGAGATTTACTTTCCCTTCAAGTTTCATAACCCAGGCTCCATAAAGACCATCAACTAAATAGCATACCTATAACTTCCAGAAGACACTGAGAGAATCAGTCTAAACTTTAAGAGGTGGTCTTGCATTTCCTAACCCATTTCCGACTTGCCAAGGTTACAAGGGCAGCAAGAGCCTAGAGAAATGCATTTTCCTTGACTCTGGCAGGAAACGTGGAACCCTCAGGAAATCACTATGCTTCCAACAATCTAAAGGTTTGCCCACACACCAAAATTGTACCTCTTAACCATAGAGTTATAGTTAAAGCAGTACAACTCTACTTTTGTGCGACTGCAGTTATCCCAGTGCTTTGCATTGGAAGATTTATTGGTTTAACTACCCCCCCACACACACACCCCAAACAGTGATACCAATAAATACATTGTGTGTAAACCACACCTCAGAACAGGTTCAAGACAATTGAAGTTGCTCCTCAGTTATATGGACTGGGATATGTATACCCAGACTCCTCTTTGTTGAGAGATGTTTGGAAAATAAGAAAAAAGACTACTTGTGTTCCAACATCTATTCTGAATAAGCAGAAAAGATGGGAGAGAATTAGTCCAAGCCATAGGAGAGAAGTTGACATATTAGAAATGAGAAACACCTTTCCAGTGTCAAGTATCAGACATTACATGATGAAATTAAAGGAGAGCTTATTCTATAAACCCATACTTTGAGGGTGTTAGTTTCTTCAGATTCATCTCTCATGTGTTTGGGTTTTCCTCACACATGTAGTTCTGAAGATAACCGCTTTTTCCTTGCCCATCTCATTATAGTCAATATCTGTGTGTAGACAGCTGTTTTGGGGCCCTCCTTTGTTTATGTAAGCCACTACTATAGTATTAAATGTTTCCCTTGAAGTGATTGGTGATGTTGCATTGCAAAAAAACTTCCACATTTTTCAATATTTTCCCAGGTACTCAGCTACCATCTTACCTGAGTTGTTTGATCTCTGGCACATTATCTGCAATAAGAAGGTGAGTTGTTCATGTTTGCAACTGGTCTGTCAACTAACTTATAAATAATAATTGGCCATCGGATATCTGCCACATCACCACACTCGAGCTCCTGTTGCTATATGTAAGCAGTGTTTAAAGAATAAGGTACATCCCAAACAAAGCAATATGTACTGAAGGTACAACTGATGGTCCACGTGTCAGCTACAACCCTACCTGTCCTCTCCCTACCGCAAATACCTGAATATTTTAACTTGATGTATATTAACCAAATAATTATATTGCTGTTGTATATTTTTCCTTATCTGTCAACCTTATACCAAATTTAACAATATAGAAAGATCGCAAACATCAGAAGGCCTTCTCTTAAGTAAAATGGGCAACAAAAAAAGGCGTTCCTAGCTATCACTAAACTTGTGATTTTTAAGTGGCATTTCTGTTTAAACTGATGTCCACAGTTGTGACTCGCTGATTAAATGAGATGAAATTTGGCAAAATTTGGCTCTTGGTATCTAAAAATGTAAACACAGGACATACAAAACACTAGGTCAACACTTCAAGAAATAATTTCTTTGTAGATTTCTGCACACATAACCAATGCATCTTTCTCTGAAAGATCTCGACAGTATTCTTCTATCTTTTTCTAATCACCAAAAATAGCACCAAAAATTCTTACTGTAAGAACAGCATAAAACAGATTTTGTAATATAAAAAGTAAGCCTCTACAGAGATATATAAGCTGTTTTACAAGTACCTAAGTCTGTTTTTAACAATTAGTGAACAAGCTTTTTCATACCTGTCTATAGGCAATGAGCAGCCACGTTTCCCTGCATAAATGACCTAACATTGCATAAGATTGATATTAAAATGTTCAGCAATTATATAGCACTTGAGATTACAGATAGAAATTCAGGAAGAAAAAGCAGCAGACTCTTTTCTTAACAAAATTCCATGCTAATTTACTGGCAAAACTGTGATGGAAGTGGTATATGATTACATAATCCTACATACAGATTTTATGGACACAGTCCTCCTACTTAGTAAGTCCTATGTCCAGGCATTATTTGTCTAAAACTACCTGTTATTCCCAGCACTGCTGCAACAATAAAATATTACTGTCTTTAGTCAAACATTTATCGGAAAAAAGAAGGTGCAACCTATAATTCTTGTAGAAGCCTTAATTTCAATTTGACAAAAGGCTCACAAAGCACGTCTAAAACAATAATGTAAAAAAATCTAGTAGAACTCATTGTACTGCAATGAATTCTCTATACTATTAAGTTTTTATTCAATAATATTATCTATGCAGAATCAACTATCAAGTCCTTGAATGTATTTGTCCTAATGGCAGATAGTGGCTAAGAAGCTCCCCATGGCAAATGCCCTCCCAATAAAAGATATAAACATGAAATCCTGATTTACTGCAGTGCAGACTTGGCAGGATCCCAGTACAACTTTGCCAGCTGTCTGGCTATCAGAAGGTATAATACACCTTCAGGAGAGCAAAAAAGCAATAAACCAGCCGTCCTGCAATGACTCTCTGCATTATTAAATATCTTGTTGGATGATTTTCACAGAAGCCTATAGAAGCACAAGGAGAATGAATATATATTTCCTGAAGAGGTCTATCTGAAAATCAGTATGCTGATCCAGGCAAAAGTTTCAAAACAGACTTAATCCTAAGCATGATGTTTATTTAGAGGGCTTTTAATCAATCATTTGCAAAATGTCTTCTGTAGCCTTGGAAAAACAGGAGTTAAGAGGAAATCTGTTACTAACTCTGAAATCAAGGATCTTCACTGAGCATTAAGGACAGTAAATTCTGAAATATTTCCAAAGCCTCCATGAAGACACACACAATGTTCGGAAAAAATAAGTTTAGAGTAAGAGTAGAGCGAAGTGTCAAAGAAAACAAGAGGAAATAATTATACTGGGAACCTAAAATATCAAGCATGGAAATTTTGACTTCTCTCAAACATCCCAGACCTTTCCCCAGTATGTAAATGGTGCACAGTATAAGTCTGGACTATTAAATGTTAATTAACAAAGCATTAAATTTGAAATGTAAGTTTAAAAAGAGTCATGTCTATTTAGAGTACCCTGTCCAGGCTAAGAGTCACCACAAACACTAAGGGCCACATTATTCCTTGTATGCATCCACCTCCCACGCCATAGCTATGTCAGACTATGCATAGATGGAGGAGCTCCTTCATTAGCCCCACTCTCTTGCATATGCTGCCTCTGCCCTATTGACCAATCCTGAAGACACTCAGGCTGGCAAGAAGGGGTGCTGGAGGTGCTACTGGCTGCTCTACTGTAGGATCCAAAGAATCACTCAGCGGAGCACATACAAATAAGTTCTCCACACTCATCCCCAAGAACCTTCTAAATCCTTTGCCTCACCTCTCATTGCACAGGATTCATGGATATCACACAGTCCTATAGCTACAATGAAATAGCTAGGGTTTTTTGTTTTTGTTTTTAAGAACAGCTGCTATGTGTCCTCAGCTACTTTTCAAAATGTTTTAATACACAAGTTCCAAAATATATTAAACTATATTAATTTTGATTCTATGTAAAATCTTTATTTCAATTAGATTTTGCTTATGAGAATTGGAGAGGACAGCAGTTAGGGAGCAAGATCTGTGAATAGGTCTTTAAGCATGCTTCCTTCTCCCAAACGCCATCCTTCTCCAGGGGTTACTGGGGTCTGCACACAGATATGAAACATCCAATGATTGCTTCTCTTACTATTTGTCAACAGCTACATTTTGGGGCTGTCAGCTAGTAGCACTCCATGGGCCTTTTAAGTTACTTCATACCTTCCTCCCTGCCATCCCTCTCTCCAGCTAATTAGGATCTACACATATGCAGGGCATCCACAATTTCATTTCAGTGGACCCAGAGGCTGCATGCAGAAGGAAAAGGGAAGATTTTGGCAGCTGCAAAGACACTATGCCACATATTGTAAAAGGGCTAGGGACCTGGCCCTACTTAAAAAACAAAAAAAACCCGGAATCCTGTAAAGACCCAGTAGCGGGTTTCACTGAGTTGCAGCACCCCAGACGAGGTCATTCTGTGATATCACAGCTACAGAACGAGAGCATTTGGATCTAATCTTAGAACACAGAGCTGCCCAATGGGAGCACAGGTAAAAATCCTTTTCTCCCCATATATGATATTGCTTTCAACTTATTAAAAATTAAAACTACGGTACATTCACCACAGAAATATCACTTACCAACAGCTACCAACCATACTCTAGTATTAGCAATTACATAGTTATTTCTTACTCCAAATGACAAACTCTATTTTTTTTTCTTTCTTAAAAGAAGATGTAGGATGGGGGAAATGAAAGATGGGAGACTGAAGAATAGTTTTGCAGCTAAACATTTCAGTAAGAGATACAGAAAATCAGCCAACAAATTGTAAGTTCTCTTTTGAACTACACCCCTACCGCGATATAACGCTGTTCTCGGGAGCCAAAAAAATCTTACCACGTTATAGGTGTACCGCGTTATATTGAACTTGCTTTGATCCACCAGAGTGTGCAGCCCCGCCCCCCCGGAGCACTGCTTTACCGCGTTATAGCCAAATTCGTGTTATATCGGGTCGCGTTATATCGAGATAGAGGTGTACCTGAAACTGTGGGTCTTCAGTTTAGCAAAACAACTGATTCGACTCCACCTATCATTTAGAAGTCTTCTCAAGTCACCTTTTGTGTAGTAATGTATGTATTTATTTTTTTAGTCAAATAATGTCCATCACTGAAGACAGATTAAGTTTTTTTTACATTAAAAATGCACTTGGTAGGAAAACTAATGGAGTATTGTATTAGGGGGGAAAAAAGGAAAAATTCCAAATTATTATATTAAAAATTAGGGAATTGTAATAAGTGTTGATGGAAGAAGATTATTCTCATTTAAAATTAGTTCAAAACATTTAACAGGTGGAGAACACTCATCTAAGGCATTTCAATTTTAGGAGGCAACCCTATTGAAACCACTCATCTATAACTAACAATCAAGCTCTGAAATATTTTCTCATTGGCAAGAATTTAAGACGTATTTATCAAATATATTAGTCTTGGAAATTTTGTATTTGATACACATTCTCAGAAAAGAAGTTGGAGAAGGAAAGAGAAGCTAACAAACATGCAGTGGCTAGGAGGATCCTCTTATCAAAGGTCACAAAGTATCAGAGCAACCTGCTTTTTTTAATCAATCATAAAAAGTTAATGCAATAAATTCATCTATAGTTTAACTCCACTGAAGTCAAACACTAGAGGTGAATTTGGCTCAATGTACCCAAGTCATTGTCACCTTCCCAGCATGCTGTTTCAGCCATGTGTGAACTCTGTTGATTTTAATCTGTTTAGATGACAACCTGCCATCAAAATTCAAAATTTTTCTGCCAACATAACTTATTCTGTAACATATTCAGAGAGGATAAGAGAAGCATGCAAGTTATTTAACTTATTTGAATACATACACATTGGCTCCATACAGTCTCCTTATAAGAATAAAAACTGCTTCCTAGTAAAACAGAACTTTATTATTAAAACTTTATATTTTAAAGACTTGGCTTTTCAATCTAATCAAAATTAAAATTGTAGGACTAGATCCCCCAAATCATTTTTGGTACACCACTCACTCCCTTCCTCATAACCAAAATCATATGTACAAATGTCAAACTGCATAGCCATATACCATGTATCAACCATGTTCACTAAAAAAAAAAAAAAAAAAAAAAATTAAAGTTGGGGTTTTTTGTATTTGTATTTTTTAAATTCAGAGAAGTTTTAAAAAAAAGCTTTTATAGTCAGATCCCTCATTTGCCAAATATGGCTGAGCAGATTTAATCTAACTTGATCATAAAAACGAAATTGTATTTTGGCTGCCAAGGTTAAGCTTGATAAATTAAATGGCAACGTATACAACCATTAAAAATTAGGTTTATAAATAAAAATGCTGACCATATCTCATCTATGGCAGTGCCAAGTGTTAATATGATGTAGAGGTGAAGAACAAGAATCTTTTTAACAAGTAATTTGACAGAATGCAGTAAGCAGAAAAAAAATTTTTTTTTTTAAATCAGACTTTGGGGTAGGAGTGTCTTGTCAAGCCGGTAACAAAATTGTGTGTGTGTGTGTGTGTGTGTGTGTGTGTGTGTGTGTGTAAAAACCTCAAACCTGAATTTTTGCCTCAAAGGCTTTTAGCCCTTCTATCATTAACTTCACATCACATGAAACTAGTAGAGATGTCTGGCAAATGAAGAATAACTGGAGCTGAACTGCCACTTTTAATAACCTAGTTCCCATGTTAAACAAAGAGATGGCCCTAGGGTTTGAGAATTTGTTGCAGGCACAAACACCCGCTAATAGTAAAGTAAATGCAGATGAGCTAAGTCAATTTTAACAACATGCTCTGTTTTTCCCTTTTGGCCATTTAAAAAAATTAAAGATTTATATAGGTATTATGAATTCTTACTGCTTATTTGTTTTAGGGCAAAGATAAAAATGGATCGCACGGTGGTCAGGTTTTTGATGAATTTTTAGTGTTACAATTTTAAATGTGTACCTCATAACTTTAGATAATAAAACTGGTGCCTCTCCCCTCATGCCTCTCCTCCCCCATGTAGTGCTCTCTCCCCCTTACGTAAGAAAACAAGGCTTCAGTCCTTTATTTAGAAACATGATATTTACAGAGAATGTATGTTGCTTCTATGGGTAGTTTGTTCCACCTGACAGCAAGTATATTGGTTTTCATCTTCACATGAAGAGAAATAAAGATTTAGCTTCCCAATATTGATACATTAAGTTGTGCCTGGGGGAGATCATTCATATATACATGGAAAAAAAGAGGTCAATCAATCATTTATAGCTCAGTCATAGTTGCAGCTACTTCCATAGAGACTTTTTTTAAGTTTATTTTAGAGCTTGTGACAAACCATCACATTGACAGCACTGAAATAATTGAAGCACTGTATTGAACATGCCTACTTAAATCCTTGGCCTTTGAGACTACAAAACAAGGGCTACCAGTTGTGAAGTTTTGCACTGTCCACTAGAAAACTGGATTAATGCCCAACTCATTTCATTCAGGTCAAAAATAACTTTTGGTCACTACTGTCCTAGAGATAAGAGTGTCTCTATCACATTACCTAACAACCCTTGAAACACACAGATACAAGGGCTAGTGAGTGCATCTCTTTTACATTTTAATTTTATAACTCTCAATAATACGCACACATATCTTGCCAGACATATGCTAAGCTTAGGAAGGACACAAAAAAAGAACAAGATTTTCCCCCCATGAGGTTTACCATCAGGGCCAGCTCCAGGTGCTTGGGGACTCCGGAGAGGGGCGGCAGGTCCAGCTATTCAGCGGCAATTCGGCGGACGGTCCCTCACTCCCGCTCGGAGCGAAGGACCTTCCGCCGAATTACTGCCACAGATTGCGATCGCGGCTGTTTGGGGTGCCCAAAACCCTGGAGCCGGCCCTGTTTACCATACCGAAATAAGATGGAAATTAACTAAACTTACAAGTGTACTGAAAATACTAGAATTTCAGAGCCACTCTCAAATAGGATGTAGTGAACATAGGTAGTAGTCAAGGAGAATTTGTCAGATTTCCTTATGGATCCATCTTTGATCTCACAACGTATCAAAATGCTAAACTACAACCTAGCCAATTTTAAAAAATTATTCCAGTACTGTATAGTTTTCATAAAGTCCAAGTTGCACATATTGCTCATGCTAAAACCAAAAACATTTTACACTTGTGTGTATAGGAAGATATTGCCAATTAGACCAACTGAATGGAGTGAAAAAAAAGGGTCAGAAGTAAGTAGAAAGGAAAGGCAGAAGATCAAAGTGAAGATAAAGTCACATGAAAGGCCTGACAAAGGGAATCAATGCAAAGGAATGGGAAAGGCACTTCATATTAACCCAGATTTCAGGATTTTCCACTTGCATGTTACATTTTCCTCAGAATATACACCCTGAATCCTTATTTAAGGATTACCACCATAAATTCTGTGAATAGCAGCATTTATTTTATTCACAAAAAAAACAAAGACAGGGTGTCTACGATACCTTCCTGAGATTTAGAATCTAGATGATTATTAAACATACGTACACACAAAAATGGAATGCAGTCAAACTAGAATGTAACAAAGATTGCCACCATAAGTTTCACTGATAAAATAGTTATGTACAATCAATCATTTAAGATTACGCTGGCTAGATGATATTAGAGTGTGTTAGATTCTAGTGATCTTTATTTTCAGTATACCTTTCTTTAGATACAATTGTTTAGTTTATCCAGTTTCAGACATTATTCCAACCTTGCAATCATGAAAATTTAGCATACAAGTATGCTCACCATTCTTTGTCATGATCAATAATGAAAATACAAAAAAATTATTTGCCTGTGCAAAAACAAAATTAGAGGCTCTGGGCCACTGGATTAGAAGAATTTGCAAGGCTGCATTATTCATACACATTTCAACTCATCCACTCATGAACACTGTACTGCATTGCAGGTTACCTGCTTTACATTAAAATCTGGAAAAAAAATTAGCCGGGGGGTGGGGAGGAGAGAGAGAATTAATGGCACACTTAAGGATGTGTGCTGTTAAGAGATCTCTACTGTATCTGAAATGACATCAATTCACATCCCTGCTAATTATTACCCATGCTAGATTTGTTGATCTGGCACCTATGGCAGGAAAAACTGGTCACTACTGCTTTATCTTGATTGATATAAATCCAGGTGACAACTTAATCTGAGGAGATGACATTCCACACCAACTAATTCTCTGCCCTTTCACTGACTACAAAGTTACAACAGTGCACATCAGCTCTATCACTGACACCAGTTTGAACCTGCACATTTCTATGCTACGTGATGAAGAAGTTAAGGTGGCTCATTTGTGTTTACAGAACACACTTTTAATCAGCAAGTTGGAATAAACACACCCTTTAGCATTTTAGTAGAAGAGAGGAAACACTTACTAATACAGAACTTCGTTTGCTTCATGCCTTTCATATCTCACAGTTTCACACATCAGCCTGTAAGAGAAAAAATAAGAATTTTTTTTCCTTTCACATTTGTTCTCAGCCCTTAATGAAAATATATGTTTAAGTTGTTTACCGACATATCTAAACTGCTGAGTTTACAGTACTGAAATTACCAGTTTACCTAACGTGACTATTAGTGGAATGTAACTTCTCCCATTAAATGCTTAGGCTCTGTAAAATGGGGATAATGATATTGACCTCCTTTATAACATGCTTTGAGATCTGCTGATGAAAAGCACTGTAGAGGAGTTAAGTATTATTTCATTTTTCAGTGTAAGCTACTTCAGAATATAAGGCACGTTGTAAGAAAAATAAAGCAATATGCAATAGTGAGCAGATTTCTTTTGTGAGATTTCCAGTACCTGCTTTTTCAGGTCAAGCCAAATATACCTCAAAAAAGTACCTCATGACACTTCTGCCCTTGTCTGAAATTTTGAAGCTTTAGCATAAAATCCCTTGCTAGTTTCCAATTCCAAAAGGGCAGTAAGTTACAAAAAGGTGAAAAGATTTTCCTGCAGGAAAATCCTCTCTCCAGACTTCAGGAAAATCCTTAATGCCCCTTTCACATCCAATACGTGCCACTTTTCCTTCAGGTGCACTTATTTCAAACAAAACTTTCCTAAGTCCTGAGAACAGTAATCTTCCTCTTAGTGATGAAATCAGTGAGGATTCTTAGAACCACTTTATCTTCATGAAATACACAGCATTGTGGCTCAGTGGCTTACACCATTTCTCCCACTCCCCCCCTCCCCCTCCCCAGGTAAATATCATATACTTATAAAGCAAACTGCAAACAGAAAGGCTACTTGCTGGACAAGTATAAGGAGATTTGCTTAAGAGGCTAATGTGAATATTTTATTAAAACATTAGGAACTATATTTGAATTCCAGGCAGAAATTCTCAGTCGCTAGGGGTGTGATCATTTCTGTTGCAATGAGATGTCTTGCTATATGAAGATGACCCACTAGCTTCTGATGACATATCAAGATAAAGTTTCCCAGTACTATGACCTTCATTCTACCGGGGTGGCTAAAAATTGATTTTTTGAAAAACAAAATTTAAAAAACTAGACTTTAATTTAAGTTATAAGCTTTTTCTCTTTAAAAATAGACATTTAAAATTAAATATGAATTTAATACAAAATATGTTAAGGCCTAAACTTATTATAATCTCTTAAGAGTATTTAAATAAATATGCTGAATTGAGGAGCCTCTATCAAAAGCCGAGTTAAAGTTTGTTTTTCTATGTAAAGACAGGATCGGGGAAAAACATTTAACTTTTGAGGTCAAGCTTTATAAATAAGACAACAGGTCAGCCTAAGTAATTTAGGAGACTGTCTCATTTTCAAGAGACAGAGATGAGACTAGGAATTTAATCTCCAGCCACTTTCACTTAGGCATATTTGAAATTTTTTCTAGGCTGACCTGAAATAATCAATTTAATTCACTGACTTCAGTTAATCCCTCTGGTTAATTTAGATGAAAAATGTGGAACGTGTTTTGATAAGAGAAGTTTATGTATCCAAAACATTGAGGTTGTTTTGCTTGATAAAAATAAATTGTATATGATGTTGTATGTGTTCAGTTAAATTCCAGTTGCCACCCTAACGAAGCTTGACAAAAACTCATGAGCAAAAAAGTGAATTATCTAATAAATAAACAATATACCATTCACCATTTTCTAACATACTAAAAATGCACAATTAATAAGAATTTGAAAATATTAAGCTATATAATTTCTTAATTAAATGTATATAATTATAGTATACCCTTGTAGTAGCAAAAAGATGTACCAAATCTAGTGTATAGGCTCCATTTACTTAAAATGTTTTAATGGTTATATTAACCAATGAGAATGCACCTTTTTTTAGAAACTGAAGTACAAATAAAGTTGATTAAAACTGATTATTTAAATTGAGGCTTCCCACTTGGTAATTTAAATCATGATTTAAATCAATCCACCCAGCACCCCAGGCAAGTAAGCGAGGAAAAGTCTGACAGTATGGCTTCTCAATGAGTGGAGGGAGAAACTGGTTTGGGCCCCTGGATAATTTAGATTTTTCTATTAAAATGCGACAAGGTTTCCTCATGGCCATTGCTATTGCCTCCTAGCTCCATAGCCAATTTGGTTCTACTAAAATTACCCCTAAATCCACTCCCTCACCATAGCTTTTTAACAACCTTGGCTAGTGAGGGGAAAAAAGGGAGTTTTTCCTGTTAATGGATAGGGCCTGAATTTTTCCCTGCTTATGAACAGAGGTGGTTGTGACCATTCCTTTCCCTGGCAATAGATTGTCCGCTCCTGTATCGAACAGTCCACTTTGATGTTGAGAACCTCTCTGATCCGCATCTCCTGCATCAAGAAAAAGTTTCTGCTCACTGAAGGGCACTTTTGCTTCCTTGTGCAATGAGAAGCTTATTGGGCCTCACTACTTATTATCCACACAGGGACACACATGGCTTTCCATGAGAAGATCCTGCAACCTTAAAAAAAAAAAAAAAAAAAGATGCCTGCCCTTAGTTCTGGGATCTCAATCTTAAGTTATTGAGCTTCTTGGTCTTACTTATCATAAATCAATCTGTGGAACAGAGAAGCTAAGAGAAGGTACAGAATAGGAAAATCACTACACCTCTACCTCGATATAACGCTGTCCTCGGGAGACAAAAAATCTTACCGTGTTATAGGTGAAACCGCATTATATTGAACTTGCTTTGATCCACCAGAGTGCGCAGCCCCCCACCGCCCCTCCCCCCGGAGCACTGCTTTACCGCGTTATATCCGAATTCGTGTTATATTGGGTCGTGTTATCAAGGTAGCGGTGTACTTCTGGAGTGAAAATTTTAAAAAATGAAATATTAATAAAGGAACCTGATAAATTCTTCTATAGCCTCTGCTCTGCTAGCAGAGTTCTGTGTGATGCGCAGGCTGGGATTAAGGAATTACAGGAGACTCTGGTTTCTCAGTGACAGTGCAATTTTACTTGGCACATAAATTCAGTTTTGATTTGAGTTTGGGGCAAAGGTTGAAATCCATTCCTCCTTTAGTCAGACAAATTCACCCTTCCTTAGTAGCACTATGGCTGAATTTTCTGTAGATAAACAAGTAACACAATCCTCTTGCACAAGGTGGCACAGTGTTTTCAGTAACAAATGTATGTGTTTTGTTATAATTAATATAATTAAAGCTCTTTCATAGTTGATTACTTCCTTCCTATATATAAAGTTTCTGACAGTACTGTGGGTGTGCTGATATTCATTTGAATGTTACATCTGTCTCCTACATCACAACATAATTTAGTCAACCAAGTTCAGAACCAAAATCAACTTCAAAAAACCCAAAGCTTTAAGATAGCATTTTTCAGTAGTGAACAAAGCTATTTTAGAAGAAAAGCTTGCTGTCTAAAAAAAAAAAACCCACAAAAACAATTCATCTCCAAAAATGGTTTACAAACTAACCGGCACAAAAAGAGTGTTACTATCATAGAAAATGCTATAAACCTGCATCTGGATGAAGTCAGCCTTTTCTATATATGTAAACAGATTTCTATGTATTGTAAACAGAAGCTCTCCTCTAGGAATTCTCTGTGTTAGTAAAGTTAACAGGACAAGTTCCACACGTTCCTTAGAAAGAATCTCTTGACTTAATTCCAATTTACAAGCCAAAGCCATGCATCAATGTATCAGGCCACTAGGGTCCTTGTTTACAAGTTGTAAGGTCAGTTTAAGCTTAGTATTCTTGAACATAGATAAATTCGCTAAAAATGTTACACATAATTTCATAATAATTAATACTGCAACAGATGGTGAGTGATCAAAGCTCACTTTCCAGAACAAAGTGAAGTGAATTTTGTATATATAGATAAGTTGCAAAACATATTCTGACTGTTCTTGGATAAAACTGCATAAAATGACATGTGAAGGACAAAGTAACAATCTAGAGCAGGGGTCGGCAACCTGCGGCACACGAGCTAATTTAATGTGGCACGCAGCTGCCGGCCTGGGGTCCCCACCGCCCGGCCCTGCTCAGCCCGCTGCTGGCCTGGATGGACAGAACCCCGGGCCGGCAGCAGACTGAGCGGGGCTGGCGGCCAGGACCTCAGCTGAGAGGGGCCGCAGATGGAACCCCAGACCGGCAGCGGGCTGAGCAGCTCAGCCCGATGCTGGCCCGGGATCCTGGTCGCCAGCCCATGTAAATGTAAAATGTACTACTGGCACGCGAAACCTTAAATTACCGTGAATAAATGAAGACTTGGCACACCACTTCTGAAAGGCTGCCGACCCCTGGTCTAAAGACCAGCATCCAGATCATAGATCTGATTTGTGTCAAAGTTAATTCAATGCATTAAAATAAGGTAATGAAAGTAATTTGGCTTGCCCCCATGTTGGTTTATGCACTGTAGCACAGTAATTATTTATTCTCTAGTAAAAAAATCTAATGTTTTTACGAAGTTGAAATATTAATTTAAGGAAATTAAATATCATATAAACCAATCACATAAAGCAACTTTACTTGATAGTACCACACATGCATTAATACTGAAACATAAAATCTCTCCCTCCCAGCCCTGCCCCAGTCACCCCACCCCCGGAGCCCAACTCTCTCTCCAACATCCTGCCCCAGTCGCCCCTCCCCCATCCCTAGACCACTGCTCAGCTGGCAGAGGGAGGGTAATGGAGAGAACAGCGAGTGACGCGGGGGGGAGAAGAGGAGTGGGTGCAGGACCTCAAGGGAAAGAGGTGGAACAAGGGATGGGGCCTCGGGGGAAGAGGCAGAGCAGGTTCCAGTGCTCAGTGTCCGGTTTTCACAAATGAGAAAGCTGGCCACTCTACTTCTCTCTAAAGTTCATAAGACTATCAGAACCAGAATAGCATCACCTACTGCAGTGATTATGATGGCATAGGACTGATTAAGATTGTGTACTAATTTTACTTAGGACCAGGTACAGCAACTCCTCACTTAATGTCATCCTGGTTAACGTTGTTATGTTGCTGATCAATTAGAGAACATGCTTGTTTAAAGTTGTGCAATGCTCCCTTATAACATTGTTTAGCATCTGCCTGCTTTGTCCATTGCTTGCAGGAAGAGCAGCCCGTTGCAGCTAGCTGGTGGGGGCTTGGAACCAGGGTGGACCGGCAGCCCCCCATCAGTTCCCCGCTCCCCTAAGTTCTCTGTGCAACAGCTGCCCAGCAGGCTACCAATTGCCAGCAGTTCAGCTGTCCCTCCCCCCACTGCCATGTGCTGCTCCTCCCCTCTGCCTTGGAGCTACTCCCGGAAGCCTCCTGCTTGCTGTGCAGAGCGGGGGGAAGAGAGGTGTTAATGTCATGGGGGACACGACAGGGCTCAGGATGGAGGGAATTTGCTGGCAGCAGCTGCTGTCTCAACTTGCTGATCTACTTAAAGGGGCAATGTGTGTGTGTTTATCAATCTCTCTCTCTCTCTCTCTCTCTCACACACACACACACACACACGCACACACACACACACTCACACGGTGTGTGGGTCTGTCTCTCTCTCTGCCAAGCTGCATCTCCTCCCTTCATTCATGCTGCCTTGTAGAGCGTGAGGCTACATTAACAGCAATGTGTTAACCCTTGAGGGCTCATCCGAGTGCTAGTTCATCATTTAGCAGTAAGGCATTCCCAGGGAAATATCCCACCCTCTGACTCCACCACCTCAACCAAGCTTCACAATTATCATTGCTGTGTACAGTATTAAGTTGTTTGTTTAAAACTTATTTTGTGTGTGTGTGTATTTTCATTCTTTTGTCTGGTGGAAAAAAATTCCCTGGAACCTAACCCCCCTATTTACATTAATTCTTATGGGGAAATTGGATTCGCTTAACATCATTTCACTTAAAGTAGCATTTTTCAGGAACATAACTGCAACGGTAAGTGAGGAGTTACTGTAATAGTAAAAGACACTTATATGCATAACACTTTCACTTCTGTAACAACCAGTTCAAATGTTTAAAATGTGGGCAAAAAACACCCTCAGCAAGAGTGGGAGAAAGCAATAGGAGATACACATAGAAGATGCGCCACTAATATACTATTTTATAAATTATTTTACGGAAAAAAAAATGTGGCCTTTTTTATACAGTTAGTAAAAAAGTGGAAGGATTTGAGGTTACATGCATGTAACTAACCTGATGTAAAGAAATTCTTGAATATTTTTTCCTAGTTGGCATTTTATTCTATGGACACATCAGAGAACGTTAAAAAAAATTTAGAAGTTTTTTAACAGATTTCTAGATTGCCACTAGCTTCACTCTTCACAGTATGGTACTACTGTATCCTTGAACACCTCTTCACCTAGGGCCAGATTTATACTTTACATGCCTTTAGGCACAGCATCTTCAGCACCCCTCTCCTCCCTGCACCTCCGCTTATAGCTGACCTTCATAGTTTTCCATAAAAAAATGAAACAAGAAATATAAAAATTAATGTAAGTACTTTTTAACTTTCAAACCCACTTTTAACTTTTAGGCACCCTTATAGTGCCTACTGTACCTAACTTGAAATCCGGCCTTGACTTCACCTGTAACCTATGTTAACATCAATTATTTTTATTAAACATTTATTTTCAGAAGTACTCAATTCTCTTGACACTTTTTTCCAATTAAAACTAAAGAGGGTGTATTGCACTTGCAAATGAACAGGTATTTAAATATGATAGAAAGTGGTATAACTGCTCCTATAGTGGTCAAGGACTCCTATCTTTGCTTCAGGCCTCCCTTTGCTAACACCCTCAAACAATGTGATTTTTACAGAACAGCAGCAATGACATTAGTCATGTCAAACTGTACACATCAATTATAAGAAATCATGTCTCCAGCAATTCAGTTTTAATTAAGTTTAGAATCTGGCACTGCAACATCCAAACAGCTATTTTTAGCACACAGACTTGTAGACTCCTCCAAGAGGCAGTGTAGACATACCCTTAGTGACCACCTACAAAAAGCTGGGTTTAAGTGACTTTCTCACACAGGAGCTTTGTGGCACAGGTAGGGATAAAATCATTCTTCAAGGCAATATTCAACTGCCTTAGCCACAAGATCATCCTTTTCCCCCATGCATTCTCCTGCATCATTCACCACACACTTCCCAACTTCAGAAACAAATGAGGCAGGAGTCCTACAGACAATAACCACACTGACTAAACAACTGATTCACTCCTGGCACACAGTCCGTCATGTGAACTGAATGAGGCAGGGGTCCTATAGAAAAAACAGTTCGTGATCATGTAATTAAAGACTGTATCATAATATATACAGAGCAGGGGGGTAAATTAAGGTTGCATGAGCAAACACAGCTGTAGCATTTTCTAACTTCCGAATATGATAGAATATACCCATGTTTACACCCTATACACTGTTATAATAATGTTTGTATGAAGTATGCCTTGTAAAGTATCATGTGAAAACTCAATTTGCTGATCAACAATATCATGGCAAAATGCACGTAGCAGTGTTACATGTGAAGTTATAAACATAAGTTGAAATCATAACTAAAAATACAGTAGAACCTCAGAGTTACAAACACCTTGGGAATGGAGGTTGTAACTCAGATGTTTGTAACTCTGAACAAAACGTTATGGTTGTCCTTTCAAAAGTTTACAACTGATCATTGATTTAATACAGCTTTCAAACTTCACTGTGAAGAAGAACAGGAGTACTTGTGGCACCTTAGAGACTAACAAATTTATTAGAGCATAAGCTTTCGTGGACTACAGCCCACTTCTTCGGATGCATATATATATGTGGATACAGACTAACACGGCTGTTACTCTGAAAACTGTGAAGAAGGAAAATGCTGCTTTTCCTTTTTTTTTTTTAAAGTAGTTTACATTTAACACAGTACTATACAGTATTTGCCTCCCCCCCATCTCTGCTGCTGCCTGATTGCATACTTCCAGTTCCAAATGTGGCATGTGGTTGACTAGTCAGTTCATAACTCTTGTGTTCATAACCCTGAGGTTCTACTGTATGTTTCCCAGATAAGCCTGGGGAGTGGCCAAACCAGTTCCTCAGAGACAAAGAGCAAGCTGATGCCTCAGCCAGGTGTCAACTAGACATGGAGCATTGCCTGCTAAGTGGCCATTCTTTGGCAGGAAAGGGGTCAAGGGCAAAATTCTACATTTTGGCAAAGAACCAACATGGAGTTTCCTTCCACACAGACTGCTTGTCACCTTGCACCAGCTGGAAATGCTTCTCAAAGCGGGACAGGACTATAAAAAGAAGGGACAGACACCGCAAGACACTCCTCTCCCCATCCCCTCCCGCCCATTGCATTCACTGCACCTAAAGAGACAAAGGAAGCAGCTGTTGGGCTCTAGGGGAGGGGTCCTGACCTGAGAGTTTGGTCAGCTGCTGGAGCTTGTGGTGAGAAAGTTTTCATTGCAACTAAGATAGTTTCTTAAGTAAATACTAGGAATCTTTATTTTTCTTGTAAACATTTCTGACTTTCATGCCTCATTACTTGTACTCACTTAAAATCTCTCTGTTTTACTATTTTATCTAACCCAGTGTGTTCAAATTGAAGTGTCAGGGTAACTCCATTTGGGGTAACAAATTATATGCATATTATTGCCTTTAAGGAATAGGACTTAACATATTTGTATTGACCAGGAGAGGGCTGAGCTGTATAGGACATATGTTTCTGGGAAAAATCTGGGACTGGGAGTGTGTTGGAGTCACTGTGTGGTAATCCTTAACATGGGTAAGAGCCAAGGTGTGGCTGGCTGGCTGCAGCACACACAGATATAGCTGACAGCGACTTACATGCTGCAGGCTGTTTCTGAGGAGTCTAGGTTGGAGACTACAAGGCATTGTAAAGGGCACCTCAAGTGACAAGGCAGGGGTGACAACTACTCATTGGTTTGGATTATACCCTCATGTGTCACACAGAGTGCTTGACTTTGCAATCTTAAATTTCTCTTTACCTTGAAAACTTCATAAAAACAAAGTTTTCATAAAAGCAAACTGAAAAAATTGAGATATCATGTAGAATCATGCTGCCTCTGCACAGGGGTCATCAGCAAAATTGGAACCTTTGGATCTACAGCAGAAACCTCTAGCACCTGAGCTAACAGAGCAACTCATAGTAATAGTAGGCTGTTATCCTCTGTGTGGGTCAGTCACTAAAGGGGGATGAGACACTATCAAACATTATGAGACCTACTGGGAAATGAGAAATGTTGGAACTTGAGAATCTTGGGTTCTATTCCAGATACTGGAGGGGAGTATTCTTTAGTGGTTATATATCCTTCTGCCCTGACCCCAAAAACCTGCCTGCTTATGACCCATCCCCTACCACGTTCCCTACATCCCCAGCCTGTCAGTTTCTGTCCCTGTCTTCTCTGCTTCTATCCTCTTCCAAGTTGCCTGTGTTGAACCTTTTATTCTATCGTTGACTCCGCCCTTGCTCCTGGTCCAACCACCAAGCCTCTACGCTTTCCCCCCATGCTCTTGTCTCCTTCTTGCTTGTCCTCTTTGCTCCTCACCCTTCTGCATTCAAATAGGGCTGCTTCCTTTCCTCCTCCTCCAAACTGCCTGTGTTCCAGCATGAGGAGCACTAACAGCACAGGAGTCTCCCTGTTCTCAGTTCCAGCATCAAAGAGGTACTCTTGGGGGAATTCTGTGCCACTGCACAATGCAGAATTTTGCAGAAATTAATGTTGTGTGTGCAGAATATCCTTTCCCCCACAGAAATGGGCTGCAGTGCTGCTGGCTGCCACTAGGGGCCACTGGACACAGCAGAGCCCAGCTCGCACATAGAAGACACCGCCATGGGGAGCATGAGAGAGCTAGAGGGCTCCCAGCAGCTGCGATTCCCCGCATGTTCTGACAGAAGGAAACGGCGGCGTGCGGGAAAACTCCATGCAAGTCTGGGACTGATCATTAGGCTGTTTCTCCCTCTGGATCCCTGGACTCAGAGGTCAGGGGGGAAGTGGATGTCTGGGCTCTGGGGGGAGGGGGTGCAGGTATCTGGGCAAAGGGAGGCCAGAGCTGGGCTGTGGAGAGGAGGGGTTGTGGGTGTCTGGCACCCTGGCTGGGCTCGGGGGGGGGCGGGGAGGGGAGAACAGGAACTGACTTGTCATAGGGGTTTCCTTAACTTTCTATTCCTGGGGGAATTTTTGTGTGTCTCTCTGTATTGTTACATACATACTTGCTAACAGGTATTTTGAAATAAATTACCAAAATAATTGAAACTGGCCTGATTATGTAGTGTTATTTTGACAACTAACATTTGCAGAATTTTACAATATTTTTCGCAGATTTTTTTGGGGGGGAGAAGGGACATAGAATTGCCCCAGAAGTAAAAAGGTCCTCCTCAGTCAGAACCAACTGCATGAAAAGCTCTGTCGAGACACAGGTTGGACCTCACTCAGTGTAGTTAGCACAGAGCTCTGTTCAGGTGGAGCATACTCAGTGGAGACAATGTTCACAGAACTTTGCTGACATTCTCTAACAAACCAGTACTCATCATATACAAACAACAATTTTCAGAGACTTAAGTCAGCCAAATGTGGGTAGATTTTCATGGGACAGCAAATTGTAACTCTCTGAAAACAGGGCAATCCTCATGCAATTTCAAATCCCTTCTCAAAAACATGGAGGCGCTACAGCTTCCTAAAATAGCTATAGGAGTGTAACATTAGGGAAAAGCTTCTCAGAAGCAGTTTAACCATTTTGGCTGAAGCAGTCCAAAAAAATTCAACCTGAGCCAGATACCCGGCATGGAAAATTTCATCTTAAACAGTTTAAAGTTTGGTAAAGTTACAGCCAATTGAGAACAGTCTTAAAATAGAAAGCATTAGACAACCTTAGCTATAGTTGGCACTGCCAGCTCTGCCTCTAATACAAGTTAAAATTTCTGGTAGTATTTAATCTAAAATTATTCACTAATATTTCATATAAACTGAATTTATTTATTTTTAACTAAAATACATAAGTGGTGAAAAAAAATCTAGCAACCAATTTTCTACAAAAGTTTGTTACTCTGGTTTTAAAAACTCTATATTTACAGCTGATCATGCTGATAAGTAGTAAATTAAAAATCTGCATTATTACTGCCAAGTTTATAAGATAAAAGAAATCAAGTATTATTACAAGTATTAAGATATTTATCACCATGATATCTGGGTAAAAAAATATTTTCTAATTCACCACTAACAGATGCCTCTTTAGCACGTAAGTAGCATAATATTTGTGTTAAAATACCATACCTGAGTTGGTGTTCCCTCAGATTAGACAAGGCTTCCATTCCATGTAAATAAGAATACACTATCTCCAAATCCTGCAAGCAGATAGAAAACATTTATTATGCTTCTGAAGTATCAGCATAACAGAAGCTTGCCACTTGAGGTTGTGGCAGACATAGCTTCAACTATAGAAAGGAAGTGCAAAAATAAGATTTCTTCTCTAAAGTAAACAGCTGAGAATCAGTCAACATCAAAATCACATATCCAGCTAGCCCATTGCAAAAGGCTATATTAAACAGATAAGTCATCAATATGTAATGTGTGGACATGGGGAAGTTTTTGTTGTTGTTTTTAGTGGGTTGCAACGTGGAGAAGCATTACAGTTTTCTACAGAAACATATGGAATTAATGTTATGTATATTATCTTGGTGAAAAACTTAAAAATGTATTCAAGTCTTAGATGTCAGACAGGTGGAATTTTCTCTAATATATTTTTAGATATGAGGTGAAAAGATAAGTACTAGTATGCTTCTGCGTTTTTACAAGTATTACCATCACATTTGTTTAAACCATAATTGTGCATCAAAGAAAGTAGAACAGTAATTACTCAATGTTTGAGACACTGGACAAAAAAGGATGATCCCCTGGAGCTAAATTAGTACTAACCTGGGTATTCCTACTGAGAAAAATCATTAAGAAAAGGAAGAGATAACAGGCTGAAGAAACCCAATGAGATACATGAGTAAGCCACGGAACTCCAACAGTATTTACTAGCTCCTAGGACTTGCTCTTCAACCTTCTACTCTATATGGATTCTTATGCCACCCTCATCGCTGTTTAATCCAAGTGCCCTCCAAAACTGCATTAAACAACATGACTACCATTTATTGCATGTGGTTCATATTCTCTCTCATCTTCTCTCCAAGGGAAAAATTGTGCATACAGTGTAGTGTTTGGTGACAGGGTTTTTGGTTTGGTTTTGGGGTTTTTTTTTAATTAATGTACATGCTGCTATATATTTTTTGAGAATGCAAGGTTGGAGAAATATGCCTTGCACTTGGAATATAAGATGCAAGGTTTTTGATGGTCCTTAGTTCCTGTGGGACTTGTTCCTGTCTTGGACAGCCCTGAGAAAGGTCTGTCTCCTGCAAAAGACTAACTTTTGCCCTTATGGTAACCAATTCCATTGTGCCTAAGGAGCAGAGCTGTTTACCAGAGTCTTCATCCCAGAGTTTTAGGTCATCTTTTAGATATGCTGTGCTCAGGTCACTGATCAATTTTAAGATAAAATGCTGGGACCTTAAACTTGACTCAATATTCTACGGAAAGCCACTGCAGAGACAGAACAGGATTGATGCACTCACAGTAGCCCATGTTGCTGAGATGTGCTGCAGCATTCTGTAGCAGCTGGAGTTTTCTTCAGGCTGATGGCTTCATGCCAAGTGTACTGCATTGCTATAGTCCAGATGGGAGTTGATGAAAGTGTATAACTGAGGCCAGGTCATCATCCACCAGGATGGGATAGATTCTCGGGTCAACCGGAGGGGTTTCTTCTGCCCCCAGCATAATCTCTGCCTTGCTTTGGTTGAGCTTCCACCAGTTGTTCTCCATCTATAAGCAGGATCTCATCTAAGCAATGGAACATCTTTGTGGTAGCAGTATGATCATATGTGCTGAAAGATAAGTAGAGCTGTCTCTCATCTATATCCTGCTGGCACTTGAGTCCACCTCATCTTATCAGTTCACTTAGTGGCTGCACGCAGATGCTGAATAGGACTAGAGAGCTACTGATCCTTGTGAAATTCCACAAGTGAAGAATCTAATGCTACAGGTCCAGTTTCCCACTACTGCTCTTTGGGTGGGACTCAGAGCAGTTTGGCACATTCATCCGGACCACTGCCACCTCTCTTAATTGGGATCAGCAGTACCTCATGGTCAAATGCTGCTGAGAGGTCCATGAGAATGAGAATGGATGTTTCCCACCAACTTCATCTTCTCCCCCAACCCCCACAAGCTCCTAGCAGAAGCTAACATTAAAATGATGTGCTGACAAGATGTGTCATAATAAATTGAGACTGGAACAGAAATCTCTCCACACAATTCAGCGATATTCCAAGAATCCTATTTTAAAAGGTGGATGACTTTTTAAAAGCGGAATTTTACTTAGGTATTTACCAAATCAAAAATCAGAATTGTTAACACTTACTGGATGGTAGTTCCTTTCCAAAAGAAGAAAAGACAACTACAATGAGACAGCAATTTTAAAAAGTAAATTTATATTTAGAGCACCATTGCCTACCACATTCTGAAGATACTTGGAGCATAGTAAGATTTACACAAAAACAACAAGGGTCCAAAGATGCTGTAAAGGTCAGCATGGCATAGCCAAAGAAAAAAATTGCAGGTTGATAGATTATTGAAAGAATAAATTGAAAAACATTGACATTTAAGTGTGAACCTAAACTTGAGAAATATATAGCATGAAGGGGGAGTTCCAAAGATTTGTCTTTGCAATTTCAACAGTAAATTTTCTCACTTTACAAGTAAAGGGACGGACTTAGTGCTCAATCCTTCTAATTTCTCATTAATTGGGGGGCGGGGGGGAATTTTTGCTTCACAAATTTATACTTGATGGTGCAGAAGCCATATTTATATAGCACCACAATGATGGCTGCCGGCTAGGAAAATAAGAGAAAAACAAGAAAATGTGGAGACAGCCCACAATCAGGGGGGGTTAAAATTGTCTATATTTTGGCATGTGAAAAACAAGCAGGAATGAAATAGCCAGTACCTCCAAACAGCAGAATCCTATGAAAACAAAACGAACTACTGAACACGAATTTCAGCTGATGCTTGATTTAACACCATCGCATGACCAATTCCTTGCAACACTGCTGTTACCTATTTTGAAAGGAGTGTCTTTCAAGAGAACAAAGCTGCTAATAGGAAATAGCTCCCCCTGGCATTCACAAAGAAAATCAAGTAAGAAAGCAAAAGCTTTTCACAATATCCTCCCTTAACTTGTCAAGTTCTGTTAAGCCCATAGAATGCTACAATTTGTGGAATGATTCAGTGGAGACAGACATGAGGCTGAATACATTTCTATCTGTTACCAATATAGACACTGTACACTTGTGTGTGGTTTGGATCATTGCAGTACTAACAGGAGAAAAACGCAGTTATAACTTTAAAAATTCAGGAAAAAAATTAACTGTAAAATCCTCATCGAACATTACATCCACCACAATCTCTCACCAACAAGAGGATAACTATCCAGTCCCTGAAATTCAATCACCAGATAGCAATCAAGTCAGCAGACAAAGGGAGTGCCATTGCAGTCCTTAACTGTGATGACTGCGTCATGAAGGCCAGCAAACACTCTGACTCCATGCATCTGAAGAAGTGGGTTTTTTACCCATGAAAGCTTATGCCCAAATAAATCTGTTAGTCTTTAAGGTGCCACCAGACTCTTCATTGTTTTTGCACCGATTATAAAAGAACTCAAATACAACCCCACACCACAGTTCACCCAGTAATTTAAGGATACCATCAAATCCTTCCCCAAACTCCTCCCATAGAAACTCTACAACCTCATCCCCCACAACTTCTACATGCTTCCCAAGACACCCAAACAAGGAAACCCAGGCAGACCCACCATACCTGACACTGAACTCTTACTGAAGGAATACTTGGGCCTGGTCTACACTACGATTTTAGGTCGAATTTAGCAGCATTACCTCGATTTAAGCCTGGACCCATCCACACAACTTTTTATCGACTTAAAGGGCTCTTTAAAACGATTTCTTTAATCCACCTCTGACGAGGGGATTAGCGCTGAAACCGGCCTTTCCCGGTTGGATTTGGGGTAGTGTGGATGCAATTCGACAGTATTGGCCTCCGGGAGCTATCCCAGAGTTGTCCATTTTGACCGCTCTGGTCAGCACTCTCAACTCAGATGCACTGGCCAGGTAGACAGGAAAAGGCCCGCAAAATTTTGAATTTCCTGTTTGCCCAGCGTGGTGGAGAGCACAAGTGGACACGCAGAGCTCATCAGTACAGGTAACCATGATGGAGTCCCAGGATCGCAAAAGAGCTCCAGCATGGACCAAACGGGAGGTACAGGATCTGCTCGCCCTATGGGGAGACCAATCAGTGCTAGCTGAACTCCACTGCAGTAAACGAAATGCCAAAACATTAGAAAAAGTCTCAAAGGGCATGAAGGACAGAGGCCATAACAGGGACACTCAGCAATGCCGCGTGAACATTAAGGAGCTAAGGCAAGCCTACCACAAAACCAGAGAGGCAAACGGAAGCTCCGGGGAAGAGCCGCAGACATGCCGCTTCTACGCTGAGCTGCATGCCATGCTAGGGGATGCAGCCACCATTACCTCAACCCTGTGCTTTGACTCAGTCAATGGAGAATCACGAAACACGGAAGCGGGTTTTGGGGATAAGGAAGATGACGAAGACATTGAAGATGTCTTCATCCTTGCTGTCTTCAATAGCTCACAGCAAGGAAGCGGAGAAACCAGTTTCGCAACAGCCAGGATACGTTTTTCACCCTGGACCTGGAACCAGTAACCCCCGAACTCACCCAAGGCGTGCTTTCAGACCCTGAGGGCACACAAGGCACCTCTGGTGAGTGTACCTTTGTAAATATTACACATGGTTTAAAAGCAAGCGTGTTTAATGATTAATTCGCCCTGGCATTCGCGGCCAGTACAGCTACTGGAAAAGTCTGTTAATCTGTATGGGGATGAAGCAGAAATCCTCCAGGGATATCTCCAGAAAGCTCTCCTTGATGTACTCCCAAAGCCTTTGCAAAAGGTTTCTGGGGAGGGCTGCCTTATTCCGTCCTCCATGGTAAAACACTTTACCACACCAGGCCAGTAACACGTAGTCTGGAAATCATTGCATAACGAAGCATGGCAGCGTATGGTCCCGGTGTTTGCTGGCATACAGACAATATCCATTCCTTATCTCTCTTTGTTATCCTCAGGAGAGTGATATCATTCACGGTAACCTGGTTGAAATAAGGTGATTTTATTAAGGGGATGTTCAGAGGTGCCCATTCATGCTCTGCTGAACGGAAATGTTCCCCGCTGTTAGCCACGCGGTGGGGGGAGGGGTGAAGTGATCATCCCATAGAATTGAGTGTGGGGGAGAGGGGAAGGGAGGGTTAGTTGGGTTTGTGCTGCACATTAACCCGGAAACCGCAACCCCTCCTTTTAAATTGCAAACCCATTTTAAATGGCCAACCCAACGGCCGCTTGGTATGGGAAATGAGGGCACTGCTGTTTGAAACCATTCACATATGTTATGAAGGTTAAAAAAAGCCAAAAGACTGTGGCTTACCATGGCTGCCTGCAAGCCGAATTCTGTTGCCTGGCACTGCGTGAGTGATCTCTTGCACCAAACCAGCAGGCCAATATAAGAGGAAAAATGCGACCTTGTAACAAAAGCACACGTGCTGTCTAATGTGAATAGCAAGATTTAACGTGAAAGAGTGTACCCATTGTTCTCTAAAATGAGTCTTTTTAACTACCACCTCTCCCTTCTCCTCCACCAGCTGCAAATGTTTCTCCTTCGCAGAGACTAGTGAAGATTAGAAGGCAAAAAAGACGCACTCGGGATGACATGTTCTCGGAGCTCCAGATGTCCTCCCATGCTGACAGAGCACAGCAGACTGTGTGGAGGCAGACAATGTCAGAGTGCAGAAAAGCACAATATGAACACGAGAAGAGATGGCGGGCTGAATTGCAGACTGAAGAGAGCAAGTGGCAGACTGAAGAGGTTAAGTGGCGTCAGCATGCTGACAGAAGGCAAGAGTTGATGCTCCAGCTACTGGAGCATCAAACTGATATGCTCCAGCGTATGGTTGAGCTGCAGGAAAGGCAGCAGGACCACACACCACCGCTACAGCCCCTGTGTAACCAACAGCCCTCCTCCCCAAGTTCCATTGCCTCCCCCAGATGCCCAAGAACACGGTGGGGGGGCCTCCGGCCACCCAGCCACTCCACCCTAGAGGATTGCCCAAGAAACAGAACTGGCCTTCAATAAGTTTTAAAGTGCAGTGTGTCCTTGTCCTTATCTCCTCCCCCACCCCACCTGGCGCTTCCCTCCTCCTTCACCCCTCCCGGGCTAGCTTGGCAGTTATCCCCTTATTTGTGTGATAAATTAATAAAGAATGTATGAATGTGAAGTAACAATGACTTTATTGCCTCTGCAAGCGGTGATTGAAGCGGGGAGAGGAGGGTGGTTAGCTTACAGTGAAGTAGAGTGAACCGGGGGGGTCATCAAGAAGAAACAAACAAGTTTCACACTGTAGCCTGGCCAGTCACAAAACTCGTTTTCAAAGCTTCTCTGATGCACACCATGCCCTGTTGTGCTCTTCTAACCGCCCTGGTGTCTGCTGCGCATAATCAGGGACCATGCAATTAGCCTCAACCTCCCACCCCGCCATAAATGTCTCCCCCTTACTTTCACAGATATTGTGGAGCGCACAGCAAGCAGTAATAACAATGGGAATATTGGTTTCGCTGAGGTCTATCCGAGACAGTAAACTGCGCCAGTGCTTTTAAACGTCCAAATGCACATTCTGCACTTGCTCAGCCTATAGTTGAACAGGTCCTGACTAATGTCCAGGCTGCCTGTGTACGGCTTCATGAGCCATGGCATTAAGGGGTAGGCTGGGTCCCAAGGATAACTATAGGCATTTCATCATCCCCAGTAGTTATTTTCTGGTCTGGGAAGAAAGTCCCTTCCTGCAGCTTTTGAAACAGACCAGAGTTCCTGAAGACACAAGCATCATGTACCTTCCCCGGCCATCCCACGTTGATGTTAGTGAAACGTCCCTTGTGATCCACCAGTTCTTGCAGCAGCATTGAAAAGTACCCCTTGCGGTTTATGTACTTGCTGGCTTGGTGCTCTGGTGCCAAGATAGGGATATGGGTTCCGTCTATCGCCCCACCACAGTTAGGGAATCCCATTGCAGCAAAGCCATCCACTATGACCTGCATGTTTCCCAGAGTCACTACCCTTGATTTTAGCAGCTCTTTGATTGCGTTGGCTACTTGGATCACAATAGCCCCCACAGTAGATTTACCCACTCCAAATTGATTCCCAACAGACCGGTAGCTGTCTGGCGTTGCAAGCTTCCACAGGGCTATCGCCACTCGCTTCTCAACTGTGAGGGCTGCTCATCTTGGTATTCTGGCGCTTCAGGGCAGGGGAAAGCAAGTCACAAAGTTCCACGAAAGTGCCCTTACGCATGCAAAAGTTTCGCAGCCACTGGGAATCGTCCCACACCTTCAACACAATGCGGTCCCACCAGTCTGTGCTTGTTTCCCTGGCCCAGAATCGGCGTTCCACGGCATTAACCTGCCCCATTAACACCATGATTTGCACACTGCTGGGGTCTGTACTTTGTGAGAGGTCTATGTCCATGTTTATTTCCTCATCACTCTCGTCGCCGTGCTGCCGTCACCTCCTCGCCTGGTTTTGCCTTGGCAGGTTCTGGTCCTGCATATACTCCAGGATAATGCGCATGGTGTTTAAAGTGCTCATAACTGCCGCAGTGATCTGAGCGGGCTCCATGATCCCAGTGCTATGGTGTCTGGGCTGAAAAAAGGCGCGAAACGATTGTCTGCCGTTGCTTTCACGGCAGGGAGGGAGGAAGGGTGGGGCCTGACGACATGTACCCAGAATCACCCACGACACTGTTTTTGCCCCATCAGGCATTGAGACATCAACCCAGAATTCCAATGGGCGGCAGAGACTGCAGGAACTGTGGGATAGCTACCACAGTGCAACTCTCCGGAAGACAACGCTAGCCTCGGTACTGTGGACGCGGTCCGCCAACTTAATGCACCTTAGAGCATTTTGTGTGGGGAGACACACAATCGACCTTATAAAAACGATTTCTAAACAACTGACTTCTATAAATTCGACCTAATTTCATAGCATAGACATACCTTGGAAAAGGCCATCTTCCTCCAAGACTCTACAAACTTCATCCAGAAATTCTACATCAACAGCCTCCCCCAAAACATCATGCTTGCCACCATGGAGGTCATCTCCCTGCACACCACCATTCTTCACTATGACTGCATCACTGCCTGCCTCAAAAATCTACAAGATAACGTACAACACTCAGAAATCGACCCTAACCATATCACCAACTCATCCATTTCATCCTCACCTGCAACAACTTTACATTTAACAAACACTTTGTCCAACTGGTGTGTAACTCAGTCTGGTTCCCAGACCTGAAGAGCAACTCTGTGAAGCTCAAAAATTTGTCCCTTCCACCAGCAGAAGCTGGTCCAAGAAAAAGATATTACCTCACCCAACTTGTCTCTTAGAGGGTACGTCTACACTACCCCCTGGATCGGCAGGTAGCAATTGCTCTATCGGGGATCGATTTATCGCGTGTAGTGTAGATGCGATAAATCGATCCCCGATCACTCTCCCGTCAGCTGCTGAACTCCAGCTCTGCGAGAGGCGGAAGCAAAATTGACGCGGGGGGCGGTGGCCGTCGATCCATGCCGCGAGGGTGCGAAGTGATTTTAAATCGATCTAAGATACGTCTACTTCAGCTACGCTATTCTCTTAGCTCAAGTTGCGTATCTTAGGTCAATCCCCCCCACAGTGTAGACCAGCCCAGAAATTCAGTCCATTTTCTTGTTTGACCAGGAGGCAACAGGCTCAGAGCATTGTGAGAGCCAGCAGCTACCTCAGAAAGTTTTCCACTTAGCTCAGAAAAAGCTAGAGTTCCAATTTCTGTGGTCCAGAGGATAGAGGGAAGTAAAAACTTCAAATACTTCCATGTCAGTGTCCATTAACTCATCTTTTTATCAATGAGATGTGTTTAAAAACTCCTTTTCAAATATTTGTATAGCAGTCTTTTTAATATTATGAACAGGAGTACCTGTGGCACCTTAGAGACTAACAAATTTATTAGAGCATAAGCTTTCGTGGGCTACAACCCACTTCTTCGGATGCACGAAAGCTTATGCTCTAATAAATTTGTTAGTCTCCAAGGTGCCACAGGTACTCCTGTTCTTTTTGAGGATACAGACTAACACGGCTGCTACTCTGAAATTTAACATTATGTATTCACAAAGGCACAGGAGCTCCACAAACTCTGAATTAGACTGAACTTACAGAAGTCATTTTATAAATAAATGTAAATGATAGCTATCAAAACCTTTCAATTTTGATATTTCATACATAACTGCCAAAATATTAAGGAATATAATTCTCAGTAAAACTGCTTTATTTTGTCCTTCAAAAATATATTATGCAAGTACATCATACATTTATGAACATCTGACCAGAACAGTTGTGCAAAATCCCTATCTTACTGATGTTAAGCAGCTACTGAACTCAGCTACCTTGTGTTTTACACAACTGTTCCCAATGAACAAGTCATATTTCTGAAAATTGTTCTACAAATTAATCTACAGCCAATACAAAAAAAAAGTGTGCAGTTAACAGTCGGTTTTCTCTATTAGTTTTCAAAACCATAAAATAAACACCACTCAAATTACCACAAGGTGGCAGACTGAGCCATCTATATCCTTCAAAAAGTTCAGAGATAAATACTCTCCCTTGCTCCCCCCAGACACACGGTTCTCCATCAGTTTTCCAATTAGAAGTGCGTGTATATAGTTAGCAAGAAGAGTCAGCGTTGCTTTTGTTCCCACTCGAAATAAAATCACAGTTTACATAGCTATTTCAGTATTCTGCCAGAACCAAGACTTACTGCACAAAGGCACTGACAAGGCATCAGATATCTTCTCACCTTGGTTCTGGGATTTTATTCTCAGGGCACGTCTGAATGACTGCAGCAAGATTGCAAACTTCACATGAGTTGACTATAATGATTCAAGTCCCAACTCCAACCCCTATCCCCATGTTTTGGCAACAGTTAAAATAATTTCAGTCAAGACCCCAGAAACAAAAGTAATTTTGAATTTAAAAGAACATTTAATTGTTTATATACTACTTTAGATCAAGTAATAGGTGGGAGAGATTGAGGACTGGTCTACACACAAAGTTGTACTGATAACTAAAGGTATGATTTTATATCCATTCAGTTATATCAGTTTAAGTGTGTGTATCAACATGCTTGTATCAGTTTAAGGCTAGATCTATACTACAAAGTTTTTTCTAGCATAACTATCTCTGCTAGGAGTGTAAGAAAAGACAGCACAAAAATCAGTACTTATGATAGCAAAACCCCCGTGTAGATGCAACTATACCTACAGAAGAGCGTTTGTGTCACCTTAGCTAATGTCATTTGGCGAGGTGACACTGCTGTGTCAGCATAAGAATTCTTTCTGCCAGCTTATGCTGTGTCTACTCTAGGGGGGTTCTGCAGCTATAAAGGCAAAGGCTCTGCAGTGTGAACAAGTCCTATATCTGGCTTCTACCAGCTTAGCGGTACACATTAAACAAAAAAGCCAAGATTAAAACAATATAAAAGTGTCCACTGAGAACAGGGCCGGCTCTAACTTTTTTGCCGCCCCAAGCAGCAAAAAACAAAGTGCCGCCCCGCCGTAACAGTCCCCCCCCAGCGCCACCCCACCCCGCCGAACCCCCACACACACACAGCGCTGCCGAACAGCCCCCGCCAAGCGCCGTGCCGCCGAAACCCCCTGAGCACCGCGATGCCGAAACCACCCCAGCCCCCTGCGGAGCACCGCGCTGCCAAACATCCCTGCCCCCCGCTGCCGAACACCTCCCCGCCCCCCGGGGAGCGCCATGCTGCCAAACCCACGCCTCGCTGCTGAACCCGCCCCCCGCGCAGAGCACCGCCAAACACCCCCCACCGAGCACCGAACTGCTGAGCCCCTCCCTGCGGAGCGCTGCGCTGCCGAATACCCCCCGCCGAGCGCTGCGCCGCCAGAACCCCCCGCCGAGCACCGCACTGGCCCCTGCCACCCCAAGGTTGGCCACCCCTTACCAGGTGCCGCCCCAAGCACATGCTTGGGTGGCTGGTGCCTGGAGCCGGCCCTGACTGAGAAACATGCCTGAGTTTAACTAAACTGTGTTAAAGAGTCCTGACACAAGAGAGTGCATAAGGTGCAGGAGTTGCCATCCTACAGAACTGGGCAAAGATATGCCATAAATATACTATTATTGGGGTGATGTGTGCCCCGACCTCAACAGCTCATACCAAAGAAAAGCTATCCTCTCTACTGTATGTGCAAAAATTGCAAAGCAATACTGGTTTCCATTCCTGCCTGTGGCAGGATGTGAAACTGTTGTCCTAGCTGAATTTTTTGTCCTTGCTACAGTAAATCAAAATGCTTCCTTCTAAGAAATTCAATGCTCTATTGCAAAAGACAAAACATACTCCTTTCTTTGCAAGGGTAATGTCAACTATCAATAGAGGAGCAAGAATGAATCTTCCCACATGACAGTTATTCTTTTTATTTCAATTTACGGCATAAAAATGGAGTAGAAGCTTATTTTCTTTTCCATCAAGATCTGGGGGAGGTAAGGAACCACAAATTCCAAACCACCTTCTGTTGCGCTAAATGTATTATTTCCAAAGTAGGGGTATGGTTTCTATTTTTCAACCTAGTTAACTGATTGCCCATTAACTTGAGTTAGCTAATACCTTTGTAAATAATAATCCTTACTTTGTTGTCACTAGGGAAAATATATTTTAACCAATATTAAGATGCCACATGTTAAAATCCTAGTGAAAACAAGGCTGTTGAAGTTTAGGATAGAATTTCAACAGCTTTGCTTTCACTCGGATTTTAACATGTGGTAGCTTAATATGGGTTTAAAATACACTTTTTTCTTCTGGTGAAGACAAGCTTGTGTGTCTTGGAACAAATGTCTATGCAGTATCTAGATTAGCATTTGCAAAGGTGTAGGTTAACTCACTCGATTTAATGTGCAATCAAGTTAAAACAGGTGAAAAAACAGCCCAGAGGGAATGCGCTACAATTACTAGAACCCCTCATCCTCACACATACATATACTGGAAGTACAAGAGTGCCTACTCTCAATTTTCCAGCAAACAAAACTTTTACACCTAAACTGGCCTAGTCATGTGCATAACACCCTCTTAGTATGCTGCAAATGTCACCTTAGGATGACAACTATGGCACGCACACACACACACACACACACACACACACACACACAAAGAGCTGCCACTTAAACACTATTAACAGTTCTTAAATAGTGAGCTATAACAAAATGGGGGGGGGGGGCACTAAGAGTTTGTCCCGTGTGTTTTGTTTTTTTTACATGTCATGGTTCAATCCCAGATTCTTCTAACTCTTTCTGCTAAGGTAGATATCTACTGAGTTCAATAAAGTACTGGGTTTTTCAGACAAATCAAAAAGCTGCTGTTGAAGCTTTTCATGTTCAAGTTGGGGGTTCTCCCAATGCTCTTGGAGAAAAGAGTTGCCTCTCCCCTACCGCTTAGGGTTACCATACGTCCTCTTTTTCCCGGACATGTCCGGCTTTTCGGCACTCAAACCCCCGTCCGGGGGGAATTGCCAAAAAGCCGAACATGTCCGGGAAAATGCCGGCCAGGCACTTCCCCTCCCGCAGCGGCTCTGCTCCTCCCCTGACTCTTCGGCTCTGTTTAAGAGCGGAGCTGCCCGAGCACTATGGGCTTCAGGCAGCCCCCTTGCCTCCGGACCCCAGCCGCTGGCCGGGCACCTCCCCTCCCGGGCTCCGGCGGCGCAGGGTCCAGAGGTATGGGAGCTGCCCGAAGCCGGTAGTGCTGGGGCAGCTCGGCTCTTAAACAGAGCCGAAGAGTCAGGGGAGGAGCAGAGCCTCCGGCCGCGGCGGCTCTGCTCCTCCCCGACTCTTCAGCTCTGTTTAAGAGCCGAGCGCTACCGGCTTCGGGCAGCCCCTATGCCTCTGGACCCTGCGCGCCAGAGCCCGGGAGGGGAAGTGCCCAGCTGGGGACGCAGGGTCCGGAGGCAAGGGGGCTGCCCGAAGCCCAAGCGCTACCGGCTTCACGGTTTGCCGGGCAGCCTCCAGACCCTGCGCCCCCGGGCTTCAGCTGCGCTGGGGAAGCACCGGCCGGGGGCGCAGGGTCTGGGGGCTGCCCGGCAAACCGTGAAGCCGGTAGCGCTAGGGCAGCCCTTTCCGCGTGGCTGGGAGTGGGAGGAAGGAGGGGGCGGAGTTAGGGTGCGGAAGGGGCGGAGTTGGGGTGGTGAAATGGGTGTGGCCAGGGCCCGTGGAGGGTCCTCTTTTTTTATTTGTTAGATATGGTAACCCTACTACCGCTGTACTCCACTCCATAGGTGGCTGTCTTGAAGTGTTACTCTAAACTGGTTGAAAGTATTGACTTTATGTATGAGTAATACTACAGCCCACAGACACACAGAGGACCAACTGCTGGCAGTTAAGAGAGTTATGGTCTGTTTTTGGAGCTGAATACCCAGGGATCTAGGTAACTCAAGTATATACATGTGCACAATTTAGTCAATTGTCTGCAGCATGTGGATTCTTTACAGCTCATATGGACCAACAAACTGTGTTAAAAAATGTTTTATAAATGCATTTTATTGTTGTATTGTAGTTTCCTTGGCCTCCTCCAATTCCTGGTTATAAGTCTCTCCAAACATAACATTTTAATTAACTTGGACAGTAATTTGCAAAAATTTGCAGCTGGGTTGTTTAAATATTTGTGTGGGAGGAAGACTGTGAGGGAGACAGTAGAAAAAGATACAATGTAAAGTCCCAACATACTTGACAGATCACCACATTTTAGATTTTGTATACAAGTAAATATAGACAGCAGATTAAAGCATGAATCAGATGTAGTACTATTTTATTAACTCTAAGAAGTTTGAACAAGTTTAAAAATTACTAGTAATTATAAGTACAAGAAATATTAACTATTACAAATTTTGTTTAGAGAAACATTGTATAGAGATATATTCATCAAATGTTTCTATTTGGCAGGAGATTACATCATTGACATCAAAATTTACACCAGGGCCTACTAAGACTTTACATATCTTGAAAAATGAGAGAGGCAGGGTGGGTGAGGTAATATATTTTATTGAACCAACTTCTGTTGGTGAAAGAGAAAAGCTTTGCCACCTGAAATAGCAACTTCCCTCACCCATCTGTCTCTCTAATATCCTAGGAGCAACATGGCTGAAACAACGTTGCAAATATCTTGCAAAACTCATCTGGAAAGGCATCACATCACAGAATGAAACTTCTTTACACCTCCCACGGCACGTTTCTGTGATTTGTTTTAAACAGAATGGCAGTTCTGTCTTCAATCACATATAAACCCAGGTAAGTCTCCAACTTTTTAATATTAAAAAGATCAAGTGTAATGGATTTTGTGAGCAAATGCTGAGTATTGCATAGTAACAACATATTTGTCATACACCACACATATATTTGAGGCACTGGATTTATCCATAACAATAACTTTTTTTTTTTTTTTTAAATTCTCCACTTCCAGTGTGACATATCTGCTAGGGCAGAATCCATTGAGGAACTAAGAGGCAGAAGGACAAACAAAAAAATTCCACTCAATCCTATTAAAAGCCTTTTCTACATCAACGTTAACAAGAAAAATTGATGCCCTTTTGATAAGGTGATATGAATTATTTTAAGTATGCTTGGACTTTCGATCTTTTCCCATCCTTACTGAATATAGTTTGATCCAGACATAAACAGACTGGCAGAATGGACTGCAAACAGGTGGCTAATATTTTTGCTAGAAACATTAGATTATGGCTCACCAATAACATACACCTGTAAGGTCCACAAGAGGCAGTATTTTTTCCCTAACCTCAGGGATAAATACAACAGTAGTTTTCATAAACTGAGGAAATTTCTGCCCCAATAGAAGAACATTAGAGGTATCTGCTACACAGCCTGCTAAGAGCTCCTTAAATTTCTTTCACGGTTCAGTTGGCAAGGCATCAGACCTTCCTGGAATTCTGCCATTCTTCATTTGCGCTATTGCCTCTAGAATCTCCCTCATTTCTTCATCTAAAGTATCTTTACCACTCATATCTCTGGCAAGCCTATACTTCCACATATTTTTCAATTACCTCAAGAGCTTGGAGTTTCTGAAGTGTATAGATCACTATAGCATATCTCATTAGGATATGTTATCATTGCTTATTTTTATCATACAGAATAATTCATTGCTCTCGGCTGCCTTTAAACTTTCAAGACAAATAATTGTGTGTTTTTCATAAAAATTCTTTTTTGGTAGCGCTTGTTATCAGCACACTCATTTTCCTCCGTATTATCCAACTGATTTTTTTTTTTTGAGCCTGCAGTTTTAAGAGTTTGTTTTGAATCCCTGAGCTCATGTCTACTTTTAATTTTCAGCTGACCCCTTCATATTGCTTTACACCTCCCACAGAAACCTCTTTATATGGTCTTTATCATTTTTTTTAATGTAATGAATAATTTAAAATTGGGACAAATATTTGGTTGCAGCAAAGAAGCAAACAATTCATTCTTCAAAAATATTATCTTTGAGTCCCAAAGCCAACTACTGAATATTACTTCCAAATGGGCAGGATCTGACCATGTAATTTTGCCAATTTCTATAGAGCTTGCCCACTTTGTTAAGGATTTAGAAATTAAGATTAAATATGTTCTAGTATATCAATGATATGGTGTAAATAGATAGCCTCAGTCTCCTGTGCAATTTTCTCCAACAGTCAGAGACTAAACTCCTGGGATAAAGAGGTTAATGCAGTTGTTTCCCTATCTATTTTCTCTTTTCAGATCTGTCCTAAAACCATAGCATTTTTACATATTTAAATTTTACATTTAAACATAGGGATTGTGTTACGGAAACAGGCAATTTATCACACTATGTCCTTTAAACAGCATGGTGTATGTCTACACTAGATGTTTTTATCTAGAATGAATCAATTGCCCATAAAGTCAGTTAACACCTTTATAAAGACTAATGTGAATACTCCCTAAATATTTGTTCTAAGAAACAATCATTTATAGTTTACCCTAGGCTGACCCCACGGACAAGCCACAAAGTGGTTTATGTCTGGTGTAGACATACCCAGAGTAGTAACAGCAATACGAGTGCAATGTACTCCAGAATGCTTTTCTGCACAGATAGCATAGAGGAAGGAGGACTGACTGACTCAGTTACACGGGCATAAAGTGGGGGAGGGGCACTCATCTGCACAACAAAACAGTGCTTCAGCCTGTTTATAGGGACACAACCATCTGTTAGCCTGTTGGCAGGAGTGAAATACTATTAGCTGCCATTGTCAGCAACAGTATATAAGCCATGTCTAAGCCAACCGCATCTTAACTTGTCACATTCTATTAACATGTTAATACAGTTAATACCCGAGGAGTCCAAGCTTTCGTTTAAGGCCAGACCCTACACAGATTCAGAATATTTTATATTTTATTCATTTCTTTACAGCCAAATTCTGCATTAATTCACACTGCCTGCAATCCAAATACTTCAATGCATTGCAGAAGTTGTAAGTCGTCATCAGAAATTTGGCTCTTAAAATTTGAAAGAGAAAATACTTACCAAATACACCAAAAAATTTTTTTAAAAATTCAATGTTTTAAAATTAACCACTTGGAAATAGTCGTGTAAAATTATAAACTCTTCAGAGCAAGAGTTGTTTTTATTTTAGCCTGCAACTAACTATGTAAATACAAAGAGCTATGAAAACATCTAAAAGTAATAAAACGAAATATTTCTGCAGTAGGTACAAAAAATCAAATTGCTAAAATTTTGAACAGTCATCTACGATAATATCTAAATTAGGAAGTATACAAGTACAAGTAAAAACATTTTAGCTAAGCTGTGCAATAAAGCACGCAAACATTTTAGTACAAAAGTCAAATATAAACAAAACAGAGGCCAAAATGGTCACATGTATGAAACTGTGCCAAATATTCTGCACAGCTAGTATTTTGCAAATACAGTTTCTTAAATCAAAACATAAAAGATGTTGAGTATACATTTTTTCTGAGAGATATTCTTTTAAACACTTATTTGTAATAAATGTTTCAAAATAAGTTATAATTAAAATTGAAATAAAATATATAAAATAATTACAAGCTACTGGTAGAGAAACAAAACTACACATATAAACTGGAACTGTTAACTGTTCATACTGATTTAACTCAGTCACAGGATGTAAACCTTGTTGTATCACTTCTGTGCCGCAGCATTCATCCAGCACTTCTCTTGTGTAAGTTTGACGCCAATAATGCTGGGGCCCAATGCTGTAAAATGTACAAACTACCGGAACCACGTGATACTATGTTGAATGTGAGTTGTCCCTATCTTCATTGACTGTAAGGCCGTGGTCAACATCATGCTAGGTCACTGGTTCTCAAATTGGGGGTCACGACCCCTCAGGGGGTTATGACATGGTTATGTGGGGGTCATGAGCTGCGGGCTGCAAGCCTCCCTGCTTCCTCCCAGTGTAGGAACAAAGGGGGTGGGGGCAAGTGATGACACAGATACTGCTCACCCCCCAAAAACTTCCTCCGCACCCCCCTAAAGAGCTGTGAGGGAGGAAGCAAGGAACAACACCAGGGCTCCCTGCATCCAGGTCACTTTTCCTACCTAGGCTGTGTTGTGAGGCGAGCAAAAGGAGCACAGTTGCCAACTTTCCCGCAGTAAATAAGCACTCCGACTTTCACAATCAGCCAAAAATCAAGCTAATCCATTTCAAAACAAGGCCAAAACAAGCCAATCCTTAAGAACCCCAACACTCTGTGACAAGATCCCCCCAGCGTGCAGTCTGGGATTGTGGTTGGCCCGCCTTGCCCCTGCTTACTTGGAAATGATTAAAAAAAAAAGAAGCAACAAGCTACAAGCCAAACACTAGCCACAAGCAACTCACAAGCCAATTGAGCCAAAAACGAGCCCAATTTCTGTGCTTTCTTTGCAGGTATGGTATGTCTGATCAGGAGTTGCTGCTCTCTGCCCTCCCCTTACACAGCCAGGTGGGGAAAGGGACCTGGCTGCAGGGAGCCCAGATATTGCACTCTCCCCTTACACAGGCCACGTGGGGGAGCGAGAAGCAATACAAGCGCCTCTGTGCATGCAGGTCAGTTTCCCTCCATGGGCACAGGGAGCCCATTGGGAACAGGGGTGAAGTGGGCGCCTACATTTATATATAAACATATGCTTTTAATTTCTAATGGGGGGTGTCACACTCAGAGGCTTGCTATGTGAAAGGAGTCACCAATATAAAAAGTTTGAGAACCACTGAGTTAGGTAATGCAACTTTGAGTAGCCATGTTCTAACTCAATGCAGTCTTCTAGTAAAGACAACCATTTGATGACAACTGTGTTCAGAACGGATAACGTTTCATAGGGTTTTGTCAGAGTAGGGTAAAATGGGGGTTTTCATTTTTTAAACATATTTTAAGCCAGCATAATTAGGGTATATCTATAATGCAAAAAAAAAAAAAAAGAGCACACCACCACCACGACCTGCAGAAATGAGAGCCTTGATTAACTGACTCAGGCTTAACACGGGGCTCATGCTGAGGGGCTAAAAATAGCAGCGTCGGCATTCGGACTCAGGTTGGAGCCCAGGCTCTGAAACCTGGTGAGCGGGAGGGTCTTGGAGCCTGGTCCCTTCCTCTAAGACTCACTGCCACGGAGGAGTCTTTGCAGCATAGACATATGCTAACTCCAGTGAGAAGTGTTTAAGCACAACTTGCCTGTCCATAAGTGAAGGTTCCTTACCTATAACTGACATGTCTGGTCCCAATCTGTATTCCTCTGAGGGGGTTACGCCTGTGCAAAATGCGTCCAGAGCTGGAGAATTTAAAAGTAGTAGTGTCCGTTGGTCCGCACATGCACCCTGACTCACCTCATGGTTTCATATGAAGCGATAAAGGACGGGACAAATAGAACGCATCTCCAGTTCCTTCTCCACCACAAAGGGAAAGGAGGGCGGGAAGTGGAATACAGATAGGGACCACACATTTCAAAGAACCTCCAATTACAAGTAAGTAACCTTTCTTCAAGTGATGGTCGCTACTGTATTCCACTGAAGATGATTAGCAAGTAGTACCTAATTCAGCAAAGGGTGCAAGGATGAAGATGGGAGGGCACAGCAGAGGATAGTCGCACCAAAGGAGGCAACCACCACCTAGTCTTGCATCAAGACATAATGCGTAGCAAAGGTGTGTTCTGAACTCCATGTGGCCGCTCTACATATCTCCTGGACAAGCATTCTGCAGGGAGGCCATGGTTGAAGCTTGGATTCTCATGGAATGGCCTCTCTCATCAGAGGGCCCAGGCAAGCCAGATAATTGATAGAGTGTAATGTACCCCAAAATCCACATGGAGAGTCTGTGTAGCTATAAAAACTAACTATATATAATTATACTCTTTTAAAAGGTGTGTCACATTCAAGAGGACACTAATAGTTCTGACCCAGACCATGCGGTGGTGAGAAGGAACTGGAGACAGGGTTGGTCCGCCCCCTCTATCACCTCAGATGAAACCCTGAGGTGAGTCGGACACTACTACTTTCAAATTTTCCCACAGCAGATGCATGGTGCACATGCGTAAACCCCTCAGTGGAATACAATAGGGACCATCGCTCAAAGAAAAGAGTTTTAGAATGTGTTAACCAATATGTTCATTTTATCGTGATCAAGACAAACCTATAATGTGGACCTTTGAATGAAGTTTCACATCTTTTATGATGAAATTTGACTCCACTATAAGCAGGCTTCACAGTGCTAATCCACTTGGAAATCAGCATTTATCACCCAGCAGATAGGTTACAATGCTGCATTCCAAGATGATTATTCACCTCCTCTGCTTTAGTTAAGCAAACTAGAAGGGAATAGGAAAGTTGCAATTACCCTGTTAGAGATATTGTATCAAACAATCCTGGATTCTTTGTTTTGCTGCAGCTGTTCCCAGCAGAAAATGAAAATGGGGCCTTCCAGAGACCCTAACTTTGCACAAATACCAGTGCCTTTAGTATCAGACACAGACATCTGTGGATGCCGTTATAGGAGACTTGGGGATGGACAGGAAGAAACATGGTCTTTCACCAAATAAACCTTCTTGTGCTATAATAAAACTCTGTCCACAGTTAGCTTTTCTGACAAAAATTAAGTAGATACCACTGTATGTTTATTTTATTACATTTACTCAATGTTTTTCTAATGCAAACCAGAGGAAAAAACATCTACTTCTGTTTTGAGTTAAGTCTCACCGGGTAATGTACAAGCGACTAAGAATTAACAGACATTACTAGTTTCTCAAAACCATTTTTCAATCTCACCAGCACAACCTGTTCAAATAGGAGAGTGCTACTGGAAGTTTTAATGATCTACCCACACAAGCAGATTTTAAACATGCAAAACAACACAACTGATTCAATATATCATGCTGCTGCTAAAGCTTTTAACAGAATAAAAACGAAATTAAGACATTCATGATTATAATGATCCCATAAGATGGGGGATAAATGTGAAAAGGCTAGATGGGAAATTAAAGCCTGTCACCTCTTACACTCAGCAAAAAGCTAATGAACAGAGAAAATTATAGGGTGCAGTTGTGCATTTCTTGTCTGCTCTGGAGACTCTCAAAAGTCAGACAAATGACTTAACACAAAGGCACAAGTTCTGGAGTGAGATATCTGTTCTTAGATATTGTGTCCTCCCATAGACAAAATGGTTTACCACAAAAGATGTCTCCTACTGACTGCACATAGTCCCTAATTATGAAGGTCTCTCTTGAGTTATTCACAAATTTAAAATATTGTATGCCTCTCTTCCCTTAAATATGTTAATAACCGTCCCCTGGAATCGTGTCGTAAAAATGTTTTACCTATTTTTCCATTCACTGCATACACATGCTGGTATATTATTTTAGGGTTGCACTGACTTCTAGGTTCTGACGATGTTGGAAAAACAAAACTGTCAAGCTCAGTAGGCCAAATATTTTCTCCCTTTTAGTTTAAAATCTGTTCAATGTCCCTATATCATTTATAAAGCTAGCTGCCTGCCCATTAGTCAAGGGAATAACACTCAAATATACTGACTATGGAGGTCAAATCAGTGACAATAACCAACAGATATTCAAAATCAGATGTTCTAGAACTACTAACCACCGTTTTTTAAATGAAAATGATGATGGCAGAGATCTGAGCTTTCTACAAATGTCAGTATGTAAATAAAAATAAATGTATGTAATACATAGTTACGTATTCTGAGCTGAAATTAGAATATTTTAAAGGTATATTTCATGCTACTATATCTCCATTCTAACTGAGGTACAAAGGTACGACTACAAAGTCATCTTTCCCCAATAAAAGACGTCTGAAAATATTTGAATAAAACTGCATTATTCACATTAGCAGAGCTAAATTCACTATTAATTTTGCCAGTGCACTGAATTCAAATGCAATGTTTATACACAGTCAACTTTAGTTTGCCAACTCCTCTCATGCCGAATCCATTAAGCATTATCTAACTTCTCCTCTTGGATATGAAAGCATCCACTCTACAACTTTAAAGATAGAACATTCTGAAAACAGATTCAACAGGATGCTTTTTGCAATTGCTAGGAGTGCTGTGGGTCACTGCCTCTTTTTCAGTACTGTCCTGAGTGCTGAAACTCAAACAGGCAACTTAACTACCTGTCGTTTCTACATTTTTCTTATGTGGATTAAGGGAAACACTTTAATCAGCATCTAGAACAATCAATCATCCCTAGAAGTAGCATGCACCTATTACTTCAAGTGTTTTCATACTTCAAGTGTGTTAGTGATTGGGCAGTGCCAGAAACATTTTTTTCTTTATAAGCTGAAGTTCTGCACAAGATACCCAAAAGGAAGAGAAACGTTTCTATAAATTATATGTTAAGAAGGAGCTGAGGTCACTGCACTGATGAGTTTAATGGTGTGTGAGCACTTGCTGCTACAATAGCAAGCAGGCTGATTTGCTGCCATGACAACTCTCAGAAACAAACAAATGAACATCTATGGTAAATATCAGTCACCCACCAGAGTTGCCACAAAAATACCATCATCATGGTGGTTTTATTACTACCAAGGAAGGAGGGCCAGATTTTTATTAGGCACCTAGTGGAATTTTCAAAAGCACCTCAGCACCTAACTCCCATTAACTTCTGAAAATCCAACTAGGCACTTAGTATGTCGCTAAGACACCTAGATATCTTTAAAAATATGGCCTGTAGTACATTATGATTTTATACTGCTAGACTACAAAAACAGTCAAAAGTTTCACCCTTCAAGCTCCTGAAGTGCAGGTCAGTACACAAATGTAAGAAGTAAAAGAGAAGTCCGTTTTTTGTTTTGTAAAATTAACAAGAGCTCAACTCAGCTCTCTTTCCATTACGTTTAATAAAGAAACCCCAAAAAATCCAAATATAGCAAAACACGGGAGTAGTATAGTTGGTCCACTACAATTAATTGTGGAGTCATTTTTTTGTTCCCAGTCATTATCTTAACATGGCACAAAGCACATTTAAATAGATGTTATTTCAGGTTATGAAACTTGTTCACATTTGAACATGCACCTTTTCATAGCTTACTTATATGCTATCAGACGGTTATACTTTCCATTTTTAAACATCAAGGAGTCATTTGACATGAGATTTTCTTCTATTTAAATTTATTATAGCAACATAGTATTTCAAGGTATTTCTTTCCAAAGGACACTGATCTTACTGTGGGCACACTGTGGCACAAGTCACATGAAAGCCATTCCCAATCTATCAGATATGCTGTACTGTCGACAGGTATGTAGTTTGCCAACTCCTCTCATGCCGAATCCATTCTCAACCAAGAACATAAATGTGGTTGTTGGCTTGCCCCTATCTAAATGATTAAAGCATCAGAAAAAAGTTAAGGGGTAAAAATTAGACCTAGACATTGTCAAAGAGAACATGCAATACAAAATTCATGTAGCCATAAATTGCATATTCCAAAAAATTACTTCATCTGTGTGGGATAAGTATAAACTGAGAATTAGCATTAGCTTAAGTTTGGTTAAGAAAATACCATATTTGCTTTATAGTTTGTGGCTAGTAGAAAGAAGGCTCCAATCAGCAAGTAAAAGAAGACTGTGAGAATAAGAACTATTACTTATAGTGTGGGAAGTATGTATGGTTCCAAAAGTAACTAATAAAATAAAGAGCTGCAGTAATAAAACAAAGAAAAACTGTCTTAAAAGAAACCAGCCCAAACCTTCCTTCCCACTGTTCTCCTGGTAAGCAAGGATTGCAGGAGAACAGTGTTGCTGGAACTAGGGGTGCTGCAGGTGCTGCTGCACCCCCAGCTTGAAGTAGTAATAACAAATACCAAATGCATGGTTTCCCTCCATCACCACCCCCACTATAAAATATCTGTGGGGGATAAGAAAAGAGGCTGTAAATCTTATTTGGATTAAGATGGGAAATAAGGGTGAACTGGCCAAATTGATTCTTAGCTTAAGTCTCTAATTGGCAATGACATCACCTGTTTGTTAAAGGGTTCATTGCTAATACCTGCCTGACCACTTTGGAGCTGACCAATAAGGGTCTAAGCACCCCTGGGGTTAGCCCATTTGTAAGTATCTTGACAAATGGTTATAAATGTTTTGTTACTGTTTGGATATAGTAAATTGCTTATTATTTAGGCATATTTAGAGCAACTGTATAAATACCATTTGGCCTTTGGATTGAATACAGAAATTTCTGGCTAAATCAGTGTTCGGTGATTTCCCATATCAATATTCATAATATCAGATTAATAATTCCAACAACCTCTTTAGGCACTGCAACAGCCTAGCCAATAGATTCAACACTGAAGTAGCAAGAAGTGCCTAACAGGACAGAAAGTTGTCTTTACTTTGTGTCTTAAATGTTCAACTATGTAGTGGATAGTAAGTCACCTTAGGTATGCTAATACAGTTTTCCATCATTAAAAAAATCACAAGATCCTGGAAAGACTTGGAAGTGTCAAATAAAGTTAAGCTATATCTTGCTCTGTTACCTGAAACTATAGGTTGGGGGGGAGGCACTATAATAACTATATCTTAGTTAAAACCCAACAGCTTCATAAATAAAATCTCTTCTCATACGCCTCTAAACCAATATACAGATATACAAATATACAGATAACATTGCCTATATAGAATAACTGTCTAACTATAGATTCTAATAAGTGCTTATTTATGCTCTGAATTACTAAAAAGGTGACTATTGCTATGTGCATAGTACATCAGCACTGCTGCTGCTGTCACAGCTGACTTGAGGTATCTTCACAGAGACATTCAGACAAGACTGAACATACTCGGCAATTCTTGACTGAAGAAAGCAAGCTGTTGCTGCAGTATTTTGCTCCAGAATGTAAGCTTGAATTTTTTAAAAACTTGTTTCTAGCCTTTTTGGTTGTAAGAGCCTTGATCATTTGAACTGAATATAAACGATGCAGTTTTGACATCCTGAATCTGCACTCAGTGGGACACTATAGTTCTGAGAGGTGGGAACCGCCCTGTCCATTTCACTTATTTGTCAGTTCTGAAACCTTAAAGATAATTAACTTTGTGAGAATGATTATTTCATTGCTGATCATTTTAGCAGAAACATCCAGTTGATGCGTATGTCCCTCAATCTGCTTTTCAAACCTTCACAAGGACAAAAAAGAGGAGGTTACAGATGGTAATAAGCCATAAATCTGGTGTGTCAGTTTAATCCATGATTTTTGGTGTCTAGCAAAGTTATAAATTTAAGATCCCAAGCTGTTCTTCTGAAAGTGCTGTGCAAGTTACCTTTGAGGATGAGGACTGATTGATAGGTCAGATACAGTGTTCGCTTTGAGAAAAGTGATAGCGTGTTTTTAGTGTCTGCTAGACACTAAAAATCATGGACTGAACAAAGACATTGGATTTATGGTTGATTACAGCTATCTGTAACCCACTAACCCCCTCTTTTTGTCCTACGACTGCAGAGGTGGTAAGGTGCCACTCTACCTTGAATGGTCCCTTACAATATGTGCTAACTACTTATGCTAAACATATGCTAAACAGTCTATTCCACTTTTCATTTACCTGTGATAGGAGTACCTTTCCCAGACCTGAAGAAGAGCTCTGTGTGGCTGTGGCTCAAACTCGTCAATCTCACCAACAAAAGTTGGTCTCATCCTTCTTATTGCTTTAATAGCCTGAGACCAATATGGCTAGAACTACACTGCCTGAACAAAACTGGTCAGTTTCATTGCTTTTTAAACAGAGCCTTGTAGGAAGCAGTGACACGCTGATGCCTGGGAATGCTGTCAGCAGTAGCAGTGTTGCCAACTCCTGTGATTTGTATTGTGGCGAGATATACGCTACAGACCTATATCGGTAAATAAAATCCACACCCCTGTGTGATACAGTTATATCAGCCTAGCCATCTGTATAGACAGCGCTATGTTGATCGAAGGGCTTCTCCTGCTGTCATTACTACTGCCTCTTGGGGAGGTGGTTTAAGTACACCAACGGGAGAAGCTTTCCTGTCCATGTAGGAGCGTCTTCACTAAAGAGCTACAGCCCTGCACCTGCAGCACTGTACATGAAGACAAGCGGTTGCCTTTTTTTTTTTTTTAAACTTTAAGCCTCAGCTCCTGGAGTCACGTGACTCTGAAAATCTCAGCTTTCATTTAAAAAACATTTTTTCTAGTCCTTTTTGGTTGCAGAGAAAAGCTTGAAAATATGACTGGAGTGAATTGTTACTTAGCGGCTCTGTGTTCCTGGGGAACCAAGGCGCAGTACCCAGCCTGTCTGACTCACGAAAGGCCCCCCAGCCTCTGCTTAAACCAAATCTGCATCAGAAGAAAGACTTACAAAAAGCAATGAAAAGGCAGTGGGAGACACACCTAAATCCATGGGATAAAGATGACAGGATTAAGAAAACTCCCCTAGCCTCATATGTATCGAAGATGGGACAAGGAGGCATTGCCATTAGCATACAGAATAAAGAACAGAGATTCCAAGCAAAAACCGCACGGAACTCTGGGACCAGAAAAGCAGGGAAACATTGCATGATGGGGGAATCTCTGCTCCAGATATCAATGAACCCACACCTGCACACACCCAGCTCAGTAGTTATCAGACCAACTCTAGGAATAAATCCTTTATTGGGTATCCAAAAGAGCAAAGCTCCTTAATTGCATTGTGAGCTCCCTCCAAGGAACACCGCCCAAAGCCAGGAATGATCAGCTTCCATGTTCTAGCCCAGAGAACCTCCCACCCATCCAACCCCCCGGCTACTTGTCCCCTGACTACCCCCTACTGGGAACCCCCACCCCTGACCGCCCCCTCCCGGGACCCCACCCTCTATCCAATCCCCCCGCTCCCTGTTGCCTGACTGCCCCAACCCCTATCCACACACACACACCCTGACTGGCCCCTGGGACTCCCACCCTATCCAACCCCCCCATCCCAGTTCCTCATCCCCAGAATGCTCCCCCCTCACAACCTCTGCCCCATCCAACCGCCCCCTGCTCCCTGTCCCCTGACTGCCCCTGGGACCTCCTGTCCCTTACCCAAGTCTCCTCTCCCCGCCCCTTACCATGCGGCTCAGAGCAGCGGGACTGGCAGCCGCGCCGCCCCACTGCCCCGCTGGAGCCAGCCAAGCTGTTGCACTGCCCAGCAGGAGATCACAGCGCTGCCACCCAGAGCGCTGGCCGCACAGCGAGCTGAGGCTGCGGGGGATGGAGGGACAGCCTCCCGGGGCAGGAGCTCAAGGGCTGGGCAGGACAGGCCATAGTTTGCCCACCTCTGGTCTAGCCTGAGCAAAACAACTTTGGTATACTCCCTTGTTTACACACAAACAAATCTCGTGTTCTCCCTTGAACTATTGTTGTTTCTCTACAAAAACTCCTCCTCATGCTCAAGTAAGTGGTCTGATGCCCGGATCCAAAATCGGTATCAGTTCCATTGGGACTTATCTTCTCCTGACTGATCATGCTGGGGACTCTGCCTGACTCCATCACTCCAGACCCACAGCTAACGCCACCACCTCAGACCTCTGATCGATTCAAGCTTCATGGAGTGGTGAGAACCCAGCTCGCTCACACTCTCACTCACTCTCTCTCGCTCTAGGTATAGCCTTCTGACCCTGACTTGTGTGATCAGTTATAGTTTTGTAAACCTGACTTATAATCAAATTTAAGTTAAATTTAATATTATAACTCTCGTTTGTTTGGCTCCCCTCCTCCTACCTGGCAACAAATAACTTTCATGATTAAGCTGGCTGCTTCTCTCTCTCTCCCCCTCATGGGTGGTTGGTTTTTTTTGGTTTCCTCATTTGCTCTGCAGCAACACTCCTCGTACCTAAACTAAAAGACTCCTGAAGCATCCAAAAATCCTGTGGGGTTTGCTCAAGTGGGTTACTAACAGAATTGTAACGTGAAAGTGGGGATAGAGACATGCTGAACCTGGGACATATGAGGTTGGCAGCTAGGAAGTGCTGCTCGAGGTGCCCAAGGCATATGACGGTGACAGCTTGGAGGTCCTTTTCGACCCAGCCTACTGAGTCCAGGGACATATAGGGGGTCAGCTTGGGAGTGCTGATTAACCTGGTCCTTTCAGATGCACTTTGTGAGTGAGTGAGCGAGCGTGCACCTGATTCTGGGGCTGGAAGAACCCAGCCCTGGGGAATCTAGGTCCTGCAGGATAGCTCCATTGGGAGGGAACTTGCAGCACAGAGAAATAGAGCTCCATATGAGAACGTAAGTGACATAAGCAGTACATTGATAGAAGTACAGAATCCCCCCACCCGAAGAGTACCCCTAATAAATGAGTATACCCCAAAGTAACGGGCAAAGCTGGTAACAGAATGTACAGGCTCCCAACCCAAAGGGAACCCCCTCAGGTTTTTTTTTAAAAATCTTGTGACTTTTAAGCCAATAATACGATTTTTGGGTGGTTAGGGTGCTGTGTGATTTTTTTGGATGGTGATAATAGAGCAGCAGAGTCAGGCACCGAAATTACTTGTAGAGGAGGCCAATGCAAAAATCAGAGACTGGGTGAAAGCAATAGGAATGGAGCCAGGAGCAGCAAGGAGGCTTTGTGGGAGGGTAGCATGTGTTCTCTCATCACTCTCAGCAGCCAGGAGGCTCTGGTGAGAGAAGACAAAGATGGGACTGATGGTCACGGAATTTAACATTTTCAAGATCCACTAATGGGAAAGATGGAACGTTAAATTTAAATCCCAGGGTAGAAGTGTGTTAGAATTTCCAGTATCCTTCACAATAGCAGAACAAATTAGGGGGATGGGTCTTTTTGCCAGGATGTTGACCTTTTATCTACTTCTGGCTACTAGTTTATTCCTCTGACCAGGGTCTTAGTTTCATCCAGAACTTGGAAAAACTTTAACTAGTATCATAAAGGGGATAATTTTGTCTTCTGCCCTACTTAAATATTCAACCAAATTTGACATTGCATTGCAAATCAATCTGGTAGTTAAATTTAAAAATAATCATCACCATAATTTGTACGTATCTGCTTATTTTTAAGGAAATTCTGTGGAACTATGGGCCCGCAGGAATCCTCCCACCCCACCCTACGCCTTCTCCCGCAGAATTCCTGGGCTTCCCTGCAGAAAATGGCAGGGAAGCCATGCAGGGGAGGAAAGGATGACCATGGGTGCAGGTTTTTTTTGGGGGGGGGGCGCCGCGGGGGGGAAGAATTGCTCCCCCCCCCCCCCCAAACAGAGGTGAGGCATCAGAATGCACATGGGTGGTTACGTGCCACTGCAAGCGCAGAGTTTCCCAGTTGAAGAAGGCTGCATCTCAGCTCCGCTGACTCTGCAGCTGAATGCCACCTTCTAGATCCTAGTGCCAGTCGTACTCCCATTCTGTGTGCTCGGAGCCTTCCTGCTTTCTGTGCAACAGTGAGTGCCCGCGGTGCGGCTGGGTAATGGGTGGTGGGGAAATGAGGGAAGGGGGGATGAGCAGGTGGAGGGAAGAAGCGGCGGGATGGAATAGGGCAGGAGGAGGGGAATATGGGAGTGAGGGGAGGGGGATGAGATGGGGAAGGGGAGGGGATAGGGGAATCGCAGAGTGAAACAGGAGCCCAGCATGTGGCGTCCCATTGGCAGCAGCTGGGGCTCTGCCATTAAGCAGACCCATTGAACCCTCATCCGGACAAACCCTACCCCCCCCTACATCTGGACCCCGCTAGCAAGCCCCAACCAGCTGCACCCAGACACCCCTAACAAGCCCCAACCAGTTGCATCCAGAACCCCCCCCCCCCCCCCCCAGACCTCACACACACAGATGTTTCTCTGGCAGCTGCACCCAGACACCCCAACAAGCCCACCCACACCTGGTGCAGATGTTTCTGTGGCAGCTGCACCCAGACGCCCCAACCAGCTGCACCCGGACCACCCTCTCAAGTCCCCCGCACCCAGACCCCCCCACACCGAGCCTCATCTCCCCACACCCAAACCCTTCCCTGCTGAGCCCTAACCGCCTTCATCTGGATTCCCTGCAGAGTCCCAGTACCTCTGCACCCGGAACAAGCCCCTGTGCATTCAGATCTCCCACTGAGCCACCTGCACCCAGATTGCCCCAAACAGAAACCTCTCACCCCACACCTGGATCCCCCACACTAAGCCCCTCCACACTTGGATCCTGCTGGGCTGAGCCTGTCCACCCACACCCGGTGCAGATGTTTCTGTGGCAGGGCCAGCCCTTGCACTGTGTTATGGTCTCACTGCTGAGTTCCTCTACCAGGGAAGCTTCAGGGTGATCTCCCACCTCAATGAAGCCAGTGGCCTGTGCTCCCCACTGCCATGCTGGAGCCACATTTATTTACTGACAAATAAAATTTGCAGAATTTTAAAATATCATGGTCATAATTTTTATATTTTTGGTGCAGAAATCCCTCAGGATGTGGTTCTCTGCTGTAATTTAGAGCAGCCACAGAACACTGTACCTATTTCATAGAGGTTCTTAAACCGGACTTACCATAGTAATCAAGTGCCTTCCAGTAGTGCATTAAGCAATGTGACTAATATCCATTGCTTCAATTTTCAGAGTAATCAAATTAACATGTTGCATGAACAACAGAGTGGAGATTTTCAAGAATGTACATAGGAACTAGGCCTTATCTACATGAGAAAGTTGCATCTGTTTAAACTTTAAATTGTTTTCTAAATCAATTTATTTAAACCAGCATAAACTGCTGCATGGAAGCTCACTTCAGTTTAAGAGTAATTTATCTGATTATCATAAATGGATTTCTCACTGATTTGAGCTAAACTTAAAAAAGCCTGGTTTGAACCAAAATAAGAGTAGCTACACAGGTTTTTGCATTGGTTTAATTACATTTATTTTAAATCACACCAATACAACTTTCTCATGTAGATAAGGCTTTAGTCCCTCACCTCTCATTGACTTCCAACGGGATCAGAGTTTAGCTATAAACCCTAAATTCATTAAAAACATTAGAAACAGAACATGCAATACTGAGAGTTTATTGTTCATATACAAAAATTTACCCTGGATTTTCATTTTGGCAGATCTCTTGAATCAAACATTGCAATTCAGATGAATTGGAAACTTTAAAGTTTCTTCCTCAAAACAAAGCCAAGATATTTTTGGAATGGCTCACGACAGAGCTCTTAACTACAGATTAAATGCATGAATGCTCATTGAAGTTATTAACTTGGACTCTAAACCAACAGTTGCTAACCAAGCTGTTTTGGTCTATAAGCAGTTAACTATTTACTAGTTTATGTTACATATTTACATTGTGTGCAATTCAAATATATTAGCCACTGAAGTACACAACAGGTCCAATTACACTGGTCTACAATTTTTGAGAAGTCATCTGCTTCAGAGATAAAATGTGCTATTTGTTATGTATTTTGATGTGCTGAATTCAAATATGACAATTAAAACAACTGAGTGGCTATTGTTTCTAAGATATTTAAATTTTTACATTTTATGTCTATGTATATTGTGTAGATAGTAGAGTTTGAATCATAAATTGTAAACCTAGGTCTTTTCATGTGTTTATGGTTGCTTTACATGATAATATTTCACCTGTCCTGTTTTTGTAACACTTTAAAAATCAGCAAAAGGGTTATATAAATCAAATTTATTATGAAACAAAAAGGCAAAAAACTATTCTGTACATAGTTTAGTCCTATTCAGTGTCTACTAGGCGCTTCTTGGCTTGTGTCTTGTATTCATTAACTGGAGCATCTCTTGGCACTGTCCAGCAATAGTCTGCAAGCATTGATGGGCTCCATTTGCCCTGATAGCGTTTCTCCATTGTTGCAATGTCCTGGTGAAATCGCTCGCCGTGCTCGTCGCTCGCTGCTCCGCAGTTCGGTGGAAAAAAAATCTAGATGAGAGTGCAAAAAATGTATCTTTAGTGACATGTTGCAACCACGGCTTTTGTATGCCTTGAGGAGGTTTTCCACCAACAACCTGTAGTTGTCTGCCTTGTTGTTTCCGAGAAAATTTATTGCCACTAACTGGAAGGCTTTCCATGCCGTCTTTTCCTTGCCACGCAGTGCATGGTCAACTGCATCATCTCGAAGAAGTTCACGAATCTGAGGCCCAACAAAGACACCTTCCTTTATCTTAGCTTCATTTAACCTTGGAAACGGAGGTACTTGAAAGCTGCTTGTGTTTTATCAATGGCCTTGACAAAGTTCTTCATCAGACCCAGCTTGATGTGTAAGGGTGGTAACAAAATCTTCCTTGATTTAACAAGTGGTGGATGCGGAACACTTTTCCTCCCGCTCCAATGACTGTCGGAGTGGCCAATCTTTCTTGATGTAGTGGCAATCTCTTGCACGACTATCCCATTCGCAGAGAAAACAGCGGTACTTTGTGTATCCAGTCTGCAGACCAAGCAAGAGAGCAACAACCTTCAAATCGCCACAAAGCTGCCACTCATGTTGGTCATAATTTATGCACCTCAAAACTTGTTTCATGTTGTCATAGGTTTCCTTCATATGGACTGCATGACCAACTGGAATTGATGGCAAAACATTGCCATTATGCAGTAAAACAGCTTTAAGACTCGTCTTCGATGAATCAATGAACAGTCTCCACTCATCTGGATCGTGAACGATGTTGAGGGCTGCCATCACACCATCGATGTTGTTGCAGGCTACAAGATCACCTTCCATGAAGAAGAATGGGACAAGATCCTTTTGACGGTCACGGAACATGGAAACTCTAACATCACCTGCGAGGAGATTCCACTGCTGTAGTCTGGAGCCCAACAGCTCTGCCTTACTCTTGGGTAGTTCCAAATCCCTGACAAGGTCATTCAGTTCACCTTGTGTTATGAGGTGTGGTTCAGAGGAGGAGGATGGGAGAAAATGGGGGTCCTGTGACATTGATGGTTCAGGACCAGAAGTTTCATCCTCTTCCTCGTCTGACTCAAGCGAGAATGATTCTGGTGCATCAGGAACCGGCAGTCCTTCTCCGTGGGGTACTGGGAGTATAGCTGATGGAATGTTTGGATAATGCACAGTCCACTTTTTCTTCTTTGACACACCTTTCCCAACTGGAGGCACCATGCAGAAGTAACAATTGCTGGTATGATCTGTTGGCTCTCTCCAAATCATTGGCACTGCAAAAGGCATAGATTTCCTTTTCCTGTTCAACCACTGGCCAAGATTTGTTGCACAAGTGTTGCAGCATGTGTGTGGGGCCCACCTCTTGTCCTGATCTCCAATTTTGCAGCCAAAATAAAGGGGATAGGCTTTCTTAACCATAGTGGTTATACTGCGCTTTTGTGATGCAAAAGTCACTTCACCACAAACATAGCAGAAGTTATCTGCACTGTTCACAGAAGTACGAGGCATCTCTCCTCACTTTGGCTAAACAGAAATGTGTCCCTTTGCAAAATCAAACACTGACAAATAAGAGAGCACGACACTGTATGATTTCTAGAGCTGATATAGGGCAATTTGTTCAGCAGAGTGATGTAAGCTTCGTTATGCTTGCATCATCCATGACTTCTAGGAATAACATGATGCAATTCATATCATGTATGACGCAATATCAGCTTCAGATTGCATCATTCATTGTTTTGCCTAAAAAGCAAGTACTGTCCAAACCCAGTCATAGATTTATTCCTAGATCCAGTCAAAGATGTATTTTAGTCATTTCTGGTTTAAATTGAGATCCCTTCCCTTTATAACTCACTTATCCTCCGCCATTCCCAAGTCAAGGGTCATATATACCGACCCAATAGCATATCTTGAAAACTAGAGCCAATCAACAATTTTAAGCATCATTTTCGTTCTCAGTGACCCAGAATTAGTAAAGTTTGACTACATTTATTTCAGAAGCATTTTGACTGTAGAGCAGTGTTATACTTCAGTGAAAAAGCTGGAAAATAAATATTTGATAATTACAGACAGATGTATGCATCCTATTAATATAATAAGTGTGTTCGACAGATTGGGCTTTAAAAAGCTATTGATAACACTTTACTTTGGAACTGGACACCTTGTCCTTTATCCCAAAGCTTATTTGACAGTTGAGAAGAAAGTTTTTCCTGTGTCACACACATTTTAGGTGTGAATTTAATTAAATTTACTGCTTATGAAAGTGATGGTCTGGCTAGACTGAAATTTAATGTAGGCAGCCACTGTTAAAGCCTTTTCACACAATACTGTTAATGCAACTCATTCCTAACTTACAACACACTGAGTCGTAGGCAAAAATTGCCCACTGCAATGAACTGCAACAAACTAGATAATGTTTTCACCTCTCTTAGCCAGAAGGCTGAGAAGTGTACTATAGCGCCTTTTGGTTTTACGATTTCAAGGTATGGAATGTATCTTGCTACGTAGTTGTCTCAACATGCCTGTGCATGGCGCTGTTCAAAATATTAAAGGAGGCGTAGTCCCTGCCCAAAGGATCACAAATGCAAATTCAGACAAAGACTTTCTTTCAGTAACAAAATGCACTCTGACAAATTGATGGTGTCAACTCAGAGCACAGCAGACTTTTTTAACAGTTAAACACTGCCTTTTTTGGATGGGTTTAACTCAAAGGCCACACGAAAAAAATGTGTTAAGGAGAGACTTCAATTATGGCTCATTCCACCAGTAGAAAAAGGGACTTCAGAACTAAGGGTCAGAGAAGCAGGCTTGAAAACAAGAGGAAGGAGGATGAACCAGGATCACTATTTCACTAGCAACTTCAGAGGAACATAGGTTATGAGAGGGAAAAATAGGATGAAACAAGAGGAAAGACATAGGCAGAGCAGAAATGGGGGCCTTAAAAAAAAAAAAATCAGGAAAAGAATTGTCAACTTGATACAGCTAGCAATAGGAAGACAGAGGAGGCATTAGAAGAGAGCAGTAACAAATGGAATAACAAGCGGGGTATATCTTCAGAACTGCATTTCATGTAAACTGATGGAGGGATCTATCCCTACCTACTCATTACAAAACTTTTAAAAAAATAATACTTTATACCAAAACAGATGACCTTGAACAAAAAAGACTAAGCTCTGCATTGTCATACTTTCCAAATTTAGTTGCATTTTTTCAGTGGAATATTAACTCCGAACATTAAGGTTGTGTTTTCCAAACTAAAGTATTCTATAAAGCTTTCCTGCTTCAGTTATTTATATGATTTACATTAACTCCAGTTGAAAGGTGGCCAATTTTTTTTTAAAAGGGTGGATTTTTTTATTTTAGAAATATGAGGAATGTCTTACCTAGTTTTAATGGAGAATTTCCTAGATGTGTACTGTGTGCTCTCCACTGATATTTGAAAGGACATTTTTGTTGAAACTTTGATAGAAATTCTTTCCTACAAAAGGAATATCTCAGATTTCACTCTCATGGCGCTTGTGATCAAAGGGGAAAATATTCTGATAATTTGGAAATAGGCAACTAAAATGTTAATATTTGGTTGTCTGACAAAAAAAATTTCTCCATTCAACCCAACAAAGAAAAGCCTAACAGACATGGAAAGCACTTATACTTAGGCTGTTAACATTATCCGCACCACTCCTAGAGCATGTTTTGCTGTTTAAGTGTGGACCTGGCTCTTTTGAAAAAGAACACAAAATTAAAATGTAAGTGTCAACCATTTTAAAAAAGTCAGTGTGGTGAACAAAACACTTTACATTAAGGCTCGCAAACAAGTTGTTCTTGCGGTCAACAACAACAACAACAAAGAATCAAAACAACACACTTCAGTAACAAATAAACTAAAATTTAAGAGTGGTAGCCATGTTAGTCTGTGGGTATGTCTACACTAGGGGATTAATCTGAATTTATATAATTCGGACTTGGGAAACAGATTGTATAAAGTCGAATGTATGCGGCCACACTAAGCACATTAATTCGGTGGTGTGCGTCCAAGTACCGGGGCTAGCACCGATTTCTGGAGCGTTGCACTGTGGATAGCTATCCCATAGCTATCCCATAGTTACCGCAGTCTCCCGCGCCCATTGGAATTCTGGGTTGAGATCCCAGTCCCTGATGGGACAAAAAAACATTGTTGCAGGTGGTTCTGGGTACAGCCTCACCCCTCCCTCCCTCCCTGCATGAAAGCAACGGACAGCAGACAACCATTTCACGCCTTTTTTCCTGGGTGAACACTGCAGACTCCATACCACGGCAAGCATGGAGCCCGCTCAGCTCAAGACAGCAGTCATGAACATTGTAAACACCTCGCGCGTTCTCGTGGAGTTTATGCTGAGCCAGGACCAGAAAAACGAGGCGAGGAGGCAGCGGCAGCGCAGCGACAAGCGTGATGAGGACATGGACACAGACACGGACACAGAATTCTGTCAAACCGCGGGCCCCGGTGCTTTGGAGATCATGTTGTTAATGGGGCAGGTTCTATCCGTGGAACGCCGATTCTGGGCAAGGGAAACAAGCACAGACTGGTGGGACCGCATAGTGTTGCAGGTCTGGGATGATTCCCAGTGGCTGCAGAACTTTCGCGTGCGTAAGGGCACTTCCATGGAACTTTGTGACTTGCTGTCCCCTGCCCTGAAACACCAGTATACCAAGATGAGAGCAGCCCTCACAGTTGAGAAGCGCGTGGCGATAGCCCTGTGGAAGCTTGCAACGCCAGACAGACAAACATCAGTCGGGAATCAATTTGGAGTGGGCAAATCTACTGTGGGGGCTGCTGTGATACAAGTAGCCAAAGCAATCACTCAGGTGCTGCTACGAAAGGTAGTGACTCTGGGAATTATGCAGGTCATAGTGGATGGCTTTGCTGCAATGGGATTCCCTAACTGTGGTGTGGGGCGATAGATGGAACCCATATCCTTATCTTGGCACCGGAGCACCAGGGCACCCAGTACATAAACCGCAAGGGGTACTTTTCAATGGTGCTGCAAGCACTCGTGGATCACAAGGGACGTTTCACCAACATCAACGTGGGCTGGCCGGGAAGGGTTCATGACGCTCGCGTCTTCAGGAACACTACTCTGTTTAAAGGGCTGCAGAAAGGGACTTACTTTCCGGACCAGAAAATAACCGTTGGGGATGTTGAAATGCCAATAGTTATTCTTGGGGATCCAGCCTACCCCTTAATGCCATGGCTCATGAAGCCATACACAGGCAGCCTGGACAGGAGTCAGGAGCTGTTCAACTACAGGCCGAGCAAGTGCAGAATGGTGGTAGAATGTGCATTTTAAAAGGTCGCTGGCGATCGTTACTGACTCGCTCAGACCTCAGCCAAACCAATCTCCCCATTGTTATTTCTGCTTGCTGTGTGTTCCACAATCTCTGTGAAAGTAAGGGCGAGACCTTTATGGCGGGGTGGGAGGCTGAGGCAAATGCTGATTACGCGCACCCAGACACCAGGGCAATTAGAAGAGCACACCAGGAAGCGCTGTGCATCAGAGAAGCTTTGAAAACCAGTTTCATGACTGGCCAGGCTACAGTGTGAAATATCTGTTTGTTTCTCCTTCATGAAAACCCGCCTCCTTTATTGACTCATTCTCTGTAAGGAACCCACCCTTCCCCTTCCCCCAGCTTGCTTTCAAACCAAATAAAGTCACTATCGTTTAAAAATCATTTATTCTTTATTAACAGATTATAAAAAGAGGGAGGGAACCCGGGTGGGGTTTGGGAAGAGGATCGGTGGGAAGGAAAAGGCCACTAAAAAAAGGTTAAAAAATGACAGCCTTTTGCTTGGGCTGTCCACTGGGGTGGAATGGGAAGGTGTACGGAGCCTCCCCCCCCGCCCCGCGTTCTTACACGTCTGGGTGAGGAGGATATGGAACATGGGGAGGAGGGGGGGGGTTATACAGGGGCTGTAGCGGCACTCTGTTTTCCTGCTGCCGTTCCTGAAGCTCCACCAGACGCCGGAGCATGTCTGTCTGCTCACGCAGCAGCCCCAGCGTTGCATCCTGCCTCTTCTGATCTTCCTGCCGCCACCTCTCATCTCGAGCGTCTCTCCTCTCCTCACATTGGTCCCTCCTGTCCTCACGTTGGTCCCTCCTGTCCTCACGTTCACTGGCTTCTTTCCTATACTTTGAAACCGTGTCCTTCCACTCATTCAGATGAGCTCTGTCACTGCAGGCGGATTCCATGATTTCTGCAAACATCTTGTCTCGCGTCTTCTTTTTCCGACGCCTTATCTGTGATAGCCTTCGGGACGGAGGAGGGAGGCTTGAAGAATTTGCAGCTGCTGTAGGGAGGGAAAAAAAAAAGAGAGAATTTTTTAAAAAGATACATTTTGCAGAACAATGCTTATACTCTTTCACGGTGACCAACACTATTCACATTACATAGCACATGTGATTTATGTGCAAGGTCGCATTTTGCCTCTTAATATTGAGGGCCTGTGGCTTTGCTGCTAGAGATCACAGGTCCGGGCAACAGAATTCGGCTTGCATGCGGCCATGGTAAGCCATTGTCTTTCGGCTTCTGCGCCCTCCTTTCCCACATACCAAGCAAAGCCTGTTGAGTGCTGCGGTTTTCCTGTTAACATTCAGCAGCAGCAGAAAACAAACTAACCCCCCCCCCCCATCCAATTCTCTGGATGATCGCTGTACCCCTCCCCCCACCGCATGGCTGGTAACAGGGAAGATCCCTGCTAGCCAAATGCGAAAAGCTCAGGGCCAATTCCCCCCCCCCCCCCCCCCCCTGCGCTTGGCTAACTGCAGGGAAGGATTTCTTTTCAGCCACAGGCAAACAGCCCAGTAGGAATGGCCACCTCTGTCCCCTTAATTAAGTTCCCATATTTCAACCAGGTTACCATGAGCGATATCACTCTCCTGAGGATTACACGGCAAGATAAAGAACGGATGTTGCTTGAATGCCAGCAAACACCGGGACCATACGCTGCCAGACTTTGTCAGGCAATGATACCAGATTACTTGCTGCAAGCATGGCGTGGTCAAGTGTCCTACCATGGAGGACGGAATAAGGCTGCACTGCCCAGAAACCTTGTGGCAAGGCTTTTGGAGTACCTCCAGGAGAGCTTCATGGAGATGTCCCTGGAGGATTTCCGCTCCATCCCCAGACACGTTAACAGACTATTCCAGTAGCTGTACTGGCCGCGAATGCATCCCAAGTCCTCAGGGCAAAGTAATTATTAAAAAACGCTTGCTTTTAAAACAAGTTTTATATTTTAAAAGGTAAACTCACCTGAGGTCCCTTCCATGGGGTCATGGTCTTGGATACTGGCTTGGGAGGGTTGGGAGGGTACTTCCGTCAGGCTGAGAAAAAGATCCTGGCTGTTGGGGAGAACGGAGTGCTGGGTGCTCTGTGCAAGCTCGTCCTCCTCCTCCTCCTCCCCCCCGATCTGCAGAATCCTCAGGTGTAGCTGATGAGACTATCCCTGACCCGGAATCCACCGTCACAGGTGGGGTAGTCGTGGCGGCCCCCCCTAGAATTGCATGCAGCTCGGCGTAGAAGCGTCATGTCCGCGGCTCTGACCCGGAGCGACCGTTTGCCTCCTTTGTTTTTTGATAGGCTTGTCTGCGCTCCTTGACTTTCACGCAGCACTGATCTGAGTCCCTATTGTGGCCTCTCTCCATCATGCCCTTGGAGATTTTTTCAAAAGTTTTGGCATTTCGTCTTTTAGAACGAAGTTCTGCTAGCACTGAATTGTCTCCCCATACAGCGATCAGATCCAGTACCTCCCGTACGGTCCATGCTGGTGCTCTTTTTCGATTATCAGCCTGCATGGTTACCTGTGCTGATGAGCTATCTGTGGTCACCTGTGCTCTCCACGCTGGGCAAAAATGAAATTCAAATGTTCGCGGGGCTTTTCCTGTCTACCTGGCCAGTGCATCCGAGTTTAGATTGCTGTCCAGAGCGGTCACAATGATGCACTGTGGGATAGCTCCCGGAGGCCAATACCATCGAATTGCGGCCACACTAACCCTAATTCGAAATGCTAAAATCGATTTTGGCGCTACTCCGCTCGTCGGGGTGGAGTACAGAAATCGATTTAAAGAGCCCTTTATTTCGAATTAAATGGCGTCATTGTGTGAACGGTTGCAGGGTTAATTCGAATTAACGCTGCTAAATCCGAATTAAAGTCATAGTGTAGACCAAGCCTGTATCAGCAAAAAGAGCGAGGAGTACTTGTGGCACCTTAGAAACTAAAATTTATTTGTTAGTCTCTAAGGGGCCACAAGTACTCCTCGTTCTTTTTGCTAAAATTTAAGTAATGAGAAGAGGACTTCAGAGTGAAAAATTAAAAATGATGTACAAAAGGATACACATGAAAGCTCATTTACTTACAAAAGAGTGTTACGTTGCCATCTGAACCCATATGATAATTTAGAAGACAAAGTTTTGACTCAGACCTTGTCTATACTTGAAAGGTTTGCAAATACAGACATACCATAGCTACACGTGCCCAATTCCCCTAGGGGAGACAGCTTATAATGGCTAAAAAGTTCTTTTGGCAGTATAATCTTCCTCGTTACCGGAATGGAATAAGCTATACTACCAAAAGGATCATTTTAGTCAGAATCACCATCTACACTAGGGATTTTGCCAGCACAGCCATGTCAGTTAAAGGTGTGATTTTTTTTCCCACATTCCTACCCAGCTCAGTGATACCAGTAAAACTTTCTAGTGTAGACCAGGTCTCAGACAGAGGCTATGTCTACACTGCCACTTTCAGTGCTAAAACTTTTGTTGTTCAGGGGCGTGAAAAAACACCTCCCTGAGCGACAAAAGTTTTAGCACTGAAAAATGCCAGTATAGACAGCACCTTATCGCCAGGAGCAAAAGCTACCACCGCTCGTTCGGGTAGGTTTTTTTGCTTGTTTTGTTTTGTTTTTTAAATCGCTGGGAGAGCTCTCCCCCTGGTGATAAAGCATGTCTACACTGCCCACATCATAGCGCTGCCATGGTCACGCTGTAATATGAGTGGTGTAGACATACCCAGAGTGTTGTGTTTAAGAAAGGCCAGGAAGAGCAAGTTTAATAACCTTTTTTGTAATATTTTTGAAGTGATCACAAATATAATGTAACCATAAATATTTTGCATCTGACAAGACTTTAAACATAAGCAAGCACTAGCTCATAATAGTCCTCCACTGGATGAACCTTCGAAAAGCCAGATAACAGATATAGCACAGACAATAGACACTTATTTGGAAAATAAAAACAAGTTGCTTGTATTTTATATTTTTTATAGATAGATAGATAGATAGATAGATAGATAGATAGATAGATAGATAGATAGATACACATACATATACATACATATACACACACACACACACACACAACTATTACTGTTCAGTAGCACAATTTTTCTAATCTTAGAAGGCTCTATACTGCAGGCCAGCAGTCTTCTACAATAGCCAATAGTTTGTTTATAGAGCTTTTTACACCAATTTACACAGGTGGAATAAATGCTGCCAAAGGGCTAGCCCCCACTCATTCACTGGACATCTGGTTGGCTCCACTGCTTCCTACTCTGCCCTCTGAATTCTGAGAAAAAACAGTAATCCTTTCAAGAACAAGCACAAAGATGTCCTAATAATTAGCCAATCCTACAATAAGACCAAAGAACAGAGCAAGTTTAATACAATCACAAGAACCAGAGATTAATCTCTATTTACCAGAGAATCTGTGAAACAAACCAGTTTAACACCAAAATTACTAAACTGAAACTAGGTTTCTAGCAAGATAAACATCAAACTCGATAAATGAGAAGATAAGGAGGGCTTCTAGTAATAGCAAAATATCTTTTGCTTCACTCTACCCATTTATAACTAAAAACCAGCTCAAAAAAATATACAGCATACTTATTTGAATGAAGGGATACAAGTACTGTAGACACATTCTGTAGGCGAAATGACAACAGCACACTGCTTAGTAAAAGTTTAAAACTGTTCAGTTTGTGATCAGATCCAAGGCACAAGAATAAATATTATACAATTAATGCCAATTTAAACCTGGCCATTACACATAACAGTGTCCACAAACTCAGAGCAGCAGAAGCAACAGCTCTATCCCAAGACGATTTTCAAATGCCATAAAAATGCCAACAACAAAAAATCTACACTAAAGCAAAATTATGATTGAAATCAACTGTAGAGAAGAAATCCCAGAGTTTTGAACAAAATTTATTTCTGCCACATTTCAAATATACTATTAAAGAATGTTTTATGCCCATTTTCCAGAAAGGGAAAACAATGATTTGAGAACTAGAAAACATGCTTTGTAGTGAGAAATTAAAGAAGCTCAGTCTATTTAGTTTATCCAAGAGAAGATTAAGAAGTGATTTAGTCACCATTTACAAGTAAGAGCAGCAAAGAGTCCTGTGACACCTTATAAACTAACAGACGTATTGGAGCATGAGCTTTTGTGGGTGAATACCCACTTTGTCGGATGTACATGCAAAGACTGGAAGCTGGAGTTAGACAAATTCAGACTAGAAATGAAGGTTTGTTTTTTGGTTGTTGGCTTTTGTTTTTAAACACTGAGTGTAAATAATCACTAAAATAACTTGCTAAGGAATGTGGTAGATTCTCCATCCCTTTAAGTCTTTAAATCAGATATCTTTTTAAAAGATATGCTCAAATGGAATTACTGGGTGAGATTCTGTGGCCTCTGTTATGCAGGAAATCAGATCAGATCATCAGAATGGTCCCTTCTGGCTTCAATCTATGAAAAGTAGACATCTAAGGCCAAAGATTCAGAAGTTTTGATCACTTATCATACCCACCACTCCTGCAAAATCAGGCCTAAAATTTGAGGCATCCAAATAAACAATACATATTAATATAGCTTTACTTTAATGACTCAGCTGGACTGGTGTGAGGATGTAAGGAAGTCAGGTCTGTTTGTGATGCAGGTTAATGGGAGGAATTTGAAGAAGGGAATGTTGAAAGGCTGGCACACCTATGAGGGCAGAGTTAAAATTGTGTATTGATAATAAGATATTGCTTTTTTACTCAGTATCTTTTTTACAGCACTGTGTATCATGTGAAACTTATAAACTGCATCTATCTAGCACTTCTTTCATTTAAAAGTTGCAGCATTTGGGGTGTTTGTTTTCAAGAATGTGTTTACTCTTTTAAGATTCTTCTCCCCCACTATTTTAAATGTAGTAAATTCTTACTCTTCTCAACTTGCATAGCATGAATGTTGAAGAGGGATATCCGACTTGTGGATCCTGAGATAAAGTGTAATAAGAAACAACGTGTTTAATTATGAATTAAAACTCTGGAGCACCACACAATTCCAGCCACACCACCTCCATCAACCCACACATGTTCCCTGAACCAGTAGATGTAGTGGGAAGGCATAGGAAACAGACTGAGCTGTTGTTAAGGCTATGCTGGCTGTATGCCTGCTAGGGACTCCCCTATACCACGGGAATTCCAAATAATGGACTTATAGGTGGTTTCCATTCTCTGGCACTCCCTTTGCACCAATCAGATAGCACAACAGGGCAATGAATCTGCCTCCAAAGTATTGATTGCAGCTCCCTTATTAATATGTTTATTCTGAGGACTAAAAAGATTGGACATCAATGACATGGAGCATTTCTTCAGAAGATGATATGCTCAAGCAGCCCCAAGAGTGATGCAACACAAAAAAGAAATTGAGAAGAACAAAATGTAATTCACTAATAAACCTAATACCATATTTTATCATAATGCAAGTTCACTAGCACAGATAGCCTAAAAGTTACACAATATTTTGACACTCAATTTTAAGAGCACAATCAAAAAGATCCCCACCCTCCCTTCCCTTTTGTGTGTTAAAAAAAATAATTGTTTAATAATACCTCTAATGGGCCTACATTTTCCCACAGTAATACTAACCTGATGATTTGAGAACAATAGGATTTCTTACATGTAGAGGCAGAGGATGCAGCTGTTTCCACCTATAAATAGGATGTTGCTATATAAGATGTGATTGCTATTGTTTCTACAGTCCATCTTCCAATCTTCTCAAGTAAAGGTCAAGGTACATTTTTAAAAAATAAAAATTGAGTTCTTTTTTAATGTAATAGAACTAAAAAGTAGAAAATATGGATGCAATAATTTTATGGAAATTTCCCAGCATCCAGCAAAGCTTACTACATAAGACTGACATTACAACAACAAAAATCCAACATCTTTCAGAAGATTGTGTACACAAAACTAAGTTACATTAGTCACACTGGTTCAATGTGTACAACAGCATTTTAAAGATACCTGAAAACACCAGATGCATCAATTCCAAACAATCCCACTTTTTAATATGAATCAGGACCTTTCATAAGTGGACCCCATATCAACTATGAGTAAGTACAAGAATATATAAACTATATTCAAGTTTTACACTTGACCAAAGCTTTTAACAAGGAAACAGAAGGATAAAGTAAAGTAATACAGTATCTGGGCTAATATTATTGGCCAATGGACATTGAGAAAAAGTTAGGGAGCATCTTGAGGGTTACTGAACACACACCCCATACCACACAAATCAGGAGAGACCTGATATTTTATTGAGTTGACCTTTGAAGTCCTCAAAATTAGAAGCCTACGGTGCTCACCCCATTGTGAAAGAATCTAGAAAGGGGAAATCTGAGTGATTTAAAGCCAAAAAGTAACATTTTAACCCTTTTGCTAGTACAAACTGCTTTGTTTTAGAGTAGCAGCCGTGTTAGTCTGTATCCGCAAAAAGAACAAGAGTACTTGTGGCACCTTAGAGACTAACAAATTTATTAGAGCATAAGCTTTCGTGGACTACAGCCCACTTCTTCGGATGCATATAGAGTGGAATAAATATTGAGGAGATAATATATACACACATACAGAGAGCATAAACAGGTGGAAGTTGTCTTACCAACTCTGAGAGGCCAATTAAGTAAGAGAAAAAAAACTTTTGAAGTGATAATCAAGATAGCCCAGTACAGACAGTTTGATAAGAAGTGTGAGAATACTTACAAGGGGAGATAGATTCAATGTTTGTAATGGCTCAGCCATTCCCAGTCCTTATTCAATCTTTGTTTTATATTTTCAAGACCAAATAACTGTTGGAGTTGAAAACCTGTCAAACAAGTTTCTGTGCACCAGTGAAAGTCCACTGGTGGCAACACTAACAGGCACAGACATTTCAATAGTGTGGATTTGAAAAGGTCTTATACATGCCTATGCCCAGTTTACAGTGGCACTATCACCTGTGAAGCTGCTCTAGAAATACTTACGTTTTCCAGCAAAAGGCATCCTCAGTTTACAACAATGGAACACAGTCTTCTTACAGAGAACTATTTCAATTTTAGCATTGCTGTGTGTCACCCAGAGGCTCCAATCAAGGTTTGGCCCCTCTATGCTAGGGGCTGTATGAATCCCAAAGAAAATGTAGTCCCTGTTCCAAAAAGCTCACAATCCAATTTAAGACAACAAACTAGTACAACAAACAATGGCAGTCAAGGGAATGAGAACACACAGGCAACACTAATAAATTTACAATCATATTGGGTAGCTATGTGCACAATTTAAAGGTTCTGAAACATCCTCAGATTAGGGTTGCCAACTTTGTAATATAAAAATACAGGACACTCCAGCAGAAATGCCAGAACTTCCCTTGCCTCACCTCTTCCCCTGAGGCCCCATGCCCCGTTCTCCCCGGTCACTCGCTGCTCTTCCCTTCTCCCCCCGTCCCTGCCCTGGTCAGGAGGGACTCGCCTGAAGAGTTGGGGCTGGGAGCTGCAGCCACCCAATGCAGGTAGGTGGCGGCCCTGGCTGAGTAGGGACTGGCGGGGTTGATGACTCTGTGCCCCCCTCTCTCCCCCCCCCCCCGCAGTAACCGGAATATTGGGTGTCCTGTAAGTAGATCTGACCAGACACCATAAGGTTCCCTTTTTGACTGGACTTTCCAGTCAAATACCAGACACCTGGCCACCCTACCTCAGACCTTTCGGGGGCTCTAAGCAGAGCACAGAATAGAACTATGAAATAAAATGATATATATTTTATAAAATATCTTCAATTTGCTATTAAAAGTTAGCAGGTGGAAATGAAGCAGCATTTCTGATTACATATTTCTCCAACAACAGAAGATTGTGAAAAACAGATTTTTTTTAAATTATGGAAGTTATGATGATTCAAATATGCCCGTTGGGGATGAAAGCTGCTTTTGTGATTAATAAAAGGGAGGTTTGAGTTCTATTCCTAATTCTACTGAGGACTTCCTAAATCAGTCATTACACCACTCTGAATTTCTTCAATGCTGAGACTAAACTCAATATTTATCGAGTGTTTTGCAATATTTGTGTTTGACTGGCTACTTTTCACATTTTTCACAAAAGAGGGCCAGGAAGAGTACGTACTTTTAAGGAACAAATGTGTTGCCTCCACAACACTCCCACCCTCTGCCAACTATTTGAATGAGGGACCAGACTCACATTCCAAACCTTTCCCCCTGCCATCAATTCATTCCAGATAGTCAAATCATATTGATTAGCTCATCAGGCCAGCCTGAATAATTTCTTTTTAACTGTAGCCATACCACTTTGGAACTCACTATGTTTCACATATAAGTAAGTTTATAAACACACACAGAAATGTAATAAGACTTCCAATATGCAGCAGGTGAAAATGCTGGTTAATGCATATATGGTTTGGCTTAGAGTAGGCCACAAACAAGACAAATGTACACACATTATACTGCACATGGAATGATTAATGTTTTCAGGTCATCTTTTCAGAGAAAGACTAGACTTTTTGGTTTTTAAAGTTTATTTCAATGACGTGAACACATACAATACTAATATGTATAGACTGACAGAGCTTCCAGCAAGTACTCAATTCATTTAAATGATTTCCAGCCATGTTAAAATCAATCTTTGTGTACAGTGGTTAATTTTAGAGCTAAAGCTCAGATAAATGCTTTAATATAATACAGAGCTAAATATCTGTTTTGCAGCTATACTTTGACAAATGGGTATCTTCTACCAGTTTCATGTAGCAGTCCAGTATTTTATTACATAAGCCATTATATGCCATACTTGCCATATTATGCAAGTTACCAACCTCCACTACATATCTGTATTTTGTCTGTTGAAAAAAATCTGCTTATTATTAGAATCTGACATATTACAAACACAATAAAAACTGATAGTTTTGAAACTTCTCACTTTCTTTACATAGTTTTCTTTTGCAAAGAGCTGCTCTCTATGCTAGGAGAAAAACTGCCAAATCTTAATGTCTGTCTTCAATATTTTTTAAAGTGATTGATTAGTTTGTTCAGGCTAGGGTCCTGATAAAAACAACAACAAAATTCTATCACCTGCTCTTCAAAACAGCAGGCAACAGTCTTTTTGCTACTTTCCAGAAAAATTATCTCATCAAGGAAAAAAGGTTAAAGAAATTACATGTTTTCAAAACAATGAGAAAAATAGAGTAATTACAATTTATAGTCAGTCATTTAAAATTAGAAATTAGAAATCTGATGAGCTACATTAGAGGCAATGACGGTAATTCTGGTAGTACTCTACGTCACTTGATTGAACAGAATACGTAGACATCTTTCTGGACTTTTTGCTCATATTTTCATTTTTATATGTTAATTAGACTAGAACAACCTATCAATTTTGTATTTTCAGCTGTCAAAATAACAAATGCTGGTGATATTGATCTGGTTATTAAGCAGAGGTCTGCAGTCCTACTATTGCTGCAGATGCAGTATTAAATAATTTATCACAATGCCAAAAAATAATGCGAAACTCACTGGTAAAAGTGAATCATGACTTTTCACTACTTTCATCAGTAGTGCAAATGTCTCCTCCCCAGCTTTAGTTGATATTTGCATGCAAAAGAATAGAGATACTAAGAAAAATAAATGTGTGAATAATGTTTAGTGGCCTTCTAAGAATACAAGTTGTAAACATGAAGGTCCTATTCCCTTCATGCTAATTGCTTCACCTTGCTTTGTAATTTTTGAGACGTTATATTTTGCACATTAGCTATCAAGAAGATTCTCCTCTCCCTCCCAGATTTTCATCTTCAAAGAGAAAAAAAAAAGTAGTAATGCATGCATGATGTTGTGCATTCTCAAAGGGAATAAGGCTCTTAAGAGCAGTTTAAAAATGAAGGCATGAAAAGTTCCAGATGAAATACAAATTTGATCCCATCCATAAAATATAACTAATCTTGGAATACAATAGCTTCATACTGTAAATCAAGTCTAAAACCCAGGAAGACCTGTTCATGTCCTTTTTCATACATATCTGATAAATCCAAGCAGTATTGAGTTACTCCACTAATACTGAACAGCAGAGATCTCCTGCATATGATGAAAGCAGAAAACCCTACAACATTTAAGTTATTTATAGAAACAAAACAGAATGCTGATATCATCAAAATGGAGTCTTCCCCTTTGACAGTCATTTTTATAGAGAAAGGCAACAAGAGTTTACAAATAAACACCTACCTATTCACAGAAATTACAACTAAACTAAGCAGACGCAGAATCTTAACTTGATTATCACTCACAATGTTGAGATAAAGGAAGTTAAGAAATAGAAGTGGTCATTTATCCTGCTGCAACTAAAGGCATATCTATTACAGTTGCACATATTACAGGACAATTTTTAGATGCTATTCTTAAAACTTTTGCCTAACAGTTGTTAGAATCAGGCAGGATGTAACTTAACAATTTTACTAAGAAGATTTTAAAACTCTGTTGGGCAACTTTTTCCATCTCCTTTTGTTGATAGGGACTTCTACAAAAGTCTCTATCTAGTATCAAAAACAATTTTAAATTGTTGCAATACCAGCCAGCACCACCAAACTAGTCCTCCAGATGTAAACTTAAGAATTTGGGCAACATCAAACAGAGCACCCAAGAAATGGAAGACGGCAGGGGGACTCACTTCCCCCACTACACAATGAAAAGTTCCCAAAGGACTTTGGGGGAGCACAGACTATGGCAGCCATTCTACCATGGGGAACAGAGCATCTGAAATTAACACGGTGGCTCGATCGTTATACAGCAACCCCAAGCTCCGATTCACATATCTCACACTGCCAGCAAAGTAGGAGAGTCTAGATAATACTTAGTCCTACAACGAGTACAGGGGACTGAAGTAGATGACCTTTCAAGGTCCCTTCCAGTCCTACAATTCTATGATTACCCACTGCCTGTTCCAAAGGGGTCAAACCCCATCCACAAAAATTAGAAGGCAAAGTCTTCATGGCGAATCTCAAGTTTCCTGGCTGTTTGTAGGGTTTTTCCCACCTGAACAAGGCACAATATGCAGTAATCAGGGTTAGTCACAAAATCAAAGTTTGTGCTTTTGTTCTGGATATGGATGACTCAACAATACACAAGAGTGTGCACAAACATTACTGTCATGCTTCATTTGTATCTGTGGTAGAAATGACAGCACCTTAAGTGTGGGGGCTGTTATCTGGCTTGCTGGGATAAAGGGATTACCTCTTTAAGAGGTAGAGAAACATGGACAGGCTGCCTCCCGCAGAGCGGGTCAGCATGGGGACACTGACTCATCCCCCCAGGTGGTCTGACCAGAAGGGAGGAGAAAGTATATAGATGTAATCCAGGCAGGAAAAGCCTTTTCTCATCCAGACCAAGCAGAGCAGCGCCCACTCCCATCCTTATAAATAAAGAAATACCAGATTTGATCAGGATCTGCTGTGGGCATTACACTAGCCCAGGGGTAGGCAACCTATGGCACATGTGCCGAAGGCAGCACGCGAGCTGATTTTCAGTGGCACTCACACTGGCCGGGTCCTGGCCACCAGGCCGGGGGGGGGGGGAAGGACTGCATTTTAATTTAATTTTAAATGAAGCTTCTTAAACATTTTAAAAACCTTATTTACTTTACATAAAACAATAGTTTAGTTATATATTATAGACTTATAGAAAGAGACCTTCTAAAAATGTTAAAATGTATTACTGGCACGCAAAACCTTAAATTAGAGTGAATAAATGAAGACTCGGCACACCACTTCTGAAAGGCTGCCGACCCCTGCACTAGCCACTCCTTTCTCGGGCAGCTGGGAAGTAATTTTTCCTTCACTGATAGATTGGCCAAGGCAGAGTGGGGTGTTTTTGCCTTCATCACTGTGATTTTAGGGGGTGTAGTTGGGGCAACGGGGGGAGGGAGGGATAGCTCAGTGGTTTGAGCATTGGCCTGCTAAACCCAGGGTTGTGAGTTCAATCCTTGAGAGAGCCACTTAGGGATCTGGGGCAAAATCAGTACTTGGTCCTGTTAGTGAAGGCAGGGGGCTGGACTCAATGACCTTCTGGGGTCCCTTCCAGTTCTAGGAGATAGGATATCTCCATATATTATTATTAATTTATTTATTTAACAGGAGTTAGGCTATGATGTCACAACTCATTAGGTAAGTGTGTGGCAGATGTCCAGTGCAGGTGCTTCACAGGAAAGGGATACAGTGTTCAGATAAATGGATTGGTAAAGATTTAAAGGAGATGTTTGTTAAAGGGTCAGAAATGGGTGGGGGGAGGAGGGAATCCCATGACTGGCACAGCAGGTAGCCAAGCCCCACCTTGTATAGCTCACCTTAACCCTCATTCAAGGGGAGGATGTAAGGTTCCAGGACTCGGTTGGCTGGGGACCAAGATGGAAAAGGGGGGCAGGATCTGACAGAAGCCCCCAGGTAATATTGAAATTATCATGGATTTACCTGCACTGAACACTAATCTGCCCGGTACTCCCAGACAGTTTAAGTTGTGGCCTAATTAAACCGCATCCAGTGTTTCCTGTGGTCCTTCTGGTATAGCCACACAAGGAGGATGGATCACAAATGTTTGCAAATTCCACCTAAATTGTTTGTATAAATTAATTATTTTCTTTAAAAAAAACAACAACACTATACTAAATTTTTCAACCTTTAAATAAAACCAGAATTAAATATATTTACTCCAATAGTTAGAGCTGAGGTTGTAATTCTGGTTTGTAACAGCTATTGCGCTTCTCTTGAAATAACATTCCTATGCAAAAAATTTCAAATCTAGTTACAACATACAAAAACAGGTGTCTTCTGAATGGTTTTTGTTCACCTGTGAGACATCACTCTTCCACAGTGTGGATTGCAGATGATGAGAAATGCTATGAAGTAGATGTCATATAACAGGAATCTTTTTTCTTTTTAATTAAGAGCAAGTGCCTAACCCCTACATAGAAAGGATACAGAATCTGATTCCTTTTCAATTCATGCTACCCCCTCTTTCTGCCCAAGTAACTGAAAATTTAGTTTCAGGTTTAGTACTACAAAGTCCCCGATTTATTACAGAAAATTTCAGTATGTTCTCCTCTCTTAACATAAGCCTTGCATCATTCTACTCACCATCTCTGAGGTATTTTTTTTCTTGACATGCAACTCATTTATTGTTCTCTTCGACATCATGGTGGGGAGGTCAGGAGACTACATTTTATGGCTAGGCGGATAAACTTTTACAAATTATTTTGTTTTATGTTGCAAATATTATCAAGTGCTAACAAGGCTAGCCTACTTAGAAACAGATCACCTGGATCACCAATGGCCACTCTGCAACTTTTTCCCCCCTTCTAGAAACAGTGGACCATTATTTTTTTCTTCTCTACAAGAAAGTAGGTAGATACCAACAATGCTCCTTAGATCATCCACTTGATCTTCTTTTCTAAAGAAAAGAAACACTTCATTTTTTTTCCTCCACTAGTCCAAAAAATAAAGAATAAAAACTATTGGAGGATTTATTTTACTCTTCCTAATGAGAAAAGATCAAGGTCCAGCAGGCCAGCCACCACTAGTGAAGTGAACATAAGTATGTACACACTCTATAGAAAGTATAATATTTACTTTTATATTGTGAAACATTTTTGTTGTGCTTAATAAGTCTTAAATAATAAAACTAGCAGAGTCTGTGCACATAAGTCAGCACTGCTAATAAAACAGGTGTGATACTCTTGAAATACACACGTGGGTTTTGGTTCTAAAGAGAATGTGCAAAAATATGTATTTTAGAGAACTGAAATGCACTATATGTTGCAGTTCGCTATGATTTCCCTATTAGCCAAAACACTTTTCTTAAGTTTCATGGTCAATCTGCTTGGTACATTGAAATCTATAGTCAACTCTTTTGTTGCTAACCACCTCCAGCATACTCTATACTGCCAATCTAAATGGTTGTTTTACCAAAATCAGAGCCAGCACTAGACATAAGCAGACTAAGCAATTGCTTAGGACCCCAAGCAGCTCAAGTGGGCTCCTCTATTATTAATTATTAATATATGTTTTTTGTGTCGGGGAAGGCCCCCAACAATATTCCTGCTTAGGGCCCCCCCATGGAGTAACATCTGACCAAAATCATCAGATAAGATGGGCCAGATGTGTTTTCTCCTATGCTCCGGGAACATAACCTATTATCTAAACAAACCAGTAGTAAAATGGTTAATGCTTCCAAATTCTGACACAACACAGCAAGCAGTCAAAACATCTTCACAAAACTTAGTTAGACCCCTTGGATCCTATTTCTATAATTGCTGTCAATATCCTAATTTTTTTCCCTCTTCTACCATCTAATCCTGAAGGCATACACTTAGAATTTTTTTTTTTAATGTCTAAATAAAATTATCTTCCAAGTTTCATTTTGACACACTGACCATTCTTTCGAGTGGTGCAAATAAAATTCAGTGTTTTAGAATAAATTCAGGTGCAGCCTACCTGTTTTTAGACCTGCATAAAAAGAACTGTTAATTAAAAAGTATCAGAGGGGTAGCCGTGTTAGTCTGAATCTGTAAAAAGCAACAGAGGGTCCTGTGGCACCTTTGAGACTAACAGAAGTATTGGGAGCATAAGCTTTCGTGGGTAAGAACCTCACTTCTGCATCTGAGGAAGTGAGGTTCTTACCCACGAAAGCTTATGCTCCCAATACTTCTGTTAGTCTCAAAGGTGCCACAGGACCCTCTGTTGCTTGTTAATTAAAAACACTCTCTTCTTTTCTAGAAAAGGTATGTCAGTGACCAATATTTTTTCTTGAACTAAACATTAAGAGTATGCTTTACAAGACAGGTGATAATTAACTGTTGGCAATTTAAAAAGGTATTCCTTTTATAAACTGCTATGGTGATGAATGCAAAAGCCAATGGAAATTCACATATGTGGATTTTTCATTGACCGGAAGAAAAATTATACCAAACTTGCATCAGATGAAAGCCGTTAAATACCAGAATACAAACATTTTATATCCTAAGGTAGATGAACAATGTACTCCTCACCATAGGCAACACTGTTCTAAATGATCTAAATTATATTAGGTTAAATGAGTAAAAACTTACGGTTTCAGCCTACACATTATAAAACCTCAGTTACTTTTAAGAACTTTCAACTACAATATTAGAAACTTTAAACAATACCTAGTATAATGAAGGGCATTTCCTTGGAATCAGAGATCAGCGAGGAGTGACTGGCTGAGGGCCATTAGTTTTCCTGGAAGTGCCATGTGTTAATATCATTAATTCTCTAATACAGTCTAAATTTAAACGGCAGATATGCTCTACACCCATTCCTCTTCTATTTCAGTACAAAATTTGATGTGTGATATTGGCACCCATAGCTTGTCGACAGGACATGTGACAGACAACAATACCAAATATTAAATATTTTCAGCGCAGTACATGCTCCAGCATTTAAGGCAAATAGTCAGAGCTCATCTGTGGTCTTATGGCCAGGATGTAGATGCTAGTAGAACTTACTGTACCACAGAAAGATGAGGAGGCTGATTGTGACCTAAAACAGAAATAGAAGTACTGTTTTTTAACCTCCTCTGTTGTGCTTCAATCTGTGTGTGTGTTCAGGTCATTTCTAGAGATTCAGTTCCCTATATATTATTAGTCAGATTTCCTGACTCTCTCCACTCGCATAAGAATGACAAAGTTTTAACACATAATAGCAATATTAAAGCATAAACCATGACAGACAAGAAAAGTATTTCCAACTACACATTTTTACCCATCTCTCCTAATGTAGATTTTTTTTTCCTTTGGCATTAGCCTATACTGAACACAGTGTTGTAAACTCTACATTGAGAGCATCTCAATATTTGGTCTTTGACATCAAGCCCCAACTCCTGGATTCAAGTGATTAAAAAAAAAAAAAAGCTTTACATAAAAGTAGCCTAATGGTTGTGAGAAAAAAACCTGAAAGTGTGGCTCAATTGCATTCTAAAGACTCAAAAAACAGCACACACAAAAAAACCTAAAAGCTTTAAAAAAAAAAAAAAAAACTCCTGTTTATAAGCCAGTCCTATGATTTTTCGGCCTGACATGATTTTTGAAGATTTGGGGCTGTGATAATGACTGTGATGATGTCTTTAAGAAAAATAATCATATGTCTGCAGGAAAAAGGCACTAAACAGACAAACACAAAACATTCAAACAATGCAATGGGAAAAAGAGCCCAAAGTTTTACTAAATATGAAATCGTGTATTCTGGAAAACAAATAAATGTAAGTTGAAGAGCAGGGAAAAGCTCCGTCCACCTCAAAAGCAACTGTATTCTCGAACAATTATTTTGTGGAAAAAACTGGCTATGTTCCTTTCCTCCCCCATATCTTGCTGCTGCTGAATCATCTGTACAAATCTAAATGTTCTAGTAACAGTTACTTTTTTCAATAACACAATCAGAAAGAAGGTGGAGAATCCCCACACAGTTTACCAGACATTTCAAAACCATAATGAAAGTATTTAACAAGATTAATTCCTATGGCTGCCAAAAGAAATTATCCAAACGTTTTTGTTTGTATATAAAAGACAGCATCTTAAGTAAAACTAGCAAAAAAGAACTGGCATTAGTATCCTTCAAACTACAGTACACTGTTGAAGTAAACATTTACGCTAAGACAAAAACATGAGGACCAAAATAAAAACCTCATTCATACTTAAGCAGCCTCTTTAGTCCCTTTTCTCAAAATGTATGTTCGCAAAACAATATTTCCTTACCATTTTACCTTCTTCCATTTGTCATTTTATAGTAGTAATTCACAGTAAACAATTATGTACGTCTGCCAGACATTAAAGTTAGGATTTTTCTACAGAACCTAAGGGAATTAAAATAGACAGGCAACTCCCCAGAATCCCACCCTAATTTCAAGTAAGGGTTATAGATTTATTCCTCCCCCCACATGATTTATGAACGTTACCACGTCTATAAAACATGCACTCTCCGGGTGTAATTAAGTATATGGCGATATTTCACTCTCCTTCTCAACCTCCATTCTGTCATCTGCCTCTCTCTTCCCCATTCTCTGTTCACCACCTCTTTACCCTGTATTCTTCTTCTTGTTTTCAGCTGATTTCACCTCCTTTCTAAACATGCCTGGGCAGAGAGACTGCCACTGCATTTCTTGGAGTTTAAAAAGCTTGAAGTTTTAACTTTAACAGAAAATACAACTTTAAAATTTGCTGTAAATGAAGTGTTACAAGAAATCCAAAAAAAGTTTCATGCCAACTGGTAAACTCGAAGATTAGTATTATCTGGAGGGTTTCAACTGTACTACTTTGTCTTAATTGGGGCATTTCTCTTACCATTTGGTACTGATCAAAACTAGTTTCCAGAGTCTCACTGGAGCCATACATCATGTCACCTCAAGTTTTTTCCCTCCCAGAGATGTTACAGACCGGGTGTCCCACCATACTTTCATTTCTACCTTTAATCCACTCTTTTCTCAAAGCTTCTCTTCTCTTTACCTCCATATTAGACAGTGACACTCAACTTTTATATAGCCAATGCCACTTAATCAAATGGAATTGCAAGAGGCCATAAAAGTAGTAAACATTTAGGATAAAAAACTGCATGCAGCACATTGAATGCACAGTTAAAGCAATCAATACAGAAAAAATAAAGATTACACTGGAAACAGTATTGTTTAAAACTAAACACGGGTGCTTAATTCAGTGTAATCAATTTCAAGAAACCTCGTTCCTTTTGTCCTAATTTCAATTACCATAATTATCCTGCACTACAGGAACTTTTTTTAAAAAGCTGAGAAACAATTTTTCCCTTACTTTAATTGACTGGTTAATGCAAACTGATTGAACTGATCAGTCTTAATATATGTTAATTTATATCTTCCCTCTATAAGTCCAAGAGGACACTTCATTGCTGGCAGGTTGCAACATGATGCTAGACTTAAACCACAGAAATGAAACACGTGCTCAGATATGAGGGAGAACTACTTGCATGTGGGTATAAACACTGTATCGGGGTGGCCAAACCGTAGCTCGTGAGCAACATATGACTCTTTTACAGTTAAAGTGCACTCGCGGAGCTCCCCATTCTCTACCTACCAGACTCAGGGGGTGGGGGAGGGCACTTGGGGCTTCTGCCCTTATGGCAGGGTGGTGGGGTAGGGGCTTATGCCCAACAAGGAGAGGGGGTTAGGGGTTTCAGCCCCAAGCCCCACCACCCTGCTACCGGGCAGAAGCTCCGAGCCCTGGTGACGCACCTGGTTCTCGGACTTCTAAAGATTATCGTATGCGGCTCAGAGGGTCGGCAAGTTTGGACACCCCTGAAATACCAACAGAAGTCTACAATGAATGGATTAAAAATTTTGAACAGTGATGGAGGAGAGTCGTTGGAACAAAATATAAAAAAAATCAGATGAATGTGATGCGGAAAGTAAGTTGGTTAATTTTTTACCACTTTAAAAAACATTAAGAGAATTCTGCCTTCCTGCTGGTCATTGTGGGTAGATTGCACATTGAACCTCACCACAAAGATATCATGAAGCAATCACATTCCAACTCATATCATGGCTAGTGACCAATTAGGATGCAGAGGGTCTTGTTGCTATCAGATCAAATTATAATGTAGCTATCTTTGGCATTTCTGCAAGCAACTGAAACTAGATAAAGTTTGAGCTGAATTCTGATGAACAAAGTTATATTTTAAAACTTTTTTGTGTAGTTTTCCTTTATTCCCCCTCCCCCAATATCTTTCAGAAAACATCAGTAGTGTTACAGACCGCATTGGTGAGCTTGAGTGATCGGTATAGACTCAGAACTGAATTCAGCCTGAACCTCTGACTCCTACCATTGCTCCCTTACCCCCTCCCCCACGTACTCCCCTGTTGCCATAGAAACTAAATCTCTAATCTTATTCTTCCTTTTTGTACCAGAATGCCTTCAGCAGCAGGCAAGTGCATGACATTGTTAGTTTGTTTCAGGCTGCAAAACAAGATCATAGCAGAAATGGAGCCAGTTCTAAATGCTTCTGACTAAGCTATAATAAGCATTATTATACTGTTGGGGAAAAATAACACTCCCTTCTGCTGCCTGAATTATGGCCCATCGTATTTTGTTGCATATTATTTTCTGGTACACTTTCTTTCTCTGTCTCCTCTTTTAGTCCACAGAACATTCTTAGCCTTAACTATACCAGATTGTGGCAGTGTTTGCCCTCATTCCTCTTCACTCAAAACTTTGTTCCCACTTTTCCAGCTCAAGTGTTCTCTCTGGGTTTCTCCTGTTTTGATGGACATGACTATGCTGTGCTGGAGTGGTAATGGTGCATGATAGTATAGTAGCGCTTTCTCCAGTGAACCCTAGTAGAATAGAGAAGTGAAGAATTTCCATGGAACAGGGATCCTGCTGCTGCTGCCAAGTGATGGTGTGTGGCATGGAAATGGCAATGCTGACTTTCTTTGGTATGTCTCAAATGAGAAGATATGGCTAGAGAGAAAGTTGCGAAAGAAAAAAACAGAACCTAAATTGGATATATGAATATTTGAACATGAGAGTAGAGAACATTTTTATTTTTAGATAATAAATTGGTGGATGTTCATTTTCTGGAAAACATGGCTTTAAAAGTAAACTTATAAAAAACCCTGCATTTGCTTTTATAGTTGTTTATAATGGGGTGTTGAAGTTCTCTCAATTGTTTTTATTTGACAAAGGTATCATAAGCAAGAAAGCAATTTCAAACAAGTGATGTACCTACAACCTAGAACACTGGTTATAATGAAACCTTCACGCCAAGCCTTTTATAGCTTGTTTAGATGTGCTTTGAATCTGATGCACTTACTGTATTTTCTTAAATAGTTTATTGCTGGGCAGCTTGGTGGCTGGAGGATGGTGCTTTGTATTGTCACAGAGGAGATGAGTTTCTCTTTTCTTTGTGGGCTACTACTGAATAGATTGGTTGTATTGACAGAGGTCAGGGCCTGGGAAGGAAATCCCTTGAATTTCAACCTAGAAGAATTTCAGCTCACATAACCTAAAGGGTAACTATAAAAGAAGGGGAAAATGGAGAGTGCTCATACCAATGATGGTGATGGCAACTTCAAAATGATAATAATAAAAAAAAAAGGGACCACCAGGGGAGGAGGAAGGGAAAAACAACCGACAACTGCTCCAGCCCCACTGCTGTGGCAGGGGCTGACAGCTCCTCCAGCCCTGACACTGACAGATGCGCGGGGCTCACAGCTGGAGCCCCCACTACCCCTCCACAGCCCCAGTGCTCACAGCCAGAGCCTGAGACAAAATGTGAAATAGCAGCAGCCATGAAACTGACAAGAATGTCAATTTCACTGCTGGTAGGCTCCCTGCTATGAAACTGAGCCCCAGGCTGGACACAGAGCTTGGCCTGTCAGCCTCAGGGTTGGGTGGATTGCTCCCACTGTTTGTAATATAGCAGCAGCAAAATGTCTGGTTATCAAAAAAATTAGTAGGCATAACATAATACTTGAGTGTTTATGTTGTTCCTACAAATATTTCTTAAACAAATAGGTCTCCTTTGGCTTTTCCAAATTACTGCAATTAATAAAGATCCATTATCACTTTTCCGCGATTTCCCATGTGTTGTCTGCAACTCAGCAATTATTTCGTAATTGTCCCACAATTCAAATAAGGCCTTACCTATATTTGAAATGTATCAGTCAGTCAGCTACGACGGATCGTAAAGCTCACTTGGTATAGTTTTGTCCCCTGACTGATCAATTGTAGTTTATCACAGTGAGAGTTTAAAGAAGGCAACAAAGATCTGAATCTCTCAGAAAAAGGCAGATGTTTTAGGGAGGCAGTATAAGGTACGTAGAAATTTTTTTAAAATGTTTATTTTTCCTTCTGGGCCAAACCAGCCTTTGACGCAGACTTTAATTTTTGTCTTCTCGCATTCACACAAAGTAATTGTACATGCATGATCTAGTTGGGAAGTATGGTCGCATACTTGTCTGGTTTAATTGTTTGCCTCTGCGGTAGTGTCTAGTCACAAACAAAATATCATTTAGAGTAAATATCTGAGCATGTGACTGTAAGATTCACTTTCACAGAGTATTTAAAAATACAAATAAAAAAAATATATTGCTCAACTGCCTACAAAAAGCCAAATAAAATAGGGGCATGAACCAAGAAAGCTAATTATTTTTAAATTAGAATAAAGGCAAAATTTTTAATTTTTTTGCAACAGTCATCCAACTCTAGCTGTTACTTGATTATTCCCAGGCATCAATTACAACAGGCCTGCGGGGGCCATATTACGCCAAAGAAAACAGCTGAGGGCCGAAACCCCTCCCAACCCCCCTCCGAAATCCCCCCGCCCCCCTCGAAACAACACCCCCCCAGCACTGCCCGCCCCATGGAAACAACCCCCCCCAGCACTGCCAAAACACACACCCCCAGCGCTACCCACCCCGTGGGAAAAAATCCTCCTTCCCCAGCACTGTCCAGCTGAAACAGCAGTATTGAACCTTGGTAATATGTTAGAGCTGGCCCTAAGGTAGTATAATTAAGGTAAAAGAAAAATGTCTTTTTGCTAGAAGTAGAATAAGATCTTCCCCCCATTTTGTAATCAATTGCCCTGTTGAATAAATGAGGTGTGGCTGAGGAAGGCGTGGAAGGCAGGCACCTCCAGACAGCTGCAACCCTTGGAGAGCGAATGGGAGCCAGACCAGATCAGTAGACAAGGTCAGCTACCGACTCGCTGCTCGCCTCCTCAGCCCCCCTACTCACCCCCCACCACTGCCCGCCCGCTCAACCTCCTCAGCCCCCCACCACCCCGTCTCACCTACTCAGCCCCCCTTCCCCTGCAATTCTCAAGAGTGCCCTTCCCGGGTTCCCAAAGGGGTTTTTGCATTTGGGTGGTGGCAGCATCTACCCATCCAAGGTCAGAGAAAAGCTGTAACCTTGGGAGTTTAATACAAGCCTGGAGTAGCCAGTATTAATTTTTAAAATCCTTGCAGGCCCCCACCTTCTGTCCTCAAAGTGCCAGAGTGGGGAGTCAGCCTTGACCGTTCTTTAAAAAATTACTATTTTTGTTCCATCTTAAAAAGATCGCTGTAGGCCAGAGATCAGATATGGAAAAACTCAAGCATGGAAGGCAACAGTTTCAGGGGGAAAAAATTCAAGGAAAAAGGTATCAGGACCAAAATACTGAGGCAAATTTAAGTCAATGTGTCAAAGTCACTAGCCCTTTGGACTTCAGCAGGATCGTCTATAGCTGCTGTTCCCAATTATTTAGAATATAAAACTGTCCAATTTAGCATTTAGGATGAATTTGCTGCCCAATAAGAGAAATCAGATTCTACAGTAACTCCTCACTTAACGTCCTCTTGCTTAACGTTGTTTTGATCTTACGTCCCTGAACAGTTATAGAACATGCTCCATTTAAAGTTGTGCAATGCTTCGCTATAACGTCGGTTGGTTGCCTGCTTTGTCCACAGCTGGCAGCCTCCCCATCAGTTCCCCTACGCCCCTGCCCCCCACTGCACCTCCCACCCACCAGCAGACCCCACGGATCAGTGCCTTGCCCCTTCTCTCCCCCGCGGCAATCAGCTGGCTTGAGGCATTCAGGAGGCAGGAGAAGGGGGGGGGGGGAGCGAGGACTTGGCACGCAGGCTCCCCCTCCCTCCCCTGCCTCCTGAACGCTGCAAACCAGCTGATTGCCATGGGCAGGAGGCAGGGGGAAGGCTGCATGCCGAGTCCTCGCTCCTCCCTCCTGTCCCCTGAACATCGCAAGCCAGCTGATTGCCAGGGACAGGAGGCAGGGGAGGGAGGTGGGAGGAGCATGGACACGCAGTGCGGAGTAAAGGGGGAGGAGGAAGGGGAAGAAGAGGCAGGTGAAGGGTGAGGGCTTGGGGGAAGAGGTGGCATGGGTGGGGCGAGGGTTCAGCTCCCTGCACCCGGTGCTTGCAGAGTAGGGGAAGCTGCCGCTGCTGCTGCACAATGTGCTTCTCCTAGCTTACACCACCTTCAGCCTTCTTGCCTGCCTCGTGGTCTCCAGTGCCAGTGGGCTGTGCCTGTGTAGGGTAAGGCAGGGGCACCTCCCAACTATAGTACTATACAGTATGTACAGGTAAGAACACAGGGGGCAGCAGTCCGCCAAAAGCAAGTTACAGGAATAGCGTTCCAGGCCTGCTTCGCTGTAGCAAGGGGGAGAAGCGGCATAAAGATGCACAGAACCTGGCCCTGCTCCCATGAAAGTCTGAAATCCAGGAGCTTTGCCATTCACTTTAATGCCAGCTGCATCTCTCTGCCCCTGCATGCACACAGCAGAGAGGGGCACAGCCCTGCAGCAAACGTTATTTTCCTCCGCTTACTACATTGGCTGCAATGCTGCCCGGGTGCTGAGGAGAGATACAACAGGGCCATTTTTCCAGGGCCCCCTGGAAGAGAGGCCTTTGGTCCTCCAGCAGGGCTCCTGTGAAAGTAAGAACCTGCAAGGAAGTAAGAACCTCCATAACTAGTCCTAGCCTAAACCCACAGGGCTTCCAGTAGGGGAGCAGATTACCATGGGGAATGACATGGGCTTTCCAAATTCTTTCCCTTGCAATAGTTGATTGATGCTGCATGACCCCAGCCACTCCAGGCTGAAGGGAATGAAGAGTAACACATGCATGTGTGTCCGGAGGAGCATCACGAGTCAAAACCGTCCAGCAAGTGATAGTGTAGTGCCTGGCAGTAGCAGTACCACTAGCAGCAAGAAAACTAGGAAAACCATTAGTTTGGGTACTAAATTAAACATTTTAAAGCGTTTTGATACAGGTGAGCATGCCGTAGACATTGGCATTGCTCTAAGTTTTACTCCAACCACCATGAGAACAATTCAGAATAATGCCGATAAGATCAGGGATAGTGCTCGGTGTGTAACACTGCTTAGTGCTACTACAATAAGTTGATCAAGAAGTAGTTTGCTTGAAAACATGGAGCGTCTTCTCTCATTGTGGATAGAGGACCAAAACCGGCGGAACATACCTCTAAGTTTGCAAGTGATACAAGCTGAGGCAAAAAGTTTGTATGACAATTTGAAGAGAGACCAAGGTGAAGGATCACAAACAGAGACTTTCACTACAACTGGGGGATGGTTTGATCAGTTCAAGAGGCGCTTGCACCTGCATAACATCAAGATGTCCGGTGAGGTGGCTAGTGCTGATACTGCAGCAGCTAAAAAATTCCCCGACTATCTCAAGAAAATTCCCCGACTATCTCAAAATTGAGGAAGGTGGCTATTCCCCTAAACAAGTCTTCAGTGTCGATGAAATGGGTCTGTACTCAAAGAGGATGCCTGAGTGGACTTACATTTCCCAAGGAGAAGATAGCGCCCGGATTTAAAGCAGCTAAAGACCATCTAACCTTGCTTCTAGATGGTAATGCTACCGGAGACATAAAGATGAAACCACTTACAGTGTACCAATCTAAAACACCATGCACTCTCAAGGGATTTTCAAAGGAACATCTTCTGGTCATTTGGAGATCCAATAAGAAGGCATGGATAACCAGAGCTATTTTTTCCAGAATGGCTGACTCTCTATGCTGTCCCTGCATGGAAGGAATACTGTGCCAAGGAAAATCTTGATTTCAAGATTTTATTGCTTATTGATAATGCACCGGCTCATCCAATCAACCTGGACGACCTGTGCAAAAACCTCAAAGGTGTCTTTCTGCCACCTAAGACCACATCACTCATCCAACCCATGGACCAAGGAGCCATCGCTGCATTTAAGGCGTATTACTTACGCCGTACTTTTGACCAGCTCATCAGAGACACCGACGGGGAAGACAAACCTACGATTCAGCAATTTTGGCGTGACTACAACATCCTGAAATGCATCAATAACATTGGTGAGTCCTGGGCTGAAGTTACTCAGGCATGCGTGAATGGTGTGTGGGGGAAGTTGTGGCCTGAATGTGTCAATTACTTAAAAGGATTTAAAGATGTTGTCCCCGCTATGAAGAAAGATATCCTCGGCTTGGCCAAGAAAGCAGGTTTTGATGAGGTGAAAGAAGCCAACGTTACACAACTTCTGCAATCAGACGGAGAAGAGCTAACCAATGAAGATTTGATGCAACTAGAGAAACAAGCTACATTTTTAGGAAAGCATTTTTACGTTTAATTGCAAGCAAACTTTCAACTTACTACTGATTAAACTAGATCACTATTTATTGTCCCTAACCTGCCTTCCTGCAACTAAAAGGGGAGAATCCCACATTGTTCACATTTTTTACATTCCACGCTGTGCTTATTCATGGTCAGATCAGCTGTAATTTGAAACTGAACTATATAAATCATTATCATAGCTGATCGCTCCAAAACCAGAGCCAAGTCACATTTCACTTTTCCCAAGTAGTTCCTCAGGAGTACAGAATGTTGACAGGAGGCATTGCATCAGGCAGCATTCAACTTTTTGTATAGGCTCTCTAGATTCACATTTGGGGCCGTTCCTCAGCTTGGTCACACTGTCACCTCTCTTTTGACTTCCTAGCTCTTGCTTGATTTAGAGTAAACAAGTGTTTTCATTCAAGGTCAGTGCCTGGAGGGAATTGTTCTGAAGGAACCAGGTTCTCCAAGAGCAGCATTTAGTTACTCTGTAGCTTTCCACAGTGGAATTTTGAAGTAAGGTATTTTCAAGGGCAAAGATTTTTCTGGATTTTAACCTCCTAGGTAGTGGATTGTGTCCAGACAGTGGGTATCTTGGATCATGCACACCTGTTTTTCATCTCTCCTTTTTACGGAAAGTATCCCACCGAGGGGGGTCAACCAGAATTTATTTTGATTCAGTTCAGGTTTCGTATAAGGGGGAAATAGATATACCTTGTTTCGTGGCAGCTTTATAGGCAACTTATTCTTTATAGGCAACCTTAATTCTCCTGGACCATACAGACTCTCCACTACTCTGCGCCAGACACCAACTTTAATAACCATTTCTCTCTCTTACATGTGTTTGTGTCTTCTTTCATCTTGCTCCTTATGCTTCGAGCACTGTTCCAAGTCTACATTTCATGTTTCTACCCTGCACTCATTGGAATGACTAAAAACCACTTCCAGAACGTCACATACAAAAAGTGAGTAGACTTGCACTTCAACTTCGAAAACAAAAAGCACTTTGGTACCATCAGGATACATGTATCCCTGAAGTGACTAGCCATGCAGTCATCCAATATCCATGTCTTCCTCTACTCTTCCCTGATGTATATTACAAAATCACTTGTCTTTCAAGTCAATTATTTGGATTGTTAAGTTCTTTAGGGTAGTAATCCATCTTCTGATCTTTGTGAAACTTTTAATTACCCAACACACAACAATTACCTGATGTATGCACACTTTTCTGTGTGTACCTTATTTTTAATATCAGGCCCTTAGGCAAAAAACACCACACAATTGATGCACCTAATAGTAGGGTTGTCAAGCGATTAAAAAAACTCATCGTGATTAATCGCACTGTTAAACACTAGAATACCATTTATTTAAATATTTTAAATGTTTTCTACCTTTTCAAATATATTGAAAATGTAGAAAACAGAATACACAACACAATTACAACACAGAATACAAAGTGTACAGTGCTCACTTCATATTTGCACTGTAAAAAACAAAATAAATAGTATTTTTCAATTCACCTAATACAAGTACTGGCGTGCAATCTCTTTATCATGAAAGTTGAACTTACAAATGTCAAATTATGTACAAAACACCCTGCATTTAAAAATAAAACAATGTAAAATGTTAGTGTTTGCAAGTCCACTCACAAATCCACTGAGTCCTACTTCTTGTTGAGCCAAACAAGACAAACAAGTTTGTTTATATTTGCAGGAGATAATGTTGCCCGCTTCTTGTTTACAATGTCACCTGAAAGTGAGAAAAAGGTGTTCTCATGGCACTGTTGTAGCCCGCATCACAAGATGTTTACATGCCAGATGCACTAAAGATTCATATGTCCCTTCATACTTCAACCACCATTCCAAGGGACATGAGTCTAAGCTGATGACTGGTTCTGCTCGATAACAATCCAAAGCAGGGTGGAACAATACATGTATAGTGCCCGTCTTTTAAAAAGGGAAGAAGGAGAATCTTGGGAACTACAGACTGGTCAGCTTTATCTCAGTTCCTGAAAAAATCATGGAGCAGGTCCTCAAGGAATCCATTTTGAAGCACTTGGAGGAGAGGAAGGTGATCAGAGACAGTCAAAATGGATTCACCAAAGGCAAGTCATACCTGACCAACCTGATTGCCTTCTATGATGAGATAACTGGCTCTGTGGAAATGGGGAAAGCAGTGGACGTGATATATCTTGACTTTAGCAAAGCTTTTGATATGGTCTCCCACAGTATTCTTGCCAGCAAGTTCAAAAAGTATGGATTGGATGAATGGATAATAAGGTGGATAGAAAGCTGGCTAGATCATCGGGCTCAATGGGTAGTGATCAACGACTCAATGTCTAGTTGGCAGCCTGTATCAAGCGGAGTGCCCCAGGGGTTGGTTTTGTTCAACATCTTCATTAACGATCTGGATGATGGGATGGATTGCACCCTCAGGAAGTTTGCAGATGACAATAAGCTGGGAGGAGAGGTAGATATGCTGGAGGGTAGGGATAGGGTCCAGAGTGACCTAGACAAATTGGAAGATTGGGCCAAAAGAAATCTGATGATGTTCAACAAGGACACGTGCAGAGCCCTGCACTTAGGATGGAAGAATCCCATGCACTGTTACAGGCTGGGGACCGACTGGCTAAGCGGCAGTTCTGCAGAAAAGGACCTGGGGATTACAGTAGACGAGAAGCTGGATAGGAGTCAACAGTGTGCTCTTGTTGCCAAGAAGGCTAACAGAATATTGGGCTGCATTAGTAGGAGCATTGCCAGCAGATCGAGGGAAGTGATTATTCCCCTCTATTCGGCACTCGTGAGGCCACATCTGGAGTATTGTGTCCAGTTTCGGGCCCCCCCACTATAGAAAGGATGTGGACAAATTGGAGAGAATCCAGCGGAGGGCAACAAAAATGATTAGGGAGCTGGTGCAAGTGACTTACAAAGGAGAGCCTGAGGGAATTGGGCTTATTTAGTCTGCAGAAAAGAAGAGTGAGCGGGGATTTGATAGCAGCCTTCAACTACCCAAAGAGAATGGAGCTAGGCTGTTCTCAGTGGTAGCAGATGATAGAACAAGAAGCAATGGTCTTAAGTTGCAGTGGGGGAGGTCTAGGCTGGATATTAGAAAAAACTATTTCACTATGAAGGTGGTGAAACACTGGAATGGGTTACCTAGGGAGGTAGTGGAATCTCCATCCTTAGAGGTTTTTAAGGCTCAGCTTGTCAAAAGCTCTGGCAGCGATGATTTAGTTGGGGTTGGTCCTGCTTTGAGCACGGGGTTGGGACTAGATGATCTCCTGAGGTCTCTTCCAATCCTAATCTTCTATGATTCTATGTTCATTTCCATTATCTGAGTCAGATGTCACCAGCAGAAGGTTGATTTTCTTTTTTGGTGCTTCAGGTACTGTAGTTTCCGCATCGGAGTGTTGCTCTTTTAAGATTTCGGAAAGTATGTTCCACACCTCATCCCTCTCAGATCTTGGAAGACACTTCAGATTCTTAAACCTTGGGTCGAGAGCTGTAGCTATCTTTAGAAATCTCACATTGGTACCTTCTTTGTGTTTTATGAAATCTGCAGTGAAAGTGTTCTTAAAATGAACATGTTCTGGGTCATCATCCGAGACTGCTATAACATGAAATATATGGCAGAATATGGGTAAAACAGAGCAGAGGACATTAAACTCCATGGGGGAGAATTGTGTCACAAAATTTAATTAACGTGTTTTTTTGTTTGTTTTAAACGAGCGTCATCAGCATGGAAGCATGTCCTTCAGAATGGTGGCCAAAGCATGAAGGGGCATATGAATGTTTACCATATCTGGCACATAAATACCTTGCAATGCCAGCTACAAAAGTGCCATGCAAATGCCTGGTCTCACTTTCTGGTGATGTTGTAAATAAGAAGAAGGCAGCATTATCTCCTGTAAATGTAAACCAACTTGTTTGTCTTAGCAGTTGGCTGAACAAGAAGTAGGACTCAGTGGACTTGTAGGCTGAGGTTTTGCATTGTTTTGTTTTTGAGTGCAGTTATGTAATAAAAACATCTACATTTGTAAACTGCACTTTCACGACAAAGAGACTGCACTACAGTACCTGTATGAGATGAACTGAAAAATACTATTTCTTTTGTTTATGATTTTTACAGTGGAAATATTTTTAATAAAAAATAATATACACTTTGATTTCAATTACAACAGAATACAATATATATGAAAATGTAGAAAAACATCCAAAATATTTAATAAATTTCAATTGGTATTCTATTGTTTAACAGTGCGATAACTGTGATTAATCTTGATTAATTTTTTTGAGTTAATCGCGTGAGTTAACTGATTAATTGACGGCCCAACCTAAAAACTTAAATTTGTCATATAATAAGAGAAATTTACAAAACCTTAAAGGGTTGCAGAGTTACATGAAAATAAACATACATCTTCACTGAATCGCAAAGCTGGGCACAGTAAATGTATCCTAAAGTCAGTCTCAGCTTCCGATACATTTGCACTATAGCGATGAACTATTTTAGTATGAACACAACTGAAGTTTGATCTTGAAAGATACTGCACACCTACAACTCCCATTTGTTCTCAGAGAAAAGTACCTCAAGACAACTTGTTTCCAAAATTAGTGCTCCACATTTGGTTGTATTAAGAATGAACATTCTTACATTAACTGTATATAAAAATCAGAATACATGTTAATTTTTTTCCTCCTCCTTTGACAGTGGGACACAGGTCCTCATTTCCCTTTCAAGATCATGGACTTCCTTTCTATGTCATCTATCTTCCTGTTCAACAACCCTCACCTCTGGTCCCACAGAAAACAAGTACCATTTATTTTTAGGAGATATTCACTGGCTAATTTTACATAATCAAAGAATGTATTGTTTAGAATCACACAAAATCTAGGGCTATGGTTACTACATTCTTGGCAGTACTCACAAAGATAGGTAAATATTTTTCTTGATACAACTATTTTACCTCCATATTTAAAAGTAAAGCTATCAGTACTGTTCAGCATGTTACATACTTCATTAGCGAACACCAAATTACAAGAGCAACACCAGAGAAAAAAAGACACTAGTTTTGAACATTTGACCTCAAGTAAGGTTGCTTACTTTATCATTTTAGTTACTCCATTCCTATAGTCTACACATTTTTGCTTGTATAAAGTAAGGCCATGGAAGCTGCTTTTCTAAACTTTATTCAGTTCTCTGCAGCATCAGACCATTAACTATAAGCTATAGGTGCCTGGCAGTAAGTCTTCACAACATTCATAACCGGGCATACCCTCCAACTGAAACACAAATGATTCCAGCCAAGGACTGGTAACTTGAATATTACTCAAAGCTCCATCTCTTCTATTAGAAAGGGAAACCCCCTCCCTCTTCACCAGAAATGACATATTGACACTGAACAATAACACTTTAGAATTGTCAATCCTCAGCATTCAAAAGACATGAGTTAGGCCCCCAAAATCATGAGGTTTTTTTTTTTTTCTCATAATTGGGGCATTTGTTCCTTTTTATTTGCTTTTTGGTTTAATTTTTTAGGTTGAATTTGGATCACATTTTCAAGCTTCTCTCTGCAACCATGAGGACAAGAAACTTTTTAATTAAGTGAAAACAGATTAAAATTGTGAGACTTGGCAGTTTGGGCCCAAAGCTATACATATTAACAATAAAGACAACTAAGGTGTCAGAGGTGACAAGCATTTGTAGCTATTAAATTAGCAGTAATGCAGCAGATGTCAGGAAACCAAACAAACAAACCAGATAGCAAAACACAAGATTCTTCACTGAGCATGTGGGCAATCTCACAGTGACAATGCACCCTTTACATATGCACCTGTAGAAAAAAATAGCACTCTGCCAATGACGCACATTTGACTAATTTTTTTTAATTTGAATCTGAAATATTTCATAGGGCAAAAAAAAGAAAACACGTTTAAAAGGATATATGTTTCTGCTGCAGGAGTTCCCTTACTTTTCCAAGTCCTCAATGATGTGCAATATATAAGCCAGCCCTTTTTCTTACATCACAGTCAGGCAACATACGGGGGGGGGAATAAGTGTTGTCGTCATCACAATACAGAGATCAAAAATTCCTATTAGTCACTTGACAGGCATTTGCAACAGAGTCTTTGCATGTCCTTTTAAAAAGCTGTCCACTGCAGTAGCTTAACAATATGTCTATACTGCAATAAAAAACCTGTGGCCTTAAGTCAGAGAGCCCAAGTCAACGGACTCAGGCTGGAAGGGTAAAAATCACAGCATATACGTTCGGACTCAGGCTGGAGCCCAGCCTCTGAAACCCACCTCCCGAGACTGAATATCTACACTGCAAAAATGTAGCCTCACAAGCCCAAGTCAGGTGACCTGGGCCAGCCACAGCTGTGCCACATTTCTTTATTGCAGTGTGGACATACCCCTAGAGCAGGGGCGGGTAAACTTTTTGGCCTGAGGGCCACATCGGGTTTCCAAAATTGTATGGAGGGCCGGTTAGGGGAGGCTGTCTCTCCCCAAACAGCCAGGCGTGGCCCGGTCCCCGCCTCCTATCCTACCCCCCCCACTTCTTGCCCCCTGATGGCTCCCCTGGAACTCCTGCCCCATCCAACCCCCCTGTTCCCTGTCCCCTGACAACCCCCACAAGACTCCTACCCCATCAAACCACCCCTCCGTTCCCTGTCGGCCCCCCCCCCCACATCTGGGACTCCTGCCCCATCCACCACCCCCTGCTCCCTGTCCGCTAACCACCTTTTGACCCCCCACCCCTAACTTCCCCCTTCTGCCCCATCCAACCCCCCCTCTCATTCCTAACTGCCCCCCGGGACCCCTGTTCCCCGCCCTCTGACCACCCCGACCCCATCCACACCCCCGTCCCCTGACCACCACCCCAAACCCTCCTGCCCCCTATCCACCCCGCTCTGCTCCCTGCCCCCTTACCGTGCAGCACAGAGCACCGGTGGCTGGCGGTGTTACAGCCACGCCGCTCAGAGCACCGGGTCAGGCCGCGGCTCTGCAACTGCACTGTCTGGCCACCCAGAGCGTTGTGCTGGTGGCGTGGCACACTGAGGCTGCGGGGATAGCAGGGGAGGGCCAGGGGCTAGCGTCCCAGGCCAGGAGCTCAAGGACTGGGCAGGAGGGTCCCACGGGCCGGATGTGGCCTGCGGGTGTAGTTTGCCCACCTCTGCCCTAGAGTCTACTCCTCCAAGCCCTCTCTCTGGTATATCAATCTCATTCATTTTGGGATGATTAATTAAGTTCTTATGTATATGTACAAACATGCTCACTTAGCTTATTTGTTGAGTGTCAACGGTAGGGTGACCAGATAGCAAGTGTAAAAAAATCGGGACAGGTACTGGAGGGTAATAGGTGCCTATATAAGAAAAAGCCCCCCAAAATCAGGACTGTCCCTATAAAGATCAGGACATCTGGTTACCCTGGTCAACACTGCACTTAATACCATACAGCAATGGTTCTTAACCAGGAGTCCAGGGCTCCCTGGGGGGACGTGAGCAGGTTTCGGGGCGGGACGACCAAGTAGGGTCAGGGGTCCAGGGCAGAAAGCCGAAACGTCACCACATGGGGCAGAAGTCCAGGGCCCTGAGCCCCATCAACTGAGGCTGAAGCCGAACTTAGTTTTGCAGGGGCCCGGGGCCCCAGGCAATTGCCCTTAATGCCAGCTCTGGCTTTTATATGCAGAAAACCAGTTGTGGCACAGGTGGGCAGTGGAATTTTTATAACATGTTGAGGGGGCCTCAAAAAGGAAGGTTGAGAACTCCTGCCAGACAGGACCTGGAGACCTGTGGCAACAGCCTCATCTTTGCTCCAGCCTTTTTATTCTAGGTAAAGGGCCAAAAAGGCATAAAGAGGTCCTAAAAGTCCCATTTCTGGCTGAAGAAGGATTCCCCTAGCAGAGACACTGCAGACAACAGCCATAAGGGTCCCTTCTGACTCATTCTGAGAACCCCTCTCAAAAGCCATGCCACAGAGGCATATTTGGGAACAGAGGGCACCCCATACTGCGGAGATTCTGGATAGCCCTGCAGTCCATACAATAGCCTTCTGGGGCTACCCTAACTTAGGAAGCTGCCATAACTTTCATAGGCCTTGATCATCAGGTGTTCCATCAGCCAAAATTCATATTAAAAGGCGTGGCATAAGCTCCTTGACCTTATCAGTGAAGTAATTAATTTATATTCTGATAAAGATGCCTGGGTTAGTATGTGAAGAATTCAACTCACATTCTAATCAATATCCAGTTTAAGGGACTTTTGGTGCAACTGGGAGAGAAAAATAAAGTTAGTCAACAGTTAGAAATTAGTGCTGTTATTCCCCAACTTCTACGTGAACTGGGCCAAAACAAGAAGCAGAAATGTGGGATAGAATCCTCTCTCGGGGAGAGATTGACTTGCATAGTTTATTTCAATACCAATGGGCACGGATATATAAAATGTTATAGCAAGGTATTAAGCCCAAAACACATAAATGCATGTGTTTATATTTTAAAATAATTTACTTATTTTCCTATTTTGCAGCAGAATGGTCATTTAATTGTCATCATCTCTTATAATTAAACATTATTTTAAGTAAGATTGGCATAATCTAAATCTATCCAACTCAACAACGCAGTCATACCTTCTTTAGAACTGAGAAGACTGTAATTTTCACTAATTCACTTATCTGACATTCAGAAGTCCCAGCCTCAGAGTACGTCTACACTATGGAGACTATACTGGCATAGCTATGTCAGCACAGCCCCATAGTATAGATACAGCCTATATCGACATTAAGAGTTTTTCTGTTGGTGCAGGAACATTGATAACTTCATTCAGGGAGGTTATGTAAATCGGAGCACACCCTGGCGTATATGCAGCTGTGTTGGCATAACTATGTGGGTCGGGATGGGGGGGTGGGGGGTGGGGTTTCACACCCTGATTGACACAGTTATGCCAATATAACTTTTCAGTGTAGACCAGGCCTAAAACCAGAATGGTTGGATACCGTTGCTGTCCGGGTCATCCATTTTGCAAATAAAAAAAAAAAGTCAATGTGGAAAACAGAGAGATCAGAAAGATGAAGTGTTTGTGATATCCCTTTTTGCATACTTTGATTAGATTATAATCTAAACTTCTTTGCCATGAAGCTACCCTGGTGGCCATCACTCCTGCAAAACAATAGGGAATTACGTAACTTTGTATTGGTGCTTTTCCTTACCTAGTTTTTCCCAACAGATGGTAGTACTCTACTCTAGTCCAAGCTTCCACTTCCAAAACTGGTTTTCACTCTCTAAATTAGTTACGAGATTTCACTTCCTAGATTCTGACCTCAGTCCACATTAGAGAAGTTCTGTAGCACTTACATGTATATTAAGCACATTTTTTTTTAAACCAATTTACTTACAACCAAAGCTTTCATGGCATGGGAAGGCCTGTTTTTCTCTATGTATGTATCTGAGAGGCTTTAAAGAACTGCATGTCCTAGTCACATGAAAGTTCATTCCATAAACACAATGGTGCCCACTTGAATTAAGAAAGGAGTAGATTCATTGGAGCAAAGCATGGTCTTTTGTGCAGGATATAAAAAAATTCATAAGCTATCTGATGGCCAGAAGCCAATAAGAAAGATTTCCCGCCCCCCACCCCTCACAGAGGTGTGTATGTTTGGGTGCATTGGGGTCAGGGCCGGCTCCAGGCACCAGCTTAACAAGCAGGTGCTTGGGGCGGCCAAGGGAGAGAGGCGGCATGTGCGGCAATTTGGGGGCGGCAGGTCTCTCACTCCCTCTAGGAGCGAAGGGCCTGCCGCCGAACTGCCGCCACCACCGACCGCGGCTTCCCCCCCGCCCCCCAATTGCCGCCGCTGGTCGCGATTGTGATCGCGGCTTTTTTTTTTTTTTTTTTGCGCTTAGGGCGGCAGAAATGTTGGAGCCGGCCCTGATTGGGGTGTTGAGGGGCTGCTGAAAAGCCCAGTGTTTCATTCCCATCCCAATCCAGATGCTAGAATTCCTACTAAAGTGCTGACCCTCTACCCTATTCAGGAACTTCATCTTTAGTATCAACCTCTGGCTAATAGCTGTTTGATACGTCTCAAGCATCCAAATTCACCCTCTGTAGGAGATGGATCTCATCTTTATTTTCCCGTCCTCCTCTATGAATACTTTCTGTACCTTCCTCTGCTGCTGCCTGATGAAGCTATGAAAATATCAGCTGAGTGAATGGCATCATTCTTGTCAGCTTCAGTGCTGCTCAGAGTGCTCTGCAAGCAGCAGTGGAACAGACTGGTTTTGTCATTGTTACTATGGTAACAAGGAAAACTATGCAGCAGCAGACACACTGAAGTTATCTGAAGACTCTGGGCATGCCTACACTACAGACTTAAGTTAAGGTTAAGTCATTCAGAGTGCTTCCACCAACTGAGGTGTCTCCTCATTCTATTGTTGAAAATTTATATCAGATAAAGAATCATGAAGCAAGTTATATAAAGTTGCTGACACTGAAGAAATAATTTCCACTGCATTTTAAGTTTCCTAGATGAATAATTATTGTGCCTCTCATTTTGGGTTCTTGTCATATACTGCATCCCATACTTGAGTTTTGGCCAGTTGTGGAGTACAGACATTTTATTTGCCAATCAGACCTTTTGCAGAGCTCCAGTTGCTACTTCGTGTAACACTTTGACATGCACTATCTTGTCAAGAGCACATAAAAGAAGTCCCTATTTTGCACTATTGTGCAGTTTATTTAGAAATTCCACAATATTGTTTCTTAAGTGCCACATGGTATAGAAGGAAGAGATGTGGAGGCGGGGGAGTGTCTGGATTTGCAAAACATAAAACACCAAGAGCAATTTTTAAGTTAGAAACATGGTGAGTGACCCGTTTACCCTGTCCATTTGGGACATGAAGCTCGTACTTTTCAAGCATTCTTTAAGAAATATCTTTGCAGACTAAGAAGCTTTAAAACAAAGAACCAAAAGGGCCTCAGTTAAGCTCTTGAACCTACCATATGCCAAAATACATAATAATGAATGAAGTCTACAAAAGTAAAGCTAAATAATCTTTGACGCAAAAATAGTGGGAACTCTGCTAGTTCAACAATTTAAACCCCCAAAGTAGAAGTATATTTTTCTGCTTAGTTGGGTAAAAGCATCTCCCCTCCCATTGCCCTAAAGCACAAATATTAAGTGTGATGTCACTCATCACAAACTGAAAACAAAGAGGAAGATACAAAAGCACCAGACAATTTATGTAACCAATAAATTCTACACTGTTCCAGAGACACTTTCTACTTCTACTTGAAAGATATGCCAGAGACTTACAAGTCAGAGACCAAGATGAAAGAAGAGAGAGGCCCACCTGTAAGGTTGACAGCAATGCTCCGAGAGGCCCAGTCTCAACACATCCTCCAGTTGCATGAAAGGTTGTGGGCATTTCTTTAATAGTGATGTCTTTGGACCTTACTTGGGGACTTTGCCTTTGTAGCAGCCTGACTAGCGGGTATCTGAAATCTGAAACCACATCCTTGCTCTTATTCTACCTCTCCTCCCCCTTCACCTCCCCCCACCCCGAGCCCCTTGACTAATTTCTATCAGTCTCTACGGGTCTCTCCTGAGTTGTTTGCGCAGTGAGAGGGAAACTGTGGAAGAGGTCTCTGCTACTCTATTCCTCTCAGTCTGTTTTTATGAGTCCTCTCTTCATGAACAGTTCCAGTGTTTGCCTAAGTTTCTGCTGGTAGCTTTAACAGCAGCAAAGTGAGATTGACATGATTATCATTCAGTTCCACAGCTGCCCAAAAGTTTTTGAACACTGGAAGCTGATCAATTATGTTCATTTCACTCAGAGATGCGTCTGCAAATGGAGGAAGACCACAGCATATTTGTTTAGACTTTTTTGCAAACAACAATTTAAATTTTTTTCTTTAAGAAAATTTAAATGCAAGAAAGGTACTTCATCAAGCAGTTGAACAGTGAAAAAGTTGACACTAAAAAGCACAGGAAGGAACCCTACGGTAATTCTGTTAGAAAAAGAAGGCAGAAACGGCTTCACCTGTTACAAAATCAGAAACTGACAATACTTAAAATGATAATGGAAGTTTAAACCAGGTCAGTTATGAACAACAACAATTCTTGTTTAAAACAAAAAGAATTTGGCTCACGTTTCATATACTGGATTAACTTTGACAATACTTGTATACCTCAGCATGCCAATAAAGTTATTGAAATTGAGTAACTGCATTATCAAGCATGAGTAATCCATCAGGAAGCATTAATTAAATACATATGTTATCTTCAGCAGAAGACAACACTCAGTTAAATACATCAAACCTTTAATAAGGGGTACACTTTTCAGTCAAGTAAGTAGTAGATAATATTGTAAGCTGTGCTAATAAACTAGAAATCAACCCCAGCACAAACAGACTGCAACAAAACCAGGTGTTGAAGAATTTTCAAATATCACCATTCCAAGAAAAGAAGAGCCATTGTTTGGAGGATTAAAGACTTTAGAGAAACCTTTGCACTGCTGAGTCAGCTCTCAACAGACCAATGTGCTTTACAGCAAAAAAGCTCTGGTAGCATTTAGAAAAGTCATACTGGAGAGTCAACAATCAATGCTGGTTGCTAAAGTCATATCTGTCACCTTGAAAGAAAACTATTCTTCTCCCCAACCACTGCCAGCTGAGAATGGGTGTTTCATTCAGAAGCTGCCTAATAGTGAACCACAATAATCTACTGGTACTCAAACCTGTGTCTAGCAAAAGAGGCATGGCAATTATGGTAGTGCTCCCTCATACAAAGTTTGTAGAGGGAAATAATGGAAAGATGTCCAAATGAAAGAGGAAAAACAGATAAACTGAAAGGGAAAACACAGACATAGTCCTTTAACATTTCAAAGTAAAAACCTTACTCTTGTCATGGCATTATAAAACAGTGAAAACACGTCTGTGAATTCAGTGCTGATGAAGTACTTAACATAAGTTTTGCGAAATACCAAGGAGGCTACAAATACTTCACTGAATACCATGAAAATGAAGGAGACTGCTACTGAATTCTCTCAGGATAGCTATGTAAATAAATACATGCATACATATTTTCAAATATAAAGCCTCATCTAAGACTATTGGTTAAACTGAAAAACATGGGGATCGATATTAAAATCCAGAGATGGATTAGGAATTGGTTAATGGGGAGAATGCAGCGGGTCGTATTGAAGGGTGAACTGTCAGGTTGGAGGGAGGTTACCAGTGGAGTTCCCCAAGGTTCGGTTTTGGGACCCATTTTATTTAATCTATTTATAACTGACCTCGGAACCGATTGCAGGAGTAGGCTGGTAAAGTTTGCGGATGATACGAAGGTGGGAGGCGTTGTAAATTCGGAAGAGGATAGGGATATCCTGCAGGGAGACTTGAATGAGCTTGTGAATTGGAGTGTCAGAAACAGGATGAAATTTAATAGTGAAAAGTGTAAGGTGATGCATTTGGGGATGACCAATAACAATTTTAGTTACAAGATGGGGACGCATTGGTTAGAAGTAACAGAAGAGGAGAAGGACCTAGGGGTCCTTGTGGACCGCAGGATGACTATGAGTCGACAGTGTGACGTGGCGGTGAAAAAAGCCAATGCTGTCTTGGGATGCATTAGGCGAGGTATATCTAGTAGGGATAAGGAGGTCCTGCTTCCGTTGTACAAGGCGCTGGTGAGACCTCATTTGGAGTACTGTGTGCAGTTTTGGTCTCCCATGTTTAAAAAAGATGAACTTAAACTGGAACGGGTGCAGAGAAGGGCCACTAGGATGATCAGAGGAATGGAAAACCTGTCGTATGAAAGGAGACTAGAGGAGCTTGGGTTGTTTAGTCTGACAAAGCGAAGGCTGAGGGGGGATATGATTGCTATCTTTAAATATATTAGAGGGATTAATACAAGGGAGGGAGATGAATTATTCCAGCTAAGTACTAACGTGGACACGAGAACGAATGGATATAAACTGGCCGTGGGGAAGTTCAGGCTTGAAATTAGACGAAGGTTTCTGACCGTTAGAGGGGTGAAATATTGGAACGGCCTTCCGAGGGAAACGGTGGGGGCGAGGGATTTGTCTGGCTTTAAGATTAAGTTAGATAAGTTTATGGAGGGAATGGTTTAATGGTAAAACATAGCTGTCAAGGAAAACCAAGCAATGGTAGGTAAATAGCATAATGGCTAAAAGGGGTCAGAATGGAGACTCTTGCCTATATGCTCGGGGTCTTACTGATCGCCATATTTGGGGTCGGGAAGGAATTTTCCTCCAGGGCAGATTGGCTGAGCCGCTGGAGGTTTTTCGCCTTCCTCCGCAGCATGGGGCAGGGATCTCTAGCAGGAGGGTCTCTGCCGATTGAGGTCACTAATAACAGGATTGGGGACTTCAGCAGCAGAGTCCAGGGAAGGGGCGGGGACGGTTTTATGGCCTGCAGCGTGCAGGGGGTCAGACCAGATGATCATGATGGTCCCTTCTGACCTTAAAGTCTATGAGTCTATGAGTCTATAAAGACAGCTTGCTGGAATAGCTATACCAGCAAACTCCCTAGTGGAGACATCTTATAATGGCAAAAATTCCTTTAGCTTACAGAGTGACAGAATTTTAACGCAAAAGTCACCTCCACTGCTAAACACAGCTTAAGTACTAGGTGGCAGCCTTAGCATAAAAAAGATACATAACTCAGAAGAGTTCAAAGAGTACTGAGTGGAATTAAGATAAACGCTGTGTCTTAACTGCAAATAGTAGGTGGTGGTTTTTTGGGTTTTTTTTTTTTTTTTTAAACAGGGAAACAGCTGTCTCCATGTAAAATTCCAGTGAAGATGAGACACTGCAGATTTTCCATTGATATAACTAATCAAGGTAAACCCCAGGTGGAGGATAGGATATGGGGCTAATTAACTTCAACTAGCTACAAGGTCAAAGCTACCTGCACCTTGTCTCCCCTTGGCTTTTACACTGAGATAGCAATCTTGATGTAACACACACATTTTTCCCCAGTGATGACATAGCCAAAGTGGCCATATCAGACTCTCTTCCTAAAATAAAAGGCTGCCATTGTGAAGGCAATTCAGAACAATTAAAATTTCACTCATCATTATAGCTCTGTTCCCTTTTCTGTTGCTGCTAACTTTGCTCACTGAATGCCATTAACTCATATACCACTACTCACAACTAGTTCAGAAAGAAAATAACTTTCAACTGTTAATGAAACTGCAATAAACCATCTTCTGTTTATAGCTTTGTATAATGTAAATTAGTCACCAAGTTTCTTCAGTGCACCTACAGAAATACTATAAAGTAACTGCAATCTGACCCCTCCATATAAACAGAGAAAATTAAACTGTTCCACATGAGGAAAAAAAATTGGCTCCTCTTCATGCAATTTCAAAAGCTGAGAAAGTTTATAATGGAGTTAATTTTTCCACTTTCCTTGAAAAGGACAAGAGAAAGTCAAAACATACATTTTAATTTGGAACAAAATTTAAAATACAAGTTTATTTGAAAGGCTATGAAATGAGTTGCAAAACACTCAAGAAAACCTTTACTGAAAATTCATTCTGAATTCTTAAGCTTCTGAAAAGATAAGTTTGCATGTTAGGCTGGTAAGGGAAACAGACAAGCCTTAAGAGATGCTGCATCCTACGTACAAACAGGCACTGTCCTTCAAATGTCCGCCTACTAGTAATTATAGGACAGTTATCTAGTTTTAATACACCAACATTAACAGGTTTATTCTTCCCTCCAGAATGCGCACACAGCTCCAGCTGATGCCTACAGGAATTGGACTTATGAAAGACATCCCAAAAGGGTCAACTTTGAAAGTCCCACAGACTCCAAAAACAAGCACTCTCTTTAATAGGTCCACTACTCTGCTCTTCTAACTTCATTGATCTGAAGACTGTTTCTCAGCACAAGGCAGCTTTTGTTGACAAAACAGTGAACATTTCCTGTTGACTCCCTGTGAAGATGTCTCATCGCATCTTCCCCAGTGACCGTGGTGGCTTATCACAGCAAACGCTCTCCCGCTTGGACCACTGTGGAGATGCTGGATCCGCTCAGTAAATGGGGAGAGGAGGCTGTGCAGTCCCAGCTGCACTTGAGCCATAGGAATTTTGATATCTACAAGCAGACTTCTCGAGGCTTGTGTGAAAAGGGCTATGATCAGGACACACTGCAGTGTACAGCAAAGATAAAGAAGCTGAGGCAGGAGTACCATAAGGCGAGGGAGGCAAACCGTCACTCCAGTGCTGTACCTAAGACCTGCTGGTTCTCTAAGGAGCTGGATGCTATCCTCGGTGGCGAGCCCACCTCCACTGCCAAGAGCCTCGTCGATACTTCAGCAGGCCTGGAGGTGGTGGAAAGAAGACCTAACTCAGAGGATGAAGTATTGATGAAGAGGTGGAGTTAGAGGACAATGTGGTGCTCCTAGTGGGGTCACCCGGTGGGGCAGGCAGCCAGGAACTGTTCACCATTCCGGAGATATTTAGCCAGTCCGAGCAGTTACTCTCTGGCGAGCAAGAAGCAGGAGAGATGCCTGATAAGTGGCTGTGGTTTCTATAGTGCGGAGGTGGGTTCAGCGTATAGAAATATAAAGGCTAGCTGTGTTTCTGTGAGCTGGACATTTCCCTGTGCAACTCATTGGTATGGTGGAACAGAGTGTTGATGCATGCTGAGATCTCATGGGACTCCTCCAGAGAGATCTCTAGGAAAGTCTGATATGGAGATTCTTAGCAATTCTCTGCCGAAGGTTCCTTGGTAGAGCTGCTTTGTTCCTTCCTCCATTGTAGAAAACTTTCCTGCGCCATTCAGCAATCACTTTTGCAGAGACCAAAGCGGCACACAGGTGAGCAGCATAGGGACCAGGGCGGAAGCCACAAGTGTGTAGTAGCAGTACCCTTGTTTCCCTGCTTACCCTCAGCAGAAAGATATCTGCTACAATGCCCTCCCGCCTGTGGAAAAGTGTGGGAGAATTTTAGAATTTTTTCCCTAGTCAGCTACACTGTAATCCTTGCTGAATGCTCTTTTCCTCATGTAGAGCGCTTCCCCACCCACCCCACATTCACCATGCTTTGGGTGTTCGCCGAGATATGTGCTTGCCAAGGGTCAATGAGAAAGTGATTGTTATGTTACCAGAGGTGTATTTTACTGAAATGTTTCAATACTGTGTGTGAACTTAATCATGCTTCTGTGCATTGTTCCTTGTGCTTCAGCAGATGTGGCCTTGAGGAACACCCCAAACACACTGGCTGAGCAGTCCCTGCCAGATAAGAAAGCGCCCAAGATGGAACAAAGAAGACATGTTCCAGGAAGTACTGCACTTCTCCAATGCAGAGAAAAGGGAACACAAGGAGTGGAGGGAAGCTGAAAAGGCAGGACAGAAGAAAATCAGGAGTTTGTTAAGGACGCTACTGAACAGATGATTAAAGTCATGGAGGAGCAAATGCAAATGCTGAAGTCCTTAGTAATGCTGTTCCTCTTCACCCTCCCTCCCCCCCCCCCCCCCACACACACACACACTCCACCTGCACAGTCCTTTCCACTTTCCGGGACTTCTCGGTTTCCCCTTCACTCTACCCCTCAGACAACTTTCAAAATGACAGCTGGACCTACACACAGCTCTGAAAGTCTGCCCTTCCCTGTACCTCCTTTCCCACCAACCATCTCTGTGTGTGTGTTTGTGTACTGTTTCTTGGGCAATAAAAGCAAAGTTTTTGAACAGTAACTCATCTTTATTTGTTTCCTACAAATTGAGATAGCAGGCACTACCAATACATACACTGGCAGTTTAATAATTTGCTTACTGGAATAGAACGCCCAAAATTTCACTTCCTAGGAAAACTACATGTAATGCAATATTGCAGCACCAATCACAGAGATATACATTACTGAGTCTCATTTTCAAAGTGTTGCCTCAAAGCCTCCCTGCTTCGAATTCCCCCCTTCTAATAGCCCTGGTATCTGGCTGCTCAAAATCAGCAGCCAAGAGGTCTGCCTCAGCACTCCACCCCTGAGCAAATCTTTCATCCTTAGCATCACAAAGATTATGCAATGTACAACACGCAGATATGACCATGGGAATATTATCCTCACTGAGGTCTAACCTGCTATAAAGGCATCGCCAGAGCGCCTTTAATCTGTCAAAGGCACATTCAACTGTCATCCAGCACCTACTCAGCCTGATTTTGAACTGCTCCTTACTGCTGTCCAAGTTTCCCATGTAAGGTTTCATGAGCCATGGCTGTAAGGGGCACGCCGGGTCTCCCAGGATCACTATAGGCATTTCAACATCCTCCACTGTAAACTTCTGGTCTGGAAAAAAAGTTCCTGCTTGTAGCTTTCTGTATAGGCCGGTGTTCCCAAAGATGCATGCATCATGTACCTTCCTGGACCACCCCATGTTGATGTCAGTGAAACGTCCACGGTGATCCACAAGCACCTGCAACACCATGGAGAAGTACCCCTTCCTATTGATGTTCTCCATTGCAAGGTGATCTGGTGCCAAAATTGGAATTTGAGTGCCCTCTATCGCCCCTCCACAGTTAGGGAAACCCATTTCTGTGAAATCGTCCACTATTTCACACACATTTTCCAGAGTCACAGTCCTTCATAGCAGAATGCGATAAATTGCCCTGCACCTTGCATTAACGCAGCCCCAATGGTCAACTTCCCGACTCCAAATTGACTAGCAACCGACCAGCAGCAGCCTGGAGTCACCAGCTGCCACACAGCAATTGCCACGCGCTTCTCTACTGATAGGGCAGCTCTCATTCTGGTATCCTTGTGCTGTAGTGCTAGGGTGAGCTCCGCATACAGTTCCAGAAAGGTGGCTTTCCGCATCCGAAAGTTCTGTAACCACTGCTCATCATCCCAGACCTGCATGATGATATGATCCCACCATTTAGTGCTTGTTTCCCGAGCCCAAAAGCAACAATCCACCATCTGTAGCTGTTCTGTGAATGCCAAAAGCAATCTAAAGTTGCTCCTATCCATATCATATAACATCTCAGGCAACTGGGAGTCTTCTTCAGTTAGGAATTTCGTGATTCATTGCACTGTCATCCGTGAGGTCTTAATCACAGTTATCAGAGCATAGGAGAACAGTGAGGGATCCATCCCTTCTCACAAAGATGCTGGGGTGCACAGCAAAGAAGGGCCGTTGAAAAATGCCATGAAAGAAAGCTGGAAGCCCAAGGAATGCTGGGACAAAAAGCAATGCATCATGGGACACTGCGCCCAGTCCCAAGATGTGCCGTAATCTGCTCCACCTTCCCACATGGCCTAGCAACAGAAGGTGTCAAGCTGGATTGTGGGATAGGTACACACAGTCTATTGCTCTCACTGTCAATGAGAGTGCTCCAACTGTGGATGCGCTCTGCTGACAGAGGGAGTGATGCATGCAATACTGATTTTTATTATAGCGCTTTTTGAGTGTCAAC